>NW_015642052.1:18844-36273 GCF_001515625.1 Sinocyclocheilus rhinocerous | reverse complement strand
TGTGATACGGTTCAAGAGGGCGGAAGGAAGAAGACAGGGTCGGCGTACTGGGACGCGAGCTTTTATTTAAGTCTCTCGGTATATACAACAGAACAAGAGGCGCTCACTGCGCATTCAAACTCTCCATCAATAACTCAGAATATAGCTCTATATATGCTTTGTGCTCCAGTAGCCCGGCTTCCCGGGTGGCTCGCGTTCCCAGTCAGTCTCTCTCTGCCTTCCATGCTCCAGGTGGCCCTTTTTATCCGGTCTCTCCACACCAATTACTGAAACGAGACACAGGTGATTATCATTTGCGCTTGACCTACTTACGCACCCGCTCGTCTCCTGCCTCTCTCTCCCGGTGCAGACCTCGCTGAACCACGCCCCCCTCGCCACAGTCACATTCAGATTACACATTGTTGTGAACACTGCATCTTTGCCTACAGAGGCCCACAAGTGGTTTGATAATTTTGGGCCATTTTTGCTATTTTACATGTGGGCAGCTTCAGGCTTACATCCATTATGTCCGGGTCACAAGAAGGCCAGCAGTGCGATATCATTGCCTTAAGTGGCCCACATCTGGATGCTGGGATTACTCAGTGTCACATGATTCTTCAGAGATCATTCTAATATGCTGATTTGCTGTTCAAGAATTTTTTTTTATTATTATTATCAAAATTTAGAATATATTTTTCAGGATTCTTTGCTGATAAAATACTTTTATTTAGCAAAGATGCTTTAAATTGATCAAAAGTGATGATAAAGAAATTTATAATGTTACAAAAGATTTCTATTTCAGATAAATGCTGTTCTTCTGAACTTTCTATTCATCAAAGAAACCTGAAAAACATCTACTCAGCTGTTTTCAACATAATAAAAATAAATGTTTTTTGAGCAGCAAATCAGGGCCCGTATTCACAAAACATTTTATCTTACCACTAAGAGTTCTCCTAAATAGCAGTAAAGGTTTTTAGTTGAGTTTTCTCTTAAAACCTATTCACAAAGCTGCTGAGACAAACTTTTACTAAGGAATAGAGAGAAGTCTTAAGCTCAGAGTAAGGGGTAAAGGTTGACCTTGTTGCTATGTATGATGTCAGCATGCTCACTAACTATGCACACAGTGATTGGCTGATAGTGTCTGTCAGAGATTTATTCATAGAAATATTGTAGAGCGCGATATTATGTTGCCACATTCAAATAAATAAAATTGTTTAAAGTGTCACTAATTAAACAAGTATATGTTTAGCTAATTGACATGTGCTTCTTGTAAACATTTAGCGGATATGCATACAAACAGCCTTTTAATTAACAGAGTAGAATAATTATGGCTGATAGTAAAACATGCAAACGTAAAAGAAAACCAAACTGGAGGCAAGAACAGCTGTTACTTCTTGCCCAACTTGTTACTGAAAACAAGGATATAATCAGAGGAAAATTTGGAGTTGGGATAACCTTCAAAACGCAAAAAAACAAAAAAGATGCGCGTTTAGTGTTTCTAAAATGCTTATGTTCTGAGGCAGATTGCTAGCAACAGCTATTTTATCCCTGCTGAAAAAACAATACAAACCATCACAGAATTTGTAATAGTTTTACTAGTTAAAATGGGAATTGTACTGGTTTTAATGGAAACTGTAATGGTGCCTGTGGGTCTCTACTGGTAATTGGTTGCCTTCTATTGGTGGCCTGTTAACACCACTAAATCCTAATGGAATATGTCCCAAAACACACTACAGGAAACCATTATTTAATGGTTTTAATGGTTAAAAGTTGATGGTTTGTAATGTTTGTAATGGCATTTGTAGTGGAAACCATTAGAATTTCTGTGATGGTTTAAATTTTTTTTTTTTTTTTTTCAGCAGGGAGGATAGTTTGTGGTTTGGTCTTAGTGACTTAGGAGTCCTCTTCACTACTCCTAACGTTTCACAGATTTAGGAGATAGTTTTAGTGCTAAAACGCTTTGTGAAATACTCATAGAGCAAAAATTTAGAAGTCCTAAATTTAGTATTGACACAGCCATTATTTTTAAGATTTTCTCCTAAGAGTTATGAGCTACTTTTAGCCTTAAGATGTTTTGTGAATACAGGCCCTGAATATTCAAATGATTTCTGGAGGATCATGTGACTGGCAATGATTTCAGAGCTTCAATGTCTAATGCCTGCAGTGATAAATCAATGCCAGCTTCATGTCTTTGGTCATGCTGTAATAGCATCATAATGCAGAATATAGATGGGCTTAACAAAGTGAAGGGCCTGTGCACTTATCTATAGTCATCTATACTGTTATGTGGAGAGGAGAAATTCTTGCATTAAAGGGAAAGTTCACCCTAAAATGAAAATTCACTTATTATTTATTGATCCTCATGTTGTATAAAACTTGTGACCTTCTTAATCTGTGGAATACAAAAGGAGCATTTTGAGAAATTGTACTGGTCACTCTGTTTCATGCAATTACAATGAAATCTTCAAAAAAGGTAAAAGCACCATAAAAGTATCATAAAAGAGAGCCATATAACTCATTTGCTTTATTCCAAATCATCTAAAGCCATATAATAAGCTTTGTGTGTGGAACAGTCAAAAATTTTAGACCGAAAGATTTGTTCTAGCACTACTTAGTGCGTTATATGAACAAATCTTTCTTGAGTTAGATATTGACAATGAATCAGTTGATCCAGTTCACAAAGGCAGCCTAAATGATTTGTGAATCAGACTGATTCAGCTCACTGACTCAGTTTGAGGGTTGCAGCAGTTAACTATGGTAGCTTGTTTCCGCCACAGAATAAATAAAAAAAAAAGGTAATTGCGACTTTTATCTCACACTTCTAACTTTTTTCTTAGAAATTGCAAGAAAAAAGTCAGAAATGTGAGATAAATACTAAATCAGAATTCATCCGATGCCGGAAACAAGCTTCCATTGTAACAGCTCATTGGAGGAGAATATCATCCCACAATGCTCGTGTATGAATTCAGAAGACTGTGAATATAGTGCACAAGTCATGTGGACCACTTTTATGATACTTCTATGATGTGCCCTTCTTTAAGCTTGAAGAAACCATCACAGAAGTTCTAATGGTTTCCATTACAAATACCATTACAAACATTACAAGCCATCAACTGTTAACCATCAAAATCATTATCTAATGGTTTCCAGGAGCAGTGTTGCTAAGTTTGCGGTTTTCAAGTGGAATTGGGCTACTTGTACAGTTGCCATGGTTTAAAGGTTTGACATATTGCATAAATTTGTAACCATGATTTTAAAAATTAATAAAAAATTGAGGATTCTTTTATAGAGTTCAAAAGAACAAATTAAAAAAAAATTATTTTGGGAATGGCATATGTTGAGTTTTGATATTTGGATACGGTTTTTGGGCTTGTATTGGGCTATTTTGATTGTCCCTTGGGCTGGTTTTATTACATAGATCTGGCAACCCTGTCCAGTAGTGTGTTCTGGCATGAATAGAGAGCAACAAAATATGAGTAGAGACCCGCAGGGACCATTACAGTTTCTATTTAAACCAATACAATTCCAATTCAAACCATTTAAACCATTAAGATTTTTTTGAGCATTTCTATTGGATTAAATTTTTTTTTTTTTTTTCAGCAGGGAGGATAGTTTGTGGTTTGGTCTTAGTGACTTAGGAGTCCTCTTCACTACTCCTAACGTTTCACAGATTTAGGAGATAGTTTTAGTGCTAAAACGCTTTGTGAAATACTCATAGAGCAAAAATTTAGAAGTCCTAAATTTAGTATTGACACAGCCATTATTTTTAAGATTTTCTCCTAAGAGTTATGAGCTACTTTTAGCCTTAAGATGTTTTGTGAATACAGGCCCTGAATATTCAAATGATTTCTGGAGGATCATGTGACTGGAGTAATGATGCTAAAAATTCAGCTTTGAAATCACAGGAAAAAGTTACATTTTAAATGTTTTTAAAACATTTTAAAAAACGTATTTTTTCATCTTAAAAATATATTACAACCTATGCTCTCAATGTCAAATGCAGAAACTTTAATTCATATATTCAGGACCTCAAGGTTAGATTATTGGGTCCCACTTTATATTAAGTGGCCTTAACTACTATGTACTTACATTTAAATTAATAATTTGGTACAATGCACTTATTGTGTACATACATGTTTTTACATTGTACTTATATTTTAAAAATACCTGCATGTAATTACATCTGTAATTAATTTCTGTAATTACATTTATAATTACACTGTTGACCCATCCCTTACACCTTAACCCACCCTTAAACCTACCCATACCACCAAACCTGTCCCTAACCTTACCCATATCCCACCTCAATAGCAACAAAAGTGTTTTGCAATACAATGTGAACACAATAAGTACATTGTACTTATTTTTTGATGTAAGTACATAGTAGTTAAGGCCACTTAATATAAAGTGGGACCGATTATTGTAATGCTTTATTGGGTGGTTGCTCTGCACACTTAATAAACAAACTCCAGTTGGTCCAAATGCAGCAGCTAGAGTTCTTACTAGAACCAGGAAGTATGACCATATTAGCCCGGTTCTGTCAGCTCTGCTAAATTCAAAATGTATTCAAATTAATCAAATTTGGTGTATTCAAAATGTGCATCGAATAGTTTGCAGAAAAGATTTTCCCCCTCAAAACAGAAGTGCTAATTTGGCTGATATATGGAAATGTTGTGTACAAGATGTCTTTGAGAAACCTGAACCCGATTGACTAGGTCAGATTGGTGTAGAGTTGGGTGGCATTTGAAATCAAAGTGAAACTAACTAAAAGAACAAAACTCACTCCAAGCTACACTAATTAAAGCTTTTAAAACATTATTTGATGATTATAGATCTGTATTTTCAGAAATTATATAAGAATATCTGTAAAAGAGAAGAAATGTTTGTTGTAAATGTGCAAAGATCTGCACCAATTACATTACAGATCACAACAAGTCAGCTGAAATGCCTTACTGCAAATCATAAAACAAACCACAAACTGGTTTTGCGATTTAAATGAAAACAGGAACTGTACTTTAAGAGTCCCAGCCCTTTAACTTTCCATCATTCTCAGAGGAAACCATCTGTTGTTTGAAGAAATGACAGTAATCCGTGACTAAAAGAGTACTGGGAATATTTCAAGCAGCCCTGTTTATTTTACGCTGGTTGGATATAAAGAGTTAAAGATTATGGCTGGCTGATATTTCTTCCTGTACGTCGGAAAGGATGTATCAACAAATTCCACACCATAATCTGGGGAGACCAACATAGAACGAACATCTATCCTGAATGGACGTAAACTTTATTACAAGTTTACAAGAGAAAAACTAATTCTGTTATATACAGGTATAATCTAAACTCTTAAACACGAATAGAAGACTGTCCAGATCCAGCTACAGTATGAGAACTTCTGGATATACGGCTTGACACAGAAGGTAAGAGAAAACTCAACGGCAAATACTTGGTATTAATTTTGTTTCATTAGATATATGATCAGATGACATGTATTTGCTTTGTGTTACAAAACAATTTATATAATGTCATACAATGTCAGGGAAAGGTTACATTTTGGATATGTCTATACGTCATGTTGCACGTGACCTATCGTTGCGTTGGCAGTGTAGCAAATATGGCTACACAAACAGCCAAAAACAAGGTAAAATTTTAATACAGCCATGTAGTCCTACAGTCCTAAAAGAATAACAGGAATGTTTTCTTAAAGGCATTTAAGGAAATTAACATAAATGTCTTTTAACATTAGATGATTTCAATGTGTCATGTCGAGTACATTGGTTGTGCAGTACACAACATTTTCTGTTCACCGCGCAGCTTAGTTGATAATTTTTAGTCCCTGTGTAATGATGAAAGTGATGACAACTATTGTGTTATCTGCTTGTTTTTTCTACCGCTGATTCTGAGGCCTAATGGAGCCTAATGTTTTAGTTAAGACGATAGGGGTTAGTCATATTTCTTTAAATACCAAATAGCGGTTTCAGTCAGTCGTGAGAGTTGTACAGTATCAGTCATCTCTTTGTCATTACAGCTTCACAAAATCACTATGACTGGCAATCCACAAAATTATTGTTAATAATCATCAAATCCTTACAAAGACCATTCCATTTAAATAAAATGTCCTATTTTATTTTAACTATTCATTTATTTATTTATTTTTTGCTATGATGTCTTGGATGTTGTAATTATCATTGCATGCACAAAAATGTTTGTCTGTAATAATTGGGCCTCAAATATTAAGAGGTTTTGGCTATACTGTACATCATAATTCATAGAGCATTTCATTTTTAAATGTCTGCCTTCGATCTTTTTAAATGTGTCTTTGTGTTATTTATACATTATTATTTGTTGCCATTATGTTGTTAAGGTGTGTTACATTTACTATTGTTCTGCAAATTTTTGCAGACAAAATCCTGTCATTTCAATACAAACCCGTGCAAATTTCACAATGGATTCAAGTTGGTCATGTGAATTCACTGTGCCGCCCAACAGAAACCTGCTTGGTTTTTTAAAGTCTCTTCTGTGTGAGCTGCGCATCGTATATCATACTACAGTATTGACAACAGTTAATGGAACTTTTTTCCCCCGCACAATTTTGCTGACATTTTATTAATGTGACTGTGACTTCTAAAGTCCAAAAGAACGCATGTAACGTTAATTTAATGACATATTTCTGCATTTTCATTAGCTATTACTTGTCAGAAGTAAAAAATCTTTTAAATGTTATTACATAAGTAATTAAATAGGCTGTAAATTTAAAGGCTTTGTGTGTTTGTGTTTTATTAAAGGTTTTCCGAACAGTGTCAGGATAATCCGTATGGATTTAATGGTGTGGTGGTGTTTGGAGATGAAACCTATGGCATGACCCCAGGATGTATCCCAGATATGACTGGCTACAATCAACACCTAACTAGGTAGGTCTATAAAATTAAATGAAAGAAATTAATCTGATGCACTCTACTAACCACCATAGTACCATCATGCATTGCAAACAGTTCTCATGTTTAAAGGAATAGTTCACCTAAAAATAAACATTTTCTGAAAATTTACTCACCCTCAGGCCACACAAGATGTTGATGGGTTTTTGAGAAATTTGACAGATGAAATGAATAATATTATGGATTGAGTACTTGAGTGTTACCTGTAAGCAACAGTTGAAGTGCTAATTTTTAGGTTAATTATTTGCTTTCTGACCTTTTTTTCTATTTGCAACAGAAGCGGAAATGGCTGTAGTTCTGGAGTCATCAATGCAGACAGCTGGAATGATGGTAAGATTTTCATTTATATATCTGTTCGTTTTCTAATGACATCATCTAATGAGCTCTTAGAAGTGTCATTTCTAATGTATGTCTGTTCACTATTTATTTGCAATAAACACTATGAAAACCACATTATCTTTTCCAATTCAGCTCAAGCATCTCGTCAAATGCTACCAGTGGTTCTATGAGAAGAGAGAAGATCATACCACAACTTTAACAATAACAACACAGAATATCAGTCACACTATTTCCACCGGAAATGCTAGACCATCCGGGAACCTTTGGGATACTCATTTTAACATAATACAATTTGGGACACGCACACTAATCCTTATTTAGAATATGATTTAAGACATATAGTATGTACATTGAGATAACAGGATGCAGCAAGAGTTATCATTACTGTCATCTTTATATTTGTTCTTGGTGTGACCGGGCCTTTAGTAAGAATGGGCATTTAGTACTGTATAGTGTTTAAATCGGTACAGTATCCTCAATGCAAACTATTATTGGATTAATTTCACATTTGTGTTGTTAATTGAATTTGAGGATTATTCATTATTAATAAATATTAACACCATGGATGATTGTCCTTTAAGTCAATGTTGTATTTCTTCAGAGACAGAATAATAAAAGTTCAAATATTTGACTAAAGCCAATTGATTTAAAGCTACATGATAGATATAAGTAAGTAAGCTTCTATTTAAAAACAGATTGACAGATTGGATCAGCCTGCTGCTGGACATATACGTCATCATTAGCAAGAAATCCATCAAAAAAAAAAAAAAGGTACTTACGATGATGATCTGGTGGGACAGTGATGAAACCGAAAGATCTGGCCAGTCTCCAAAGGTTGTACTAGCGCATAATATGTTGTACACCATGCCAGATAAGCTTGATTATTATACACTTTAGGGGGCTGTGTACAGCACTGGAAGGTTTTTTGTTATTTTTGGATAAAAATTAATCGCACTGTCGAAGTGGTCTTGACTCATCTGAAACTGAAACGAACTACATGTGTTGGTCTGTCCAGGACAGCTAATTTACCATTTAGGTGCCGCTAGGGGCGCTATGTAAAATGTCACTTCCCCTCCTCATGGGATGTTCATTGAACTGCACGAATCAACACAGACCCACTGAAGTGTTTACATTTTCAGTTGTGTGCTAAATTCAACATAAAATCTTAGTTTTTATTTACTCCTTTTAACGATGAGGCTTAATCCGCGTAACCGTTGAGTTTCCTTCATCAAAAAGTTGTAACGTTAATAATATCAACTGCATTCAAAACGATCGCAGAGAATAGGAAAGTTTTACATTTTTCCTGATCACATCCTCATCTACAGCATGGATCGCCTGGCGTCTTTTGGAAGTAAGTAGCCTACATCGTTCAGCAAATCACTGATCGGCTGTTCTTTCGAGGGCAGGTAACTACCTAAATGAGAAAAAGAAACGGCTCTGGCATTAGTTACAGAATTTTACCATAGTAACTGGGCACTAACAAAAATTACTCTTGTTCTACCGTAGGTCCTGTTAATTTTTTTTCTGACGATTAACGTTACCATACATTTTTACCGTAATTTACAGAAGACACTCACTAAAATGTCATTCAGTGTAACATTCATGTTACAAAAATCTTGTCAGTCATATTTAGAAGAAGAAGCATTACTAATTCACTGTCATTTTAAATCTTTACCAATCTTTGCCACTCTCCTTCAAACCACTGGGTTTTACCCATTTGTCAACAAGACAATCATTTTAATGATTTCAAAATATTATACAATTTAGAATGACCACTTTTTCTTTTTTGTTTTTAATAAGCACATGTATGAATAAGTGTGTTGTTTAATTTTTACGTAAATATATCTGTTACACTAAATGACGAAGAAACATTATTCTACCCATATTTTGACATTTTGTTTTTCACAGAAGTTATTAGAAAAAAAGTTTATTTTATTTTTACAACTTTTAACTGTCAGAATAATATGCTTATATTTCTCATTAGTTATGTTTTTCATTAATGTTATTGTTCAATAATAACTTTACAGTTATAATGTAACTCTCTAAATTTATGCCGTATCGTCTGTGTTAGGCAGATGACATGACCATTGTGATACATTTTAATCAGCCAAATTCAAATTCAATAAAATGGTTCTGTCATAACTGTGATATGAAGCTGGAAACTGTTAGCATGTTTTTGGGACAAGACATATGTCTGTTGAAATGATAACTCTTGTAAATAAACCTCATGTCTCTCATTTTAAATCTTTACCAATCTTTGCCACTCTCCTTCAAACCACTGGGTTTTACCCATTTGTCAACAAGACAATCATTTTAATGATTTCAAAATATTATACAATTTAGAATGACCACTTTTTCTTTTTTGTTTTTAATAAGCACATGTATGAATAAGTGTGTTGTTTAATTTTTACGTAAATATATCTGTTACACTAAATGACGAAGAAACATTATTCTACCCATATTTTGACATTTTGTTTTTCACAGAAGTTATTAGAAACATTAAAGTAGGCATTTTACTTGCATTTAGTATGCTTTTTATGTATGTGAAATCACTGTTGTTAATTTATTTTGATGCAAACACCAAAATAGGTTGTCTCGTCGACCCATATATCAAATTACCAAAGTATCTGATACCATCATTGTACTATGGTGCCACGCCAGTATTTGCAGAACTTGGAATATTGCAGTATTAAAATAAAATAAAAAAATTTTTATTCAATGTGATAGTAGTGATACATAAAAGTTTTAATGTTTATTTTATATATATATATATATATATACTCTTGTAAATAAACCTCATGTCTCTTCAGATGATCCTTTCGATAAGCCTCCCTGTCGAGGATGTTCCTCATATCTAGTGGAGCCTTACATTAAATGTGCTGAATGTGGACCGTCACCTTTCCTCCTGTGTCTGCAGGTGAGTCGCTGGATTGAGGGTCTCATTACTCTCTGACTGCACAAAACATATACTGTCACTGTTAATTTAATGTGTACTATATGATTTAATTTCTCTGTCGCAGTGCTTTACTAGAGGATACGAGTATAAAAATCACCAGAGTGACCACAAGTATGAAATCATGGTAAAGAGAGCAGTTTGTATTTAAAAATTATTACACTGAATATAAAAAGTTTATAAGCAAAGTGTTTTTTTATATGCAGACTGAATATTTAGATTTAAGATTTAAATTAATAGTTGTTTTTAAACATTACTTAATCCAGAAATGTGCAAAATTGAGACATGTTTTTGTTATTATTTACGTAACTTTAAAAAAAAAAATGTTTATTTGGATAAAATCATGTATTTTTTTTTGTGCCCCATAACTTGTATCCTGTCCAATATTGTGCCCATAAATGACACTTATGACACTTATAAATGACATTTATTTTGATCTACTTTCTTCTAGACATCAGATTTTCCCGTGTTAGAGCCTGGTTGGACTGCGCAGGAGGAGATGGCTCTGTTAGAGGCCGTCATGGACTGTGGTTTTGGCAACTGGTCAGTGTATTTCTTTACATCATATCTGCAACTCTACTTCTGCTGGTCTCAAAAGCATTGTATATCAGAGCAGAATGTCTTAAGTTCATAATCTCATGGCATTAAATGTTGAATGCATTGTTAAAGGGATAGTTCACCCAAAAATGAAAATTCTGTCATTAATTACTCACCATCATGTCGTTCTAAACCCGTAAGACCTTCATTCATCTTCGGAACACAAATTAAGATATTTTTTATGCATTCTGAGAGCTCTCTAACCCCCCATAGACAGCAATGTAATTAACACGATCAACGTCAAGCACATAGTCCAAGTCTTCTTCTCCGTTTTTAGTGTATCTCTGTGACAGAATTACAGCGCCACATGCTGGTCTGGCATGTATACTATATCGTTTTGTGTCGGTTTCGTGTGGATGCAGATTTTTCTTGAGACGAGGGGAAAAAAAAGATCGGATAGGGAAAGCTCTGGCTTCGTGTGGACGTAGCCTCAAAATAAATATCTTTCTCAATATTTTTATATTTTCCAATACAAATAAACATCCTTAAATCAAGATTCGTTTGAAATGCAAATGAAAATATGACGTCTTGTTTTGTTTAAAATTTAACAAAATTCAGTTTATGCTTAAAATATGAACTAACATCTGTCAATGGGGTATTAAAACTTGTTTTCCTTTTAAATTATGTTGATTTTTCTGAGTCCATTGGCAGATATTTGTTCTTGATTTAATCATAAACTCACTTAATTTTGATCAATTTCGCAGAAAGCATCTTATTTTTGTCATTTTGCTTGTCAGTTAAAGGGGTCATATGATGCAATTTCAATTTTTCCTTTCTCTTTGGAGTGTTACAAGCTCTTGGTGCGTAAAGAAGATCTGTAAAGTTGCAAAGACTAAAGTCTCAAATCCAAAGAGATATTCTTTATAAAAGTTAAGAGTCAACCACGCCTACCTAAAACGGCTCGTTCTAACACGCCCCCACATGTCTACGTCATGATGTGGGAAGATTTGCATAACGCCGCCCAAATGTTCACGCAAAGAAAGAAGGCGTAACTTTTATTCTCGCTGTAGTATTGTTGCTGCCGCCATGTCGTGAAGACGCTGTGTTTCGTTGTGAAAGCGAAACTACTTTGTTTGGCCTTCCAAAAGAGGACGATATCGCTTTGTCATGCCTGGAGCTGATCCGTGCTGGTCGCTGAGGAAATACTACAAATTCGTGCTGTGGATCGCCGGATCGGCTTTCACCGTGAACGAAGCAGAGTCCAGCCCGCATTTATTTTGCTTATTGTTAATACTGGTGTTGCTGCTGATGCTTTAAATAAAATGTTTTTTTATTGTTGTAGTATGAAGATTAATTTTAACATGAAAGACTGCTAATTTTCAACACTTTTTTAAGATGACTGAAAGGAGGAAAAACCAAAGTGAAGTATGGACTTACTTCACTCAGTCATTTATTTACTTTATAACAGTAAATAAATATCGGTTCTGCATATCGGTTATCGGGCACATAAACATGCAAATAATTGGTATCGGTTATAAAATATCAATATCAGTCGATCACTAGTTAATACATGCCCAAACCAAGGTATTTTCATGGTAGTTGTAGCATGATATTTTTTAAATACCGTGGAATATAATGTAAAATCCATCGTTTATGAATTTAGTAATCATATTTGTATAAAATGTGTGACTAGTGTTGTTATTGTAAACAAGAAATATGAAAAATTGTTTTTGTTAATTTAAATAAAGCTGTAATAAAAAAAAAAACATGAAAATGTAAAAAACCTTAAGTTCAAGCTGAAGTACAAAAATTACTAAGAAGGAAATCAATTAAAGCTGGCTATAAATTTATTTAACAAAAAACAAAAACTGCTAAACATGACAAAAGCACAGTAAAATTAAAATGAACACTAAAATTATGAAAGTAAAAGCTAGTTCAAAAATATGAATAAATGCTATATACATAATAGTAAACAACACTGCTAATGGCATATCTGGGTGTTTCTTCAGGCAGGACGTTGCTTACCAGATGCGCACCAAGACCAAAGAGGAGTGTGAAGGGCACTACATGAAGAACTTCATCAACAATCCTCTGTTCTCCTCCACTCTGCTCAGTCTCAGACAGATGGAAGATCATCTGTCCCGGACAGCAGACACAGCCATTCCCTTTAAGCGTAAGTGAGCTCCAGAAACAAGCTACTGTTCTGTTCATTCAACTCTAAATATATAAAAATCTAAATATATATACAAGGTTTGAACAAATTTTAAGTGTAATCATTCTAATAAAATGGCATTAAAATTGATACAGACAACTTATTATGCTGTTTTTTAATGTAATAATTACTCTCTTCAATGTCATCCATCTTTAATACACTTAATGGACACTATGTGCAGTTCCCTCTGGCTGTGAGCTGTTGTTATCAGTCAGTTATCAGTCAGACTATCTTTTCTGCAGGAAATCTGTTTTTGTTCTAATCTGCTGTTCTTTCAGTGTGGCCGTTTGTGTTTGTCATCATGAGCTCAACAGCCCCTGCAGGCGCTGATTTATTACACTTTGGCCAGACAGATAAACAGCATGAACACTAGATGTGATTGTCTGATTTATTTTGTTTTTAAGGCAAATAAACCCACAGAGACCATTCTACAATATTGAAACTGTGACGATTGGTGTTTGTTTATGGTATATAAATATCTTTTTAGGCAGTAGTAGTCAAGGATTGTGTCTTGTGTCTCTTTCAGCCACTGATGATCCTCCAAGGCCTTCATTCGATTCTCAGCTGTCCAGAGATATGGCTGGATACATGCCGGCTCGAGCAGACTTCATGGAGGTGAGTGATCTAATGTGCTGTCTGTTGAAAACAAATTCATTTGTACATTATTCAAATCAACCCCCTCTCTTTTTTTGTCTCTATGTAAAATTAGGAGTTTGATAATTATGCTGAATGGGATTTGAAAGATATCGACTTTGTTGACGATGACTCTGATATTCTTCACGGTAAGTATATATTTTAAAATACTTTTAAAAACAGCATTTTCTTACCTTTATTTAAAAAATAAAAAAATAAAATAAATGTTACATTGATGTTTAATTCTGTTTAAAACATAACATTTTTTAACATAGTCTTTGCATCATATACATATTATTTTTTTTTACATTACAATATCATCTATATATGAAGTTTTTAAAATGTTTTTGAAAGTAGTTGCTTGTCACTAAAGCTGTGTGTATATATATATATATATAGATTAGGATTTTGGGAGGGGGACTCACCTTCTCTCCCGCTATCCGAGGCCAGAAGCACGGGCCGCTGACGAGGCCCTGTCGTGGGCCTCCTTCGGCGGCCCCTCCTGGGCTGGCAGGCTGCATAGCCGTGGCCACTTATGTAGCCGCCGCCTGATGAGGTGCAGCTGTGACCGATCAGCCTGTGATGATGATGGCCAGGTGCTCTTTGCTTGTTTCCAGGGCGACGCTGATGAAGCTTCGGGACGCTCGTCACAATATATACTGTATGTGTGTGTCTTTATATATACATAATAAATATACACAGTACACACATATATTATATAAACTAAAACTTTTATTTTGGATGTGATTAATCCTAACCCTACTTTCAAAAACATTTCAAAACAACTTCATATATAGATGACAGATTGTAATAAATAATTCAGTAAATTGAGGGAATTTGCACGTATTAATGAATTTTTCTTTGTAAATTTGAATGAAATCACAGTACAGTGAATGCTGACTTGTTGTTAACCTCTGTTTACCATACATTTTTTCAGCACTGAAGGTTGCAGTAGTTGACATATATCACTCCAGGCTTGAAGAGAGACAGCGGAGAAAGAAGTAAGTAGGAAAACACGTTGTACTGCCATAGAACAACCACTCGAGGGCCTCATTTGACTATTAAATTAAACCTAAAAGTGTAGCATTAATTTTATTTCCTTTTAAAAATGTTTCTTGATAAGCAAAATACATACTATAGTGTTAAAATAACTACTAATTGAAGAATCAAATCAAATTATCACATGCACATGCAACCCACTGAAATGTATTACTGAGTTCATCATCTGGTGTGTAAAAATGTAACCTAATCCATAGCAACTGATCAGCCAGCCTGATTTTCCCCAGCACAAACACAAACAGCTCTAGTGGTAACAGTAACAGTGTGTAAATCAGCATTAATGAGGCCTGGCTGCCCTGTAAAGGACTAGTGGTATGTGTGTGAGCTTGACCTCAGCTCTGTGCTGAAGTGGAGCCGCAGCTGTCGTCTGAGATCTCCTGCAGAGCGGCAAACAGACCAGTGACCCTCCGGTTCCACACAACATCTGAGACCTGCACACCAGACGCCAGTCTCCCCAAACACACACCACACATGAGATGCTTTTAATAAAACATAGCCCTCAGCTCATAATGCCAAGCGTGGTCAAATGTAGCAGCAAGCCAAGGCTGTGCATTACAGTCATTTTACCACAGTTAAGTCACATTTATTGTCTTCCTAAAGCAATTCTGTAGATGCTGTAATGAATAGACTGTACATGATGGACAATTTAAACAATAACATAAAATGAATTTACCATTGTTTTCAGGCATAAGGCATGATGTGAAGTCATTGTAATGCACAGCCTCAAGCGATAAGAAGTTGCATTCAGTAGTAAAAATCACAATAAACAATTTATCTGCTTATAGTAATATACAGAGGTGCCGAAATCTACAACATGAAATATTCTTTAGACATCATCTTTTCTCTTTTCCTCTTTCCTTCCTTCCTTCCTTCCAAAAAAAAAATATATATATATACATATATATATATATAGGTCAATACGATTTTTTTTCAAAGAATTATTTCGAACACAAATACAGTACTAAAACGGTAATATTGTGAAATATCATTACAATTTAAAATAACTGGTTTCTGTTTTAATATTTTATGTATTTTGCTGCTTAATATTTTTGTGGGAACTGGTGCATTTTGGGGATTTGAAAGAATGACTACATTACATTACACTATATATATATATATATATATATATATAAAAATATATATATATATATAAAAACCCTAACCTAATATCATGTACACTTGGATATATTTAGAGCCAGATCTGTTTTATAATAGTCTATTTAAGTCTTATTAGTCATGCTTAAGATCACTTTGAGTTTGATTTGCTTCTCACAGAATACAGTGTGAAATGTGACCATTGTTGTCTTTCAGGATCATTCGAGACCACGGCCTCATCAACCTACGGAAGTTTCAGAGTAAGACATCTTTTTTTAAAACCTGATGTTTTGCATCATATTAGCCAAGTGCTCTTGCCATCTCTTGTACTCCGTTGTGTATGTGAGGTTGTAAAGTATGTTCCTCATGCAGGTATTTGCAGGTTGCTTTCAATGCACAGACCAGAAGTTACTGCCACAAGATAACCCTTCCTCACCTCCAATAACAGGAGCCATCTGTGCCAAATGTTTACAATGAGTGCTGGAATACAGCGATCCCAGAGCTGTTTTCGCCAGCTGTGATTGCTCCCC
Source organism: Sinocyclocheilus rhinocerous (assembly GCF_001515625.1). NCBI lineage: Eukaryota > Metazoa > Chordata > Actinopteri > Cypriniformes > Cyprinidae > Sinocyclocheilus > Sinocyclocheilus rhinocerous. The sequence goes on along the minus strand of NW_015642052.1, from coordinate 20,007 downwards.
TATGAATAGTTTGGCATGAAATGAACATTTCAGCTGTAATGACAAAGGAGATTGCATCTTTACGAGCTTTTATTGATCCGCGCCCTCTGGGCACCGTGTCGCTTCTCTCAATAAATAGAAACCCATCCCTGTCTATTTCCCCTTGGACATTTCGGTTGGCCAGCCGGTTTCGATAGGAATACACTTATCCAATTATTTCCTCTTTGCGTGGAAGCAGAGAAATCCAATCAGGTTTGCATGTTTTCCTGAGACGTATTGAGTGTTTGTGATGCGAGGAGGGCTTTAAGTCGTTTTTATTTATCTATCGTCTCCCAGCCGCCCTCCTCGTCTCCCTGCACTCTCAAGACAAAAGCAAGGCAATAGTTACCGTGGAGCTGCAGACTTGTTGTCATGGAGACTGCGAGAAAGTGTGTGTGTGTGTGTGTGTGTGTGTTTGTGTGTGTGTGTGTGTTGCGAGTGATAATGGAAGCAGTGGCCAAGACCTGATGGCTCGCAGCGATGTTGGTTTATCCCCAATTCAAGAGAGCAAGACAGCTTGACCTGGCTGTGTATACACCAACCGGTCTCGTAGCCCATCAGCCACTGCTGCACAGAGGGCACTGATATTGTAGTTTGATACATCTTGACTGATGTGTGTATATATGATTTTTATAAAGTGACAGGGAGAGGTGTGTGTTTCTGGGTAACATCTCGGCAAGCTAGCGGAGGCAGAATATCACACCTCACGCTCACCCACATAGCAGCTTTCTCTTTCTATCTCTCTTGCTCGGTAGCAGCAGGGCTGATTGCTGATAGTGCTGCTCGCTCAACCCTTCCAAGCGAGCTGAGCTTCAGTGGTGGGTGAAGAACTATCAGGGAGACTTTCACAGGGCCACTCGGCACAGCTGGACTCTTGATACATTGCTATTGGCATTTGCTTTTCAAACAAAGCCAAACAAATGCAGCTTTTCTGATGTAGCAGGTTAGCTGTGTTCCAAACCCTTGTACGCTCCCTACCTAGACATAATGTTAGGGCCTCAAACATATCCCTAAAGTGTAACGCGATCGATTTTCAACCCGCTTTGTATTGTTTCAGTGGCAGTGGTATATGTACAGTGGGTACGGAAAGTATTCAGACCCCCTTAAATTTTTCACTCTGTTATATTGCAGCCATTTGCTAAAAT
>NW_015642052.1:12703-17171 GCF_001515625.1 Sinocyclocheilus rhinocerous | reverse complement strand
ATATTTTGAAGAATGTTGGTAACCAAACAGTTTATGGTTTACAGTAGCCACAGTATGCAAAAATACAATGGCTACCATCAACTGTTTGGTTACCTACACTCTTCAAAATATATTTTTCTGTGCTCAAACACTCATACAGGTTTGGAACAACTTGATGTAAGGAAATGATGACAATTTAAATTTTTTGGCCAAATGAAGCCTTTAAGTTTTCTGTAACATTATGTTCACATATGCAAACGTTGCATTATCTAATTAAATATGCACTCATTTGCATATATTTCCAGAATAATAAACTGAACATTGCATAAAGCCTGGTCCAATTTTTTTTTTACATATTAGAGTTAAAGGCTTTTACTGAGGGGATCTCTCTTTTAATCGCTCCATAAATCACAAAATACCGCCAGAAAAAAACCACCATATTTAGAGGTTACAGTGGGTACGGAAAGTATTCAGACCCCCTTAAATTTTTCACTCTTTGTTATATTGCAGCCATTTGTTAAAATCATTTAAGTTAATTTTTTTTCCTCATTAATGTACACACAGCACCCCATATTGACAGAAAAACACAGAATTGTTGACATTTTTGCAGATTTATTAAAAAAGAAAAACTGAAATATCACATGGTCTTAAGTATTCAGACCCTTTGCTGTGACACTCATATATTTAACTCAGGTGCTGTCCATTTGTTCTGATCATCCTTGAGATGGTTCTACACCTTCGTTTGAGTCCAGCTGTGTTTGATTATACTGATTGGACTTGATTAGGAAAGCCACACACCTGTCTATATAAGACCTTACAGCTCACAGTGCATGTCAGAGCAAATGAGAATCATGAGGTCAAAGGAATTGCCTGAAGAGCTCAGAGACAGAATTGTGGCAAGGCACAGATCTGGCCAAGGTTACAAAAAAATTTCTGCTGCACTTAAGGTTCCTAAGAGCACGGTGGCCTCCATAATCCTTAAATGGAAGACGTTTGGGATGACCAGAACCCTTCCTAGAGCTGGCTGTCCGGCCAAACTGAGCTATCGGGGGAGAAGAGCCTTGGTGAGAGAGGTAAAGAAGAACCCAAAGATCACTGTGGCTGAGCTCCAGAGATGCAGTCGGGAGATGGGAGAAAGTTGTAGAAAGTCAACCATCACTGCAGCCCTCCACCAGTCGGGGCTTTATGGCAGAGTGGCCCGACGGAAGCCTCTCCTCATTGCAAGACACATGAAAGCCCGCATGGAGTTTGCTAAAAAACATCTGAAGGACTCCAAGATGGTGAGAAATAAGATTCTCTGGTCTGATGAGACTAAGATAGAACTTTTTGGCCTTAATTCTAAGCGGTATGTGTGGAGAAAACCAGGCACCTGTCCAATACAGTCCCAACAGTGAAGCATGGTGGTGGCAGCATCATGCTGTGGGGGTGTTTTTCAGCTGCAGGGACAGGACGACTGGTTGCAATCGAGGGAAAGATGAATGCGGCCAAGTACAGGGATATCCTGGATGAAAACCTTCTCCAGAGTGCTCAGGACCTCAGACTGGAACTAAGGTTTACCTTCCAACAAGACAATGACCCTAAGCACACAGCTAAAATAACGAAGGAGTGGCTTCTCAACAACTCTGTGACTGTTCTTGAATTGCCCAGCCAGAGCCCTGACTTAAACCCAATTGAGCATCTCTGGAGAGACCTAAAAATGGCTGTCCACCAACGTTTACCATCCAACCTGACAGAACTGGAGTGGATCTGCAAGAGGGAATGGCAGAGGATCCCCAAATCCATGTGTGAAAAACTTGTTGCATCTTTCCCAAAAAGACTCGTGGCTGTATTAGATCAAAAGGGTGCTTCTACTCTAAATACTGAGCATGTGATATTTCAGTTTTTTTTTTTTAATAAATCTGCAAAAATGTCAACAATTCTGTGTTTTTCTGTCAATATGGGGTGCTGTGTGTACATTAATGAGGAAAAAAAATTAACTTAAATGATTTTAGCAAATGGCTGCAATATAAGAAAGAGTGAAAAATTTAAGGGGGTCTGAATACTTTCCGTACCCACTGTAAATGAACAATGTTTAGTTATTCACTGTGTTACATGGGTAGAGACATTTATGTTTATTTGTTAGCAAAACTTTCATGAAGACTACGGATTTTACTTCCACATTTTTGTATGGTCGCCCACAGACAGTCGGATGGACTGCAGATTCTTTCAGTTTTTCCCCCTCCCTTTTGCATTAAAAACTGTGTTCGTAGTCATCTATGTGAGGATATGACCACATAAACTTCATCTCCAGAGCTGTTCTGAGAATCACCTCATGAGCATTTTACCATGTTATTGGAGAAAAACTATTGTCGTATCATATATATATACACAGAAACTTAAAGGGGTCATCGGATGCCCATTTTCCACAAGTTGATGTGATTCTTTAGGGTCTTAATGAAAAGTCTATAACATACTTTGGTTAAAATTTCTCAATGGTAGTGTAATACAACACCCTTTTTACCCTGTCAAAAACAGCTCGGTTTACAGCAAGCTGTTCTAGTCCATGTTGCTTTAAATGCTAATGAGCTCTGCTCACCCCACCCCTCTCTTCCATGGGGTGACAAGCCGTTCTCATTATACTGTTTACTTTTGTCGCGGAACTTGCTAACTAGCACATTATTAGGAAAGGCGATTTGCAAAGATTCATAGAAGAAACTTATACTCACTTCTTCTGGAGGTGAGGCTGGATCACGAATGATTCGCGCGAACATGAAGGGCAAAATTAGCTATATAGACCAAAATCATTTTTTGAACCAGGCTGTAAACATGTTTTTTTCTGCTGTAAAGTTGGGCATTTTAACATGGGGATTCTATGGGATTGACTCCCTTTTGCAGCCAGCCTCTAGCGGCCAGTTGACGAATTACAGTTTAAGTCACTTCCGTGTTGGCTTCACGAGAGAGAGTGGGAGGTTGCCGCTTGCTCAGATGTCGGGATTAAATGTAGTGATGTCTGGTTCGCGAACGAATCGTTCGATTTAACCGGTTCTTCTTAGTGAACCGGTTGAATCAGTTTACCAAATCGAACTGAATTGTTTGAAAAGGTTCACGTCTCCAGTAAGCATTAATCCACAAATTACTTAAGTTATTACACTCCCTCCGAGTCGAAATAAACCAATATCCAGGAGTAATTAATTTACTGAAACAGTACACTGACTGAACTGCTGTGAAGAGAGAACTGAAGATGAACACGAGCAGAGCAGCATGTGTGCAGCGTGCCGGGTAATGAACGTAAACGCCCACTGCTGGAGCGGTTCTCGTTCTCCAGTCAAGAACCGGTTGCATCGGTTTTCGGATCACCAGTACACTGAACCGAGAACCGTTTCTTTCGGACGTGTCCGATTTGAGAACCGATGAGCTGATTCTCGTTCTCGAGTCAAGAACCGGTTGCATCGGTTTTCGGATCACCAGCAGTGTTGCAAACTAATTTTCAGGGGAAGTTGCTAAAGGAAAGTCGATTTGTTGCTAAATGACGTTGTGATGTCATTTGCGCGATGACATCATTACGTAATTACGACACAAAAATGTCACTACATCAAATCTCAGCAAAAAATATATTTTATATGTTAATTTAGATTTGTTCGTAAAATAATATAAATACATTATATAATAACAAAATATAAATAAATTTATTTTTAATAACAACATTGAATTATTGAACACTTAAATGGTTTTTAAACCATTACAATTATTTTTTATTAGCTAATAAACTAATAAAACTACACATTCTGAACAATTATAGTTTTAAGCAGTGTATTAGTAGTTAGTTAGTATGCTACACTCTTTAAAAAAGTCTGTAAAAATAGGGGACAATCTATTATGATAATATGAAGGAATTTTCCGTATTGATTTTTCAAGGGTTTTTTACCTGCATTTTAAATTACCCATTGTATTTTGTGTTTTCGGGTTACAGGGTTACAATGGATAATGGATAACACATAATGTCCTGAAAAATTACTAGTACCTTTTCCATTTTTCTCAATATTTTTCTTACAGTGTACTAACTGTATTATTAAATTGAACAATTGCAAATAGCAGCTAACTTAATTCACGTGATGTGTGTACTGCTAGGCATCTTTAGTTTCCTCATTTTGTGTAATTTAGATGGAAATTGTGTGCCTTTTTATCGTTTGAGTCACTTATCAAAAGTTGCTAAAAATTGCCAAATACATTTTGAAAATAGCTACATTTGTTGCTAAGGTGCTTTTGGAAGAAAAAGTTGCTAGGGTAGTGTGAAAAATTGCTAAATTTAGCACCAAAATTGCTAAGTTGGCAACACTGATCCACCAGTACACTGAACCGAGAACCGTTTCTTTCCGACGCGTCTGATTTGAGAACCGACAAGCTGATGATACTGCGCATGCGTGTAATTTTTCAAGAGGATGAAAAGCATGTTATCCAAGTATTTTGTTAAACATCAGAAAGTGTGATAATATAAATATATTTTATTTTA
>NW_015642052.1:9431-12599 GCF_001515625.1 Sinocyclocheilus rhinocerous | reverse complement strand
GTACCAGGTACCAGGTCCTGTACCCAGTGGAAACCCCCCCAAAAGTGACCCGTACCGAGCCGTACCATGCAGTGGAAAAGCGCCATAAGAGTGCTGTTAGCTTAGCTACATGCTAATATCGAACTATTGGAAACAATTGTGATTTGAGTTTCCTGTGCTCTTTGCATGAGAGTGCTGTTTACCAAATCAGTCACTTATAAGGTTTCATTTCATATAGGATGCTGACTTCGAAGGTAGCTGCCTATGTAGACAAGAAGGTTGTCAAGAAGGATTTAGAACAGAGCCATTGTGTTTTATTTACTTCATCAAATTGATTGTGCGCTTCTGTTGTTTCGTCAGTTCTGGAGAGGCATTATCCTAAGGAAGTGCAGGACCTTTATGATGTCATGAGGCGCTTTGCACGTGTGGTGGGTCCCATAGAGCACGACAAGTTCATCGAGAGTCACGCCTGTGAGTACTTAACTCTCTTTTTGCACACTTGATGTATAGGATGTCATAATTTTGGTCTATATATACAAGACTCTCTAGTTTTCTTCCTCAGCTGACCCAGGATGAGTCTAGCCCTGTGTTTTGTGGTTTAATGAGCGTGTGCAGAACAGTTCGGGTTAGATGAACAAGCCCCCATGTCATTCGCCAGCGCTGAGTCAGAGTTCAGTCTGTCCGCCCCAGTAGTTTGAATCAGTCAGGTGAAAAGTTCACCGCTCCATCTGCTCTGTCTCTCTCTCCTTCTCTCACGCACTCGTTCACAGTGGAGTTTGAGCTGAGGAGGGAGATCCGCAGACTGCAGGAGTACAGGAGAGAGGGAATACAGTCCTTCTGCGGTAAGATGCACCCTCAGAAATGTATAATGGGAGGTAGCTTAAATCAAAATGAGGTTAAAGGGATAGTTCACCCAAAAATGAAAATTTGCTGTTAATTTACTCACCCTCAGGCCTTCCAAGATGTAGGTGAACACAGTTGCAGCTAATGAGCGTGTGTGTGCACTTTGGATGGGATAAATGCACAGCACTAATTCCGAGTATGGGTCACCATACTTGGCCACATGTCACGTCACTCACTCACTAAAAATTTTCTTTAGTGTTCTACTGGAGAAAAAGTCGACTACATCCTGGGTGGCCTGAGGGTTGGTAAATTAACAGCAAATTTTTGGGTGTACTATCCCTTTAAATTAAACACGGTCAGCAAGTGAGTATTTCACTACAAAAATGACAGATCCATCTGAATATGGTCCATACTATCTACGTCAGCTTTTTGTTATTGTTAATAAGACGTCACATTTGAGAGCTTTGCTCATCTGGCCTGCAGGTGCTAAAGTGTACGAGAGAGTGAAACGCATACGAGAGGACGAGCGCAAGAAAAGGAACATGCTGTGTGACATCCTGCAGTACATTCACGACGCTCGTGCGTGCCAGCAGTGGCTCCACAAACAGGCTGCCATGTAAGAGCTCTTCATTAATGCCACCGTACTCGCTCTCTATACTACTACTTATTACAATACTTCATTACAGTTTAGTTTTGTCATTTTTACAAACGTTTTATGTAACTAATTCAACTCAAAATGATCTTACCGCAGGAAATAAGAAACTAATTAAATCTACTATGGTGTTGAACACTGAAGTATTATAATAAAAATATAATGTTAAAAATTAATAAATAATGTTGTTAAATATCGTAATATATTTTATATTAATCTTTCATATTAGTATATGTTAAATATTTAAGCTGTTCGTCTAATTATTCAATTAAACGGTCTGCAAAAAAAATTATAGGCCTAACGCATAGCTCTCAGCTTTGCATCACAGGAATAAATTACATTTTAAAATATTTTAAAGTAGAAAACAGTAATAATATTTCACCATATTACTGTTTTCCTGTATTTTTATTTATTTTTATTATCATTATTATCATCAAATAAATTCAGCCTGGGAAAGCTTTGGTCAACATAAACATATAGTATATATATATATATATATATAGATTGATTTCTCCTATTATTTTTTATATTTCATTGTTGCCATGAAAGCACTGCTGTTTCTTTCATATGCTGTTTATTAGTATTACATATCATATGTGATACAGGTTTCTTTCTGCCTTCAGGTCCACAGTGTATTCTTATTCAAAGAACTTGTGGGTATTTGGCTGTCAGTTTGTTAGCTTCACAAAATTTGTTGTTGGTATTCAGCAAAAGTAGACAAAGTAAAAGTGAATGATGAATCAGGCTCTCTATTTTATTTTGCTGAGAACCCCAAGAGCCCCAGCCAGTCTTTCAGAGATGTTTGTGTGAATAATGTTTTGCTTGGCTGAAGCGGCTGTTGACTGACTGTGTTTCTCTCTGGCAGTGATGCAGGAATCACCCCTGTGGTCACCACTATCACTACCTCAGGTACAGTGCTGCTTATTTCCTCCATTTTTCACGCTATGTCTCCTCTCCTCCACTCAAGTCTCCTTTTGCAATCTTTGTGATGTCCTTTTCAGCCGTGAAGCCGTAGGCTCAAACACATTAATCTATTCTCTGAGATGCACCGCTGTAAATATGCGCAACAAAAAAAGAAGCCACTCACATCTCTTTGTGTTTCTCTCGTTCTTTCACATTTTCTCTTTTTGTCACTTCACTGCACAACTAGGACATATTTGAATGCATATGAATCTGATCAGACTCTTTGGCTTTATGCGGACGTTCAAGCGATTTTGGATTTTGCTGATACTGATAAATAAGTTGGGAGAGTAGTTATTTTTAAATCATATTTTAAATCAATTTATTGAAATCCCCATTTCTCATTACTGTTTACACTAGTCAACATTTGAAGTGGATCAAAACCTTTCATTAAAGTTGTCCTAAAACCTAAAACCAAAATGCGTTGGAAATATGATTTTCAAAAGACAAGTTGCTGTTTAATATAACACCCAGATTTTTGACTGTAGAGGAAGTAACAGTACATCCGTCTAGTTGCAAATTGTAATCCAAGAGATTCTGTGTACTGTTTTTTTGGTCTAATAAGTAATATCTTACTAGAAAATTATTGGTCATCCAATCTTTAAAATTTTTAACACACTCTGTTAGCTTAGACAATTTAGAAGTTTCATCTGGTCTTGAGATATATAGTTGAGTATCATCAGCATAACAGTGGAAACTAATCCCGTATTTTCTAATAATATTACCAAGGGGCA
>NW_015642052.1:0-8916 GCF_001515625.1 Sinocyclocheilus rhinocerous | reverse complement strand
ATGCTTTAAGCGCCACCTGCTGGCAGAGAGTGAATCTGCGTCTCATTCAGCTCTGCTGTTTCTGTTTCATGCAGATGTTTTTGTATGTATAGTTTCTATATTCCATTATGTTTTTGCTTCAAATTTCGAAATTATACATTCTAATTTAGATTAAAACCTGCTCATGTTGCATGTATGCAGCATCTTTGTTTGGATCATGATTAAAATGCAGTGGTTGCCTCTAATTTTAAATGGAAAGAGCACAGACAAAGCATTATTTTGTTTATATGAAGAGATTTATTTTATTTGCATTACTTATTTATTTGATTTGAGGCTTGTTTTAAAATTTCAATTTAGGTTTGTTATTTACATTTACATTATATTTAAATTTAGTCATTTAGCAGACGCTTTTATCCTAAATGACTTACAAATGAAGACAATAGAAGCAATCAAAGCCAACAAAAGAGCAGTAATATGCAAGTGCTATATTAGTATATTATTATAGCGTTATATTTCAATTTCACAAAGAAACGTGCAGCATTTTGTCCAAGCAAAAATAAAGGGACACATTTAATTTATAATTTGTCTTAAATCTCACATCCCTACTGCTAACCATCTTAAACCATCTTAAATCTTCAGTTATTAATGCAAAATTACTAATTATGATTTTGTGAAACAGTTGTGTCAGACCTACTGTAATAATAATAATACTTTTATTGTTAGAAGTAGTAAGAAGAACAGCAATAAATGTATTTTGCAATGCAATTTATTAACTAATATCTACTAACTAACAATTAAATATGACTTCGCCTAAAAAAACTCCTAATTTTCCACGCCTTCTTTCTTTGCACATTTGGGCGGCATTATGCAAATGTTTCCACATAGTGAGGTAGATATGTGGGGGCGTGTTAGAACGAGCCGTTTTAGGGGGGCGTGGCAGAGTCTTAACTTTGATAAAGAATATCTCTTTGGTTTTGAGACTTTAGTCTTTGCAACTTCAGGGATCTTATCTATGCACAATCAGCTTGTAACACTCCAAAGAGAAAGGAAAACTTGAAATCGCATCATATGACCCCTTTAATAGTAAGCTAGTTGATCAGTTTAGGTATGGCGTAGAATTAAGGGATCTAGAATTTAATCATGCAGAATGTGCTTTATAAGAACTAATAAACAGCCAATATGCTAGTAATATGCATGCTAATAAAAACCTAGTTAATAGTGAGAACTGGTCCCTAAACTAAAGTGTTACCATGTGTTTTTATTGAATGCAGCACAACATTCAAGAAACTGTGGTAAAATCACTGTAATGCACAGTCCTGTGGCTTATTGCTTTGCTCAGTTATTTGTTACTAGATCACTTGCTGACTGCTCTTGATGAGGAGAATCTGAATGATCTCAATCGTCTGATCCACAGGCAGAAGAAGCGCACCTCCTCTCAACCTAACAGGACTGCCTGGCACCGAGAAACTCAACGAGAGAGAAAAAGAGGTTTGGAAATCTTGATTTTGCTTCTGGCACGAGCTCATTTCGAAGACATCTGCCTCATTGATGTGGTATAATGGATCCTAAACGATTCTCTCATCATCTCTCTCAGTTATGTCAGGTGGTTCGTCTGGTGCCTGGGGCGTATCTGGAGTACAAACAGGCCCTGCTGAACGAGTGCCGGCGGCAGGGGGGTCTACGGCTGGCACAGGCCCGATCGCTCATCAAGATAGATGTCAACAAGACACGCAAAATCTACGATTTCCTTATCAAAGAGGGCTACATCAATAAGGCTTAGTGTTGATTGAACTGCTGCAAGGACATCTGATAGATGAAGACTCATACTCGTTCATGTTGAGAATGAGCAATGAGAAGTGACAGGTTTTAAGTACACTGGTTTGATGTACTTTATTTGAAGTCATTGATTCCTTACAGATCTGCACCTGTTTGTTTTTGAAAGACTGATGGGGTGCTCCTGTAAAGCTGTGTTTGTGTAAAAAAAAACTGCTGCTGTTTGTACAGGTGAGAATCTCTCACTGTAATATTAAGAGTCATTTTATTTCATTTTATTTGTCTACATGCCCTTAAAATTGTCGATTAACTTTTGAACTCTGGAATTGTTAGATGAATATCACAAGGTCTTTGAAGAACATTTAAATCACAAAATCAACATAAATAAGAATTTGTTTGTCAAAGAAAATGAAGCCTGTTTGTTTTTTTTATTGCTGTTGTTTGTGATTATTAAATGTACTGTGACATTTTCATGACAATTCTGCATATAATATTTTTTTTAAGAAAAAATATAATTTAAATTTTTATTATAAAATTGCATTTTATAGTATGTAATTATTATATTGTGACTATATAATTATATTGTAAAATGTACAACAATATTTACTGTACTGCCTTTATTATTAAAATTGAAAAATAGTTTTCACAGTTCTAAGAGTAACCCAAAAGTAAAATGACTGTACTCATTACATCAGTGAAAAATTGGGGGGAAATTGTCAGAAATAATTTTATTACAGTTTTGGGGTACAGTTTTGATAAAATATACCACAACACATTACTAAGCACTGAAATATAGGGGGAAAAAATAGAAAAGAAAAAAGCAATTTTTTTTATATATATATATATATATTTATATATAATTAAAGTGCCCCTATTATGTTTGTTTGAAAATTAAAATGCTAAAACAGAAATAAGGAAGACCAATAGCAGTGATTTAAAACAATAATAACGAAATATACCGTATTGGCCCGAATATAAGACGACCCCCCTTTTTTCCTTTTGGAAAAAGGCTTTTTAAAAACCAAATCTTGTTTTTTCTCAGTAAAACACATTTTGTCTTCAATTATTTTCATATTGCATATTTTTCCTATTTTAATTTTTGTTTTGAAAGTATGGTAAAAACTGGTAAAATTTAGATGAATATCACAAGGTCTTTGAAGAACATTTAAATCACAAAATCAACATAAATAAGAATTTGTTTGTCAAAGAAAATGAAGCCTGTTTGTTTTTTTTCATTGCTGTTGTTTGTGATTATTAAATGTACTGTGACATTTTCATGACAATTCTGCATATAATATTTTTTTTAAGAAAAAATATAATTTAAATTTTTATTATAAAATTGCATTTTATAGTATGTAATTATTATATTGTGACTATATAATTATATTGTAAAATGTACAACAATATTTACTGTACTGCCTTTATTATTAAAATTGAAAAATAGTTTTCACAGTTCTAAGAGTAACCCAAAAGTAAAATGACTGTACTCATTACATCAGTGAAAAATTGGGGGGAAATTGTCAGAAATAATTTTATTACAGTTTTGGGGTACAGTTTTGATAAAATATACCACAACACATTACTAAGCAGACCGCGTTTTTTCAAATGTATTTCCAAGAAAAAAATATCGTCTTATATTCGGGACAATACGGTAATAGAGAGTTTGGATTTTCCAGGGCACACCTGACTGGGCTAGGTTATGGTGACTGCCATATGGAAACGTAGGGGCGGCTGCTCTTGATGGTCAGTCATTGGGAAGGAACCCGTTTGTTACACATTTCCTCCGTGGTGCACTGAGGCTGAAGCCCCCAGCACGCTCCAGAATCCCACCATGGGATTTGGCCGTGGTTTTGGAGGCACTCCTATTGAGCCTTTGGAGGAGGTTCCAGACAGATTCCTTACAATTAAGACTGTCTTCCTTCTGGCCATCTGTTCCCTGAAGAGGGTCGGCGACCTTCAGGCCCTTTCTGTGGCCCCTTCATATCTTTGGAGTGTGTGCCTGGCATGGCTAAAGCTTTTCTGTACCGGAGACCTGGGTATATTCTTAAAGTGCCCTCCTCCGTTTCATGGACAGTTGTGCTGCAGGCCTTCTGTCTTTGTGAGGTTTTATAACCTTGATATTCATGCCATGCCTGGCTCTTCTGTTCTCTCGCCTTAGTTGTGCTTTTACACACTGGGCAGGGATTTGCAAGCATGGCGGCATGGGCATACTCGTTCCCAAAGCATTCCGACGCAGCATTCCCTCAGGGAACTATGGTTACATACATAACCTAGAGACGTTTTTAGCAGAGCGTGAGTAAGGGCGATCATCCCTTCCTCTTTACTACTAGTTTTAATGCAATATAAACTTAAATGAACATCTCATGCCTCAAGTAATTGCTCAGTGTTTCAACCACAGAAAGGCATCAAAACAAAATGTCACAAACAAAATATTTCATTTACCATTTCGTGAAGTATTAGACTTTATAGGCTACTCATACTTTACCTGTTAGTGATGTCTTAATTGTTTAATGTATGTTTAATTAAATCTGTTATGAAACAAGTTAAGACAGCAACTGTGTAAATGAATGTTTCAACAACAAATAAAAATTTTATAATTTAGAAGTTCATTTAAAAACTGCATTATGTGCAATTTACATGTTTGCATATAATAAATCAACACTGAACTTAAAAAATTGTATTTAAAAATTAATAGTAATTAAATTTATGTTTGGGCTCTGTTGTTAATTTGTAACCTTACAGTAATGTAAAAGAGCTCCCTATATAGTTTAGAGCATAAGCTACATCTGTATCCCTAAGAAATTAATTATAATTGAATTTATTTAAAGAAAGAGCAATTTATTCAGTAACCTACTGCTTAATAAAAAAAGAAGCAATTTTATGTTTCGTTTTTTGCCCCTGCTATACTGAAGCCATACCGAACCGTGACGTCAAAACCGGGTATGTACCGGACTGTCACGTTTGTGTAGGCCTACCGTTACATCCCTAATTACAACCTATCTTCAGTTATTAATGTATAATTATTAATTACATTTTTATGAAATAGTTGTCAGGCCTACTATAATACTTGAACATAAATATATTTTCAAACCAGCTAGTTTTAATGCGAAGTCTGAGAAAGAGTCAAGTCTCAAGTGGTAAAATTTACACCAGTTGAGTGTGAAATCTATTACCGTCGCCTCTCGCTCTAGTGAAGCGGCATGACGAGTGAGAGCCGTGACTAACGCTAGCAGCATTAGCGCACACGGACAGCTGCTGCAGCAACCATCAGGCTTTAGCAAGCTTATCGCAACAGCGTAAAGCGACGTCAGCGACCTGATCAACGCTCCAGATCCCACCTTTGATGATAAGCCCCTGCCCAAATGAGAATAAGCCCCATGGAGAAATGAAGGCCTGTTTGATGGCTGAAAGGCGTGGAGTTTGGAATTGATATTTTTATTTGCGTTCACATTCCTTTAGGCGACGTCTTCGTGAAGCGTGGAGGTCTTACATTATGTAGTTTCTGAATCTGAACTACACAGTGTGAAAGCATGACGTGGCACTCTTGTCACAACAGATTGTTGAATTCTGTGTCCAGATTCACGTTATCTATCTAAATTTTGAATTCAATCTCATTTGGCAGTCTAGGAAGAAATATTGGCAACGTACAAGAGTGTAGCATCAGATTGGGATGGTAAACTGTAATGTCTTTGATCCGTAAAGCGATTTGCATGTGAGCGAACATCCGTTGACTGGCAGCAGAGTGGAAAGCCGGCAGATTCTGGTGTCGGCTCACTGTGTGGGAGGCAGATCTGCTGTTTTGCATGCTCATTCCCTCATCAAACCACACAGCCTGTCTTAAAATGAGATCTGATGCCTCCTCATGCATTCCATTTTCACCCACAGTTCATAGTCATCTGCATTTCCCTTCTTAAAAGAATAATTTACCTACTGAATCAGGACTGATGCTTTCAAACTTCAAAACGGACTGAAAATCAACATAGAAGTACCATAAAAGTACTGACATGTGACAGTTAAAATTCTCAGTACTAAATTCTTGATAAATTCTAAATCTTACAATAGCTTGAGTTGATTTGTCAGCAAATCATTTGTTAAAGGGATAGTTCACCCAAAAATGAAAATTCTATCATTAATTACTCACCCTCATGTCGTTCCAAATCCGTAAGACCTTCGTTCATCTTCGGAAACACAAATTAAGATATTTTTGATGAAATCTGAGAGCTTTTTGACCCTGCATAGACAGCAAGGGAACTACCACATTCAAGGCCCAGAAAGGTAGTAAGGACATCGTTAAAATAATCCATGTCACATCAGTGGTTCAACCGTAATTTTATGAAGCTACAAGAAGACTTAATGATGACTTAATTCAACAATTTCTCTTTCGTGTCAGTCTTCGCCACACGTTCACGAGAGTACCATGACACATGCGTGTGGTGCTGCTGACGCCGGAGCCGGCCTTCTGATGTGGAATCCGGATGTGCTGCACCTTGTTTACAAGTAGAAGACGCATGCTGCACATAAAACAGTTTTCGTAAACATGTCTGAAGGTCAATCTTTTGCCCAAGCCTTACTTATTTGAACCAGAATATACAGACGATGAACTAAGAGAGATTGGCGTTCTGGCATCATACACATGCATCGCAGTACTCTCGTGAATGTGTGGTGAAGACTGACACGGAAGAGAAGAAATTATTGAATTAAGTCGTTATTTTTGTTTTCTTTGCACATAAAAAATATTCTCAAAGCTTTATAAAGTTACGGTTGAACCACTGATGTCACTTGGACTATTTTAACGATGTCCTTACTACCTTTCTGGGCCTTGAACGTGTCAGTTGTGTTGCTGTCTGTATATGGAGGGTCAGAGAGCTCTCGGATTTCATCAAAAATATCTTAATTTGTGTTCTGAAGATGAACAAAGGTCTTACGGGTTTGGAACGACATGAGGGTGAGTAATTAATGACAGAATTTTTAATTTTGGGTGAACTATCCCTTTAATCTGTATCAGATGGTTCATTGAAAATATCTGAAAATATCTAATTGAACATAGCAGTTTCATGCATGGTTTTCATGACTGTTAAGGTTTGTGGTGATGAATGTTTCAGGCAATAGATTTGTCTTCTTTTCCACAGCCCTCAGTGCTTGTTTTATAGTGTTCTGTCACCACTTCCTAATAGTCTCATTTTATGGAAATTACATCAGTGTTCTGAGGGAAATGCTTCTAGTGCCGTTTACCTCCCTTTTTCTCTTCTACTCTATTGATTTGAGGCTTTAAGTAAAGCACTGTGTTTCTGTGCTAAGAACTGAAGCTCTGATCACTCAAACGGCAGTTTCCTACATCAACAGACTTGTACAAGCCGGTTCCCTCCAGCTTCTGGAGGAAAGTGAATGAGGGTCATCTGATGATTCCTTCAAAACAAGGTAAAAAAAAAAAATTTCACATTCCAGACCCTCTCTGTGTTTCTCTGTGAAATGAGCTTCCAACCTCTGATCTCATTAACAATTCAACTTACTTGTTCAGTCAAGGCTGCATTCTACTGTACCTCCCCTTGCTAACTTCCCTGCATCTTGTTGACTCGAATGTACATTACCGCTTTCGATGCACAAGTGCTCAATACTGGTGAAACCCTTGAAATGGCTTGAATTGGAACATCTTATGCCCTTGCTATGGAGCTGATTTTCCCTTATGAATTTGTTTGATGCACCATTCTATATGCCAATAGGTATACTTGGAGAAAATATATACTGTTGGAGAAAATATATTTAAAAAAATAACAAACAGGTAGCAACGTGGTTAAATCAAAAAAAAAAAAAAAAAAAACATTGACACACTACAGTTGTGTGGGGAGGGGGTAAATGAAGCATGTTGCTATAATGTCACATGAAGTGAAGTGTACATATGAGTATATGAGAAATCACGACATCTTTTTGTAATGTATGTCACCTGAACTGTTATTATGACCATTAGTGTCTTTTAAAATGTTACTAATATGCTACCGAAGCTATAGATTGTAAAAATGTTTTGCAAGCTCACTGTTTAGCGTAATAGCTTAGTATCATGCTATGTAACATAGCCTATACTATAAGAAATAGTCTTGTAATCACAGCATTCCTTATTACTTTTGATCAGGCATTATGAACAGCTACCTCCTGGGGTCCTAGATGGATCAAACTTAAACCACAGCCACAAACAGAGGCACCTTCCTGCATTTTACTTATGCTCTAGCTTCTGTCCTACTCTTGAAACTTGATAGCAAGGTACTGCACGTATAAATATTATATATTTCCTATTAAGATGCTACGAGTAAAATTGTCTGATAAGTGACTAAATGTAAATAAGTGTCATGAAAATGTACAGGTAGGTCAGGTTAAGCTGGAAGAACAGCTGGCATCCAGCTAAACTAGTTAATCAGCAGTTTGGCAGACCTGGGAAACCAGATTGGTTTAAACTGCTTTTTTCCCCCATCGCTGCTGAAAAAAAACTAAGGCAGCAATTTTTCATCTATTGGGAACTGTGTTTTGAGAATAGAGCTTGGTGAGAGTTATTAGAAATGGGAAAAGTCTTTTTAATGTAAAGCTAGTTACTACTTTTTTAATTACTTTTTTATTTTATTTGGAGTAGCATGCACTTATATAAATCTATTGCAATAAGCAAGTTTATATCTCACAGACAGTTCTGACTTTTTCCTCCCAATTCTCAGGCGTGTGAGATATAAATGCACAATTGAATTGAATTGAATTGAATTTTGAAAAGAAAAGTCAGAATTGTTGGATATTTGATCATTCTGACGGAAAAAGTCACAATTACATTTTTTATTTCATTGTGGAAACAAAATAAAACCCTCAGAATTCAAAGAAAAAAGAATTGTGATGTGAACTCGAAATTATGAGAAAGTAAGTTAGAATTGTGAATTTACAACTTTATCATGTTATATAAATTTGCATTAAATAATAGAAATTTTAAGTTTATATTGCAATTCTGAGATATAAATTGTTTATATCACAATTCTAAGCTATCTCCCAATTCTGAGAAAAAAAATCATAATTGCAAAATATAAATGCAGAATTGTGAAATATAAATGCAGAATTGCTAATGTAAACTCGTAATTACGAGAAAAGTCTGAATTGTGAGATATAAACTCATAATTGCGAGTAAATAAGACGCAC
>NW_015642051.1:668-959 GCF_001515625.1 Sinocyclocheilus rhinocerous | reverse complement strand
AATCGTTTGATAGCACTAATATATATATATATCTATATATATATTATATTAGTTCATTTGCAAAAACAGTTAACTCCGGTTTGAACAATTATACAAAAACAAAATAATGTTATTTCATTGTGCATTCTAATTAATATCTATCAAACTGCAGTTGGGTTATTTTGATTAGGTAACTAACACAATAAAACACAATAAAAACATGATAACATAATAAATGTAAGGGAAACAGGTCTATTTAGCTCAAAGGGAATCATTTATGATTTTATAGGGAATTTGGACAGAATCACTGTT
>NW_015642051.1:0-252 GCF_001515625.1 Sinocyclocheilus rhinocerous | reverse complement strand
AACGCGCACACACACACACACACACACACACACACACACACACACACACACACACACACACACACACACGTGTGAGTCATACACTTTCTTTCTTTCTTTCTAGAAAACTCTAGATGGTTATAATTGGCTAAGAACTAAACAAAAATGAATGGAAAGAGGTATGTTTACTTTAGATATTTTAGGTATGTTATGTTTGATTTTTTTCAGTTCAGATGTCTCTGTCTCTTGTGTTTGTCTTGGACGTGTCTGTGG
>NW_015642050.1:472220-477654 GCF_001515625.1 Sinocyclocheilus rhinocerous | reverse complement strand
GATAGCACGGAGCGGATCACATGTGCGAGTCGGTGCAAACCACAAAATGTATCGGAGCTATTTGAATTCTACACAGAATGCTATATTTTTTAGCAATATGGATGAGATTGTGGCTGGCATACCCTGTCAAATGCGGCTTTACGGAGCTCAACGGCTCTGAACGGCTCTAGCCCAAGCTGTGATATAAACGAACGCTATTGGGTATTTTAAAAAGGGGCGGGGCTGATTGATATGTCCCGCCCTGTCTTCCTGTTTCAGTTAAAATGATGTCAACACATAGAGTAACGCTGCATGTTTCTAAGCATTTCAGGGGATCTTTAAATCTCCACTGCTCCCTCTCATCCTCCAATCAGTGTAAACGGCCAATCATTGGTGACAGGTGGCGGCCATTACGAGAGAGAGAGAGAGAGAACAACAACAACAACAAAAAACAAATACGTCCTGGGATGTAACAGATGGTCACATTGGTCTCCAATAAGCTCCTGGACAGTCCCTGTTCTTGAACTCACTAGTTTGTCTGGTCAGTAGCTTGTTATTGTCTCAGACTGGGCAGGAATGTAGCTTTACCAGTTCTGCTTCTGTGAACTGACCTCATGCATCTTATGCAATCCAGCTGAGACACTTGTCTTTAAATGTTTAGCTATGAGAAGGAGGATATAGTTTTGTGGGTATGAAGATGAAAAGGTTTGGGGTAAACATTCTTCTGCTGAGAAATTAACCTCAAGGAAGAGACATGATTATACTGCAGCCTAATCATGAAGTTTTGTCATAATACTCTAGCTTCTACCCATTTTGTAGTCTTCTATACATCAAAATAGAGAGAAATAAAGTGTTTGTACAACAAGGTGAACAAAATTAACAATGTAATATCAATTAACAATGTAATATCAAGGACTGTTGATTAGGTAGAGTAGTATCAAATATCTCCAATGCCTTTACTATTTGGATTGTTTTAAAAAGATTTCTTACAATTCCAGACATTTATTTAGTTGGATACTGCTCACTGAGAGATGAAGGATGTAGAAATGTATTCTGTTCTTCAGAACCACTGATTAAAAGTTCTACCAGAAAGACTTGGGAGGCAAGATGACATAGTATTTATTTAACAACAGACCAGCAAATGAAAGCAAAATATAAATGTGATAAAGTTATTTGGCATAGGCCCCATCCGTAGCTTGCATCCAGAGGGTTGCTAACTCTTGCACTTCCTGCCTGAAGATGAAGGCAGGGGCGCAGCCGACCCCCAGGGAAGTATGGACAGGGACCATCCTGGTGGTGGTGGGGAGGATTGGGGTGAATGTTGGCGTCATCATCTGCGAACTCAAACATGTGTAAGTACCGATCTTACATACTCCAAATGTTAGATGATGATTGGTTTGATCTAAGCGTAATGGGTGACGTAACATTTTCCGCTTTCATTTCAAATACATTTAGATCTGGTGATTGAGGAGACAATAGAAGGAACTGGACTTCATCCTAGCATTCATGAAACTACTGTTGAAATTGTTTAGCAATATAACATTAGGTGAAAATGGCTTATTGTGCTTTTGAAGTATTTTCCAAATAGCACCCTAATCAACTTTCCCCTTGAATTTCCTCTTGAAGATTTTATAGAATTTCATAGTAATAATGACTATGGTCACTTAATCACTAAAACTGCTAAATCGTTCTCTTTTTTTCCTAATTTCTAATCTTTTATAACTTAATATCATTAGGTATTTTTATAAATCTGAAAAATTAACAACACGTAGACTAACAAATTCTCAGAAAGATGCTCAGTAACTCATTCAGTAAAATTAAATATCAATGGAGCTCACAAAAGTGCAGCTATATCAGAAGCAATGTGACAGCAGTCAGAATTATTCAGTACTCCGTATTCAATTATTCTCCGTAAGAAAACGTCTCAGGTTATGCATGTAACCATTAGTTCCCTGATATTAATGTCAAGCCCCTTAACTCACTTTACAGGTGGTCTCTGCTCTCCGATTGTAGTTACAATGACATTTAAACACATTATGCACTCATAAACAATTGCTTATCAAGTTATGTGCTGGCAGTGGTTTTGGTAAGGCTATAGTCTCAGAACAGTCAGCCTTCCCGGTCGTGTATCGCCATGTTTAAAATTCTCATGCTTAAAGTTGTGATGAGATCTTATCGGAAGATAAAACCCTCAGGCTTAATGTACATTAAAAGAGGAAACATACTTAGGGTCAAGACTGTCATAGAGACTTTATGGTTGGGCTTTTTTGATTTAGTGCAGATATCTGCCACTCTTTAAGTCAGGGCTCTTCAACTAGCTTCATTTGAGGGCCGGATTATCGAACTGAAAATTTGAAGGGGGTGGGGGGCCATCCCGATCTCTTTCAGGGGAGCCTATGAAATTAGAAATTAAATTGAAATGCATATTCAGCAGTAAAATGAACTAATATCGCCAACAGTAACATCTATAAAAGGTTAACAATAGTGCTGTCAATCGATTATAAAAAAATTAACTAATTAAATCACACATTTTTCTGTAATTAATCATGATTAATCACATATTAATATAATATATTTATATTGTTATAATTTCACATTGAACCTCCAAATTAACGTAGAAACAACATAAAGATGGTATATTTTAAATGTGTTTAATGGCATCTTTTTACTAAGTCGCCTGTTATTAATGAAGACCAGTATCTCTGTGATGGAGGTGATGAGACGAGAGGCATGCGGATCCATATGCAAGGCTTTATTAAGAGACGTGGTCATAACAGACATGGGGAAAAAAACTCTATCAACAAACAGTCCGGTAAATCAGAGTAATAGGCAATGGCTAGATACTCTTGAATATAGTTCTCCAGTGAACCCGGGCCTTGTTTAAGAGTTAATAATATATGTGCTGTGTCCATACCTGGTTAGTGCAATGGAGCATGGGAAATGTAGTCCAGGGTGATGTGTAACAGTCTGTGTGGTGTGAGAGTCAATATAATGGGAGGGCGACCTCTGGTGGCAAGCAGACGGAAGTTCATGGACAGGATTCGTGACAATCACTGATAGGCCTACCAATAATGCTACTGATGTCTCTATTAACTTTTAATTTAAATGAACTTAAAACAATCTTCACATAAACTATAGATCAATTTTTATTCAAGCTACAAAAGTTAATAAGCGAGCCACTCTTTGGCCCTATGCAACCGCTTATATCGCTTATTAGGTAGGGCCGGCACTGCGTAGGCTACAGCAAACATACAGCAAATACAGAGACTTTCAAACTATATTCCATATATGATAATCATCCTCATCCAGTGTCTGCGCGATTTCTCGCCAGAAGTTATAACCGATACACTGTCTTTATACTCGTTTAAACTAGAGTTGTGGATATCTCATAACCCCCTCACACAAGCCCTTGTCAATGCTGACGTCTGTTGATGTTGCGGTCTCCGGTAGATTGTTGTTGGTCCGTCTTTTCCTTTTCTTTTTCGGCTGAGAAACAACGGTCCGGGACAGCGATGCCACCTTGTAAACAAACGAATTAGTGCAAAAACAATTCAAGGCAAATTGTGTGCGACCAGCGCGTACTCTTCCCTCGGGCCGGATGAAGATGATTGAATAGCCGCCAATTGAATAGCCCTGCAAAACAGCATGTAACTACTATTATTGCGATGACGCGATGTACGCGATGGCACCGCAGACGGCAGCCTCAGTGTTTGGCTCTCCAGTGTTTGTACTGTTTTTGTTAGTTTTTCCTGTTTTTTGCTTCTCAAGAATACCAGGACAGCCAGGCACAAGAACAGTTTCTTTCCCCAGGCAATCTACCTCATGAACAGTTAATGTTCTCCCATTGTGCAATTAAAGTATGTGCAATAACCTTATACTTATTTATCACCCTAAATCCTAGTACATCCCTACAACTTTATTTTATTTTATTCTATTCTATCTATAGCACACCTGTACATACAATTTATTCTTTTTTTGTGGTTTATATTTATGCATGTGTATTTTATTCACATCTTATTTTTATTATCTGTGTGTTGTTGTTGTCTCCGTGTACTGGAAGCTTGTGACACTATAACAAATTCCTTGTATGTGCAAACATACTTGGCAATAAAGCTCTTTCTGATTCTGATTCTGATTCTGATTGCAAAAAAAAATACTCATATTTTTGCATAGTGTAAATAGAATCTATCGCTATTATCACTTAGTGTAAATAGAATCCATTGCTATTTGCACTTAGTGTAAATAGCATCTATCACTAAGAAAATATGCAATTTTCACTCAGTGTAAATAGCATCTAATTGCTATTTACACTTAGCCGCTGCCATTTTTTTTTTACAGCTGATTAACAATAAAACACTGACAGCCAATCAGACTTCATTCAAATTTAAAGGTCTTGTGCATTTAAAAATAGCTATATTCAATGTTTAGATATGCTCGAAACGTAGCATGCTGAAGACATCTACTGGTTCAATTTGTGTAAATGCAACAAGAACAGCAAAATCTGAAACTGTCTTTTACGGAAGTATGAATAAAAGTTCTCTTCAAAAAAACTCTCGATAACTCTCCAAGCAGAGTGACGGAGATCTCCCAACTGCTCTCATGTATCCCAAAGCATCTGTTTTTCCTTTGGTGTCTTTGTGAAATGTAAGCAGCAGCAGGTCACCTATATCCACATTCATTACTTTGAAACTACAGTGCGCAAGCTAAGAATAAACAGACAGTTATGGTTCGATGGTGTGGATGCAAATATAGTTATCATTGTAGCTACTGTTATATTTATACTTATCGTTATCACTCTTGGTGTGAACAGGACTTTAGTCAGGTTAGACACCATGTTAAACTTAACACGGCTAAAAACGAGGGGTACAGACTTACAGTATTTACAATGCCACACACGGTAAGGTCCTACATCAAATTTACCATGTAATTTTCACAAACTTTAAAACTGCAGTACAACAGTACAATCCATTAAACACTGTAATTCTAGCCCTCACAACATGTTTTTATTCCTGTCAAAAAAATAAATATGGCTTTAATTGGGACAGGATCTATTGTTTTGTGGCCTTTATACAGCATATTTTGAAGGATAGATCAAGTTTATCCTTCACGTCTTCACAATTAAACAATCCTGTGAACATTGTCACAATCTCAGTCACCATGCCTATCACCTTCTGCACTACATCTCCCAGAATCCTTCCTGGTCCACAACTTGCACACATTCCACAATCATCACCAGTTGTCATTAATCACTCTCATCACCCCTGGGCCCTGCACCAGATATAAGGACACTCCATACACTAGTGATGCAAAGTCTGATTCTTTTCCGTGAACTGGTTCTTTTTGGAAAGTTCGGCTCATTGAACTGGTTCAAAAAGGCGATTCACCGGTTCCTGGCGTCATCAAGCAATGATGTCACTACGCATTTCTTTTCTAACAACTCAGTGCCATGTTGTAT
>NW_015642050.1:461665-471743 GCF_001515625.1 Sinocyclocheilus rhinocerous | reverse complement strand
AGACACGGTGTAACATTGGTTTTGCTTTGTTTCACAGAACTAATCGTTGCCTGGGTTCTGTACGTATGTGTGGGCGGAGCTATCAAATTAGGGGCGAGACCCTTTTGGGGTAGGGGCGTGCTTGTTTTGGTCATCGACATCGAGTCTGTTCTGTTCTGTGCACTTCAATAACTGTCTGGTTTGGTTCAGCTACAAAATCAGACTACAGAGAACGGTTCGGACTGCTGAAAGGATTATTGGTGCCCCCCTGCCTACCCTCCAAGAACTGTATACATCCAGAGTGAGGAAAAGGGCTCAGAAAATCACTCTGGATCCATCACATCCAAGCCATCTCCTTTTTGAACTTTTGCCATCTGGTCGGCGTTAGAGAGCACCGAATACCAGGACAGCCAGGCACAAGAACAGTTTCTTTCCCCAGGCAATCTACCTCATGAACAGTTAATGTTCTCCCATTGTGCAATTAAAGTATGTGCAATAACCTTATACTTATTTATCACCCTAAATCCTAGTACATCCCTACAACTTTATTTTATTTTATTCTATTCTATCTATAGCACACCTGTACATACAATTTATTCTTTTTTTGTGGTTTATATTTATGCATGTGTATTTTATTCACATCTTATTTTTATTATCTGTGTGTTGTTGTTGTCTCCGTGTACTGGAAGCTTGTGACACTATAACAAATTCCTTGTATGTGCAAACATACTTGGCAATAAAGCTCTTTCTGATTCTGATTCTGATTCTGATTGCAAAAAAAAATACTCATATTTTTGCATAGTGTAAATAGAATCTATCGCTATTATCACTTAGTGTAAATAGAATCCATTGCTATTTGCACTTAGTGTAAATAGCATCTATCACTAAGAAAATATGCAATTTTCACTCAGTGTAAATAGCATCTAATTGCTATTTACACTTAGCCGCTGCCATTTTTTTTTTTACAGCTGATTAACAATAAAACACTGACAGCCAATCAGACTTCATTCAAATTTAAAGGTCTTGTGCATTTAAAAATAGCTATATTCAATGTTTAGATATGCTCGAAACATAGCATGCTGAAGACATCTACTGGTTCAATTTGTGTAAATGCAACAAGAACAGCAAAATCTGAAACTGTCTTTTACGGAAGTATGAATAAAAGTTCTCTTCAAAAAAACTCTCGATAACTCTCCAAGCAGAGTGACGGAGATCTCCCAACTGCTCTCATGTATCCCAAAGCATCTGTTTTTCCTTTGGTGTCTTTGTGAAATGTAAGCAGCAGCAGGTCACCTATATCCACATTCATTACTTTGAAACTACAGTGCGCAAGCTAAGAATAAACAGACAGTTATGGTTCGATGGTGTGGATGCAAATATAGTTATCATTGTAGCTACTGTTATATTTATACTTATCGTTATCACTCTTGGTGTGAACAGGACTTTAGTCAGGTTAGACACCATGTTAAACTTAACACGGCTAAAAACGAGGGGTACAGACTTACAGTATTTACAATGCCACACACGGTAAGGTCCTACATCAAATTTACCATGTAATTTTCACAAACTTTAAAACTGCAGTACAACAGTACAATCCATTAAACACTGTAATTCTAGCCTTCACAACATGTTTTCATTCCTGTCAAAAAAATAAATATGGCTTTAATTGGGACAGGATCTATTGTTTTGTGGCCTTTATACAGCATATTTTGAAGGATAGATCAAGTTTATCCTTCATGTCTTCACAATTAAACAATCCTGTGAACATTGTCACAATCTCAGTCACCATGCCTATCACCTTTTGCACTACATCTCCCAGAATCCTTCCTGGTCCACCATTTGCACACATTCCACAATCATCACCAGTTGTCATTAATCACTCTCATCACCCCTGGGCCCTGCACCAGATATAAGGACACTCCATACACTAGTGATGCAAAGTCTGATTCTTTTCCGTGAACCGGTTCTTTTTGGACAGTTCGGCTCATTGAACTGGTTCAAAAAGGCGATTCACCGGTTCCTGGCGTCATCAAGCAATGATGTCACTACGCATTTCTTTTCTAACAACTCAGTGCCATGTTGTATAAATGAAACATTCAAATAAAGTAATTTTTCAACTGTTACGTTCCCCTCCTGTCTAGGGGCTTGCGAGGGGAAGTAGCAAAGAAAAAAGCATACATTTTTAAAAAAAAAGCGGCAAGAACACACTTCAGTCCTCTGTCCCAGAGTGAAGATGACACCAATTCAAATGTATACAAAGATGGAGATTTATTTACAAAAAAGCACAATGAGTTTAACATAATAGGGAGCAATGGCTCAGGAGAGAGCAAGGAACAGAGTGAGAAAGGGAGAGAGAGACACCAAGCACAACACAGGGCACACAACCACGCCCACACATTTGTACCAGAAAATAACAACTATAATAATAACAATACGTCCAGGGACGTAACATCAACACATATTGAAACATTCAAATAAAAAGTTATTTGTGTGAATGCACAAAGCTGATTGCCTTTCATTCACTTTTTAACTCAAACCGTTGCAGTCTGTCAGACATATAATGTAAGTGAATGGGAATCACGGCTTTGAGAGTCAAAAAAACATACACAAACAAAACCAAATTAAACACTGCCGCTCGTGACGATACATTGATGTGTAAAGACACGAAACAATCGGTCTGTTCAAGAAACTGAACAGTATTTATATCATTTTTTACCTCTGATTCACCGCAATGTCTGAACTGTCCTGAGCGCGTTCGCGTCTTCTTCTTCAGCCGGCGCGTGATGCGTCCCTATAGGATGTTGCGCATGCGCGACTGAACGATCAAAATTAACAAATCGTTCAAGAACGACCCATCACTAGTACTCAATGTTTACCACTGTGAGGTAATAAAGAGGGATCATCTCTGCTGTATACATGTAGTCAAAAGATCATGGTTTAGCTAGGGTTTAATAAGGCTGTGCTGGCAGATCTCATAGATTCACCATTCTGCCACCAAAGAGCATCTTTCTCATTTTATGGCAATTCAGGGGTAGATGTAAATCACACATTTTTCACACATTATGGATAACAATAACACTTTTCGGGGTATTATAAATTTGTGTGTACTGTATGCTGTGCATTATGCACTTTGGATTTTTTTTTTTTTGTTACATCCAAACCTAAACCTGGGCAAGAGAGCTACCCACATACTAAAACCAAATGTATAAACTGTATGTGTAACAGAGTCCACTGAGGGCGAGTAGTCCGAACCCAAGAGCAGTTTATTGAATAGAGCGTAAACCAAATACAAAACAAACAGAACAAACACATGAGATAAACATGAGAACTTGACCAGAAACAGACTTGACTACACTCAACAACAGGTTACAATAACAATACATGACAAACAAACATGGCTGACATGAGGGATTAAATACATAAACATGGGGAAACACATGACAACAACCAATGACAAAGTAGAACTAATCAAGCAAGAACCAATGAAAAGACAGAACAGATAACAAGGTAACAATACAGTGAACCAGTGAAAACAAGACACATGAACTAAGGTACATTCACGCCATATCTTAATTACCGTGATGACGAGATACCAACTTGTAAAACGTGTTCACGTCCTTGTAGAACTCGTTTTTACAACTTGTGAATTGGGAGTTTTCTGAGAGCTACAACTTGCCCCACCTGACCACCTCAGATTCATTAGGCGCTATGTTTAAGCATTGATAGTGCGATAGTTCCGAGTCCGAGTCCAAGGGTGTGAACAGCTCCAAGTAGAACGTCACATGTTGTCATCTCGAAGTCACAGTAATTACGACATGGCGTATCCATGTCATGCATACCACATGACAGTATCACATAGGGGAAAAGGGAATGTGACAACTTAAGTCTGTATAGAACAGGGGTGTCCAAACCTGCTCCTGGAGGGCCACTGTCCTACAGAGTTTAGCTCCAACCCTAATTAAACACACCTGAACCAGCTAATCAAGCTCTTCAGACACATGAGAAATTTCCGATATATACAGCGCAACTGCGCTCACGGCGACCCGAGTTCAATTCCCGTCTTGAGGTCCTATTCCGATCCCGCTCTCCTCTCTCTACCCAATATTTTCCTGTCATTTCTCGGCTGTACTGTTTTAATAATAAAGGAATAAAAAGCCAAAAAATAGAACTTAAAAATAAAAATTTCCAGGCAAGTGTGTAAGAGCTATTTTGGCCCTCCAGGAACAGGTTTGGACACCCCTGCAGTAGAATTATATGCTTTATTAATAGCATTAGAATGGATTGAACAGACCAGGTGTGACAATGTTTCAATATTCTGTATCTGCCCTTATAAAGTCTAGTTATACCAGAAACCATCAGGAATTACTTTATGAAATTTTATTTACAAACTCAAGAATAAGCAGGCAAAGGAGAAGCATAACAGTCGGTACCAGCACATGTGGGCATCCAGGGAAATGACAGACTGGTAAAAGAAGCAACAACAACAAAAACAAAATAGCGTGTTGACATCAGTATTAAATTATCAAAATCAGAAGGGAAGAGTCTTGTGTGGAAAAAAAGATAATGCAAAAAATGGTAGCAGCAGTGGGATCAAAAAATTTAAGGGAGACATCTGTATATGATCTGAAATAAAGGTATGGTAAAATATAGGTATGGAAAGAAGGGAAATAAAAGGAAGGAACAACTCTTTATAATCAGACTGAGAATTGGACATTGCAAGCTAGAGAAAACTCTTCATATCTTAGGAAAACATAAGACAAGACTGTGTGATGATTGACAGGAGGAGGAGACGGTTAAGCACATCTTTATGTCATGCAAGAAATGTATTCTTCTTATTATTAGTAGTATTCTGCTTATACAAGAAAGCCAAGACCTGAAGAATTAGCTATGGGAAATAGATACGGTATAATGTAAAAAGTATAGTAGAATGTGGAAATAATGACCAGAGACGGAAATATTTGTTTAATTTCCTAAGGTGGACTTGACTGGAAGGATGAATTTAATTACTAAATATTAAGTTAAATTTAGACAGCAGATGGCAGTCATGCAACATTATGAATGCCAACTGCCATAAAACAGAAGAAGAAGAAGGAGGAATAATGAATAATGAATCATATGATCTGGAACAAAGAAGCATGACTAGTCGGGAAAGATGACATTGGCTGTGTCCGAAATTGCATACTCTCCTGAGTAGGTACTTTTTGGAATAAGTAATTACTTAACGACTGCAAAAAGAGTATGTTCTATATAGCATGAATGTGTGTAGTATGAATGTAATCTGGACGTACTACATTCGCCATGTTGTCATCGTCACATGACCTACCAGCGGTAGTTGGGTCTTGTCACTGGCATTCATAAATCCTCTTCTGTGGCCTCATGGGATAGTAAAGTGCCTGTCATATGCACACTTCAGAATCGTGCCAGAAGTAATAGGTCATCTGGGTCGTTTTTGCCTACTCTTTTATGACTACTGTGAATTCGGACATACTTTTTTTTGTCACATACTGTTTTTCGCCTACTATATAGTAGGCAAGTACGTGATTTCGATTGCAGCCTATGACTAAATACAAAGCAAGAGACATGAAAACATGAACATGAACCAAACCAAAACAGACGTGGCAGTATGCTTCATACTTTCCTGGGTTGAAAGTAGATTTGTATTTTTGGATGTATCTAAATAAAAGAAAAAAAAATACATATTTATATGTTTATGCGAGTGCATATCTATGATTAAAGAAAGCTTCTTATCGCTATTGAAAACATTACTGTTTACGCATTACACTTACCCTGTACTAAGCATCTGTCAATTTTGGAATTGTGTGTTTTAGGTAACTTGGCAGTAATAGAAATTCCCATGTCATTGTTTTCTGGGCCACATTTAATCTCAGTTTCTGTTCCAAGTTAAACAAAAATAATACACAATGCTTAAGTTACAAAACTGGGTAAAGCAAGCAGAGTCTTTGATTAATTGCTACTGCTTGTATTATTATTAAATATCTGCTAAATGAATAAATGGATAATTTAATGAACAAGGAGACAGAACTACACTGAATGAGTATGAATGTATCTTTACCTTGTACTTCACAGTCCATTTCAAACAGTAGATACTCTTTCAGGTAACTGAATCCACAGGCTTCAAAAGTTACACAGACTGGGTGTTTATTGATGTTGTCAAGGCACTGCATCTCGAACTCTGCAGAGTTCACACACACACACACACATATATTTATATACATATATATAAATTAAATTACAATTTACCCTTTGAATTACAAATATATTTTATCTATGGCATTATAAATCCAGTGCTTGAAGTGGAAAAAAGTGCTGTTACTCTGCCCTACTATTCTTCACTAGTAAAAAAGTACTTTTTAATTTTCATAGTTCACAATATATGTATATAGTGCAACAATAAAAAAAAAAAATATATATATATATATATATATATATACTGTATATAAATCTCTTAAAAGCATTTTTAATACAAAGTGGCACAGGCCAAGCTGCTATAGCAAACAGGAAACAGGAGATGCCAACGGACCACTAAACCAGCTGCCTTGACCTGATTGCATATGCTACTATACAGATCCATTCAGAATCACTAAAGTACTGACCCTCACATACTCTAAAACGCGTATTGTTTCAGGTTTTGCAGTCCATTAGTTTACATATTCAGGTCATAAGAGTGAGTTCAACTAGGTCGTTCTTGAGACAATGAAAGATGCCTTGGAGTGTTCAAAAGGGGGGCAGGGAAGATGTCCTGGGGGCAAGAAAGTGTTACAAGGTTTTTCTCATGTTAATTCTGGTCTTGGGACCACTATCACGTGTCTCCTCTTTCCTGTTATGGACATTCATTTTGTGCGTGATTGTCACAAAGTGTTGCTTGACCATTTGGTTCCACAGAAGGATTATGTTTTGGGAACAATGGAGGGTCTTCTTCTTTGATCATCTTTTATTGTTGCAGCCCCCAGCTGAGAATGAGCAGATAAAAGGGAAGACAGTTGACTCAGACGATCAGGCATCACTGACATTAACTAATTTCTGTATCTAATACTGCTGTCACGTCACGTGACGAAATAACGAACGACTCCGACCCGAAGACTCGAGAGGTGAACTAATCATTTCTCTTTCCGGTACAGACTGCATAGGTTAAAGCTTATGGGGCTGTCACGTGATGAACGAACAACTCAAACCCGAAGAGGTTTGTTCATTACAAATGAAAGATGGCTGCAGTTGCTTCATTCCCTACGCCGTTTCTGCCATGTCCTGGTGAGCCTTCGATACCCTTTAAAGTTTGGCTGAAGATGTTCAAGAATTATTTACTGGTTGTCTGGAGATGAATGGCCTGCTGCACGAAAGAGAGCTCTGTTTCTTCATTGTTTAGGGACAGAAGGTCAGAGACTATTTTATACCTTGCCAAATCAAGGAGAGACTATGGAGGAAGCTATTGAGGCTTTGCAAGCATACTTTATTCCTAAGTGGAATGTAATTGCAGAATGACATGCTTTTAGAAAACTAATTCAAAAGCCTGCTTTCTCCAAGGTGTTCCTGAGTCATTTTAAAGGTTAGCTTAAATTGAACGAATCATTCATGAATGACACATCACTACAAAATATATAAGTTCACTGAAAAGACAAGAAAAAGATCCTTACCTCTGCCTACATCTATAAGAGGGACTATACACAGGAACACCAGCAGCTGAAGAATGTTTTTCTTTGTTTGAAAAATCGAATTGCAGTTCTCATACCTTAAAAATACAGATAAGGTAGGCTATTACAGAACACTAACATATAAACAAGGAATTTTAAAAAGACAGACATGTTAGGCCTTTTATATGATTCCTAACCATTTCATTGAGAGTGCAAGTTACTATTTACATTAAGGAAATATGTTCTCTTTTATGTTTTCACTATAATGTTCGCTTTTTTGACTGATAGATTGAAATACTGATGAAAAATGAGTGGGATTCATGTGCAAAATTATTTCATAAAATGAACACAAACACAACACCAAAACAAAAATACATATGACATTTACATTAAATAAATGATTTACAACTACAAGGAGTAGATAATAGAGATATTAATTGCATAGAATTGGAAACTAATGTGTGGTTACTGGTAATATTGACTGGCATTTTAGCAAGGGTGCTCATTAAGGGTGGGACAGAGTTGCTCTCAGATAATCAAAAAGCAAGCGATAATACACACACACACACACACACAGACAGAGAGAGAGAGAGAAACAGCAGCCCACAATTTATTTGTTTCTGTTTCTCATAGCTCAAACTTGAAAGCAGGAAATGAGTGGGATTTCTAGTCAGGGCTGGCAGATCAGCACAATGACAGTTGCAATTTTCATATTTTTCTTGTTGCCAGGTAAGAAAATATAATGAAATTATGCCTAGAATAATACCTATATGATGCATAGAATGATTTCCCATAGTTATTTATAATTGAAGCTTCATTTGTTACAAGGATACATTCAAAGTACTATTCTCTTTACATGCTTGACATATGTTATAAATCAGAACTTTTATAATATAATTGGTCACAGCTTCTTAATCTCATTCCAAAGGTCTTGGATCTTCTGAAGTTGAGATTTTACTCAGCACCGAAAAGGAATATTATTTTGTGGGTGATTCAGCAAAAATGCAGTGTATCATAAAATTTGACAGTGAAATCCTTGAGAGGTGTAAAATTAAATGGTTCACTGTGGATAAAAGTAATAATACACAAAACATTAAAGGTGCTGAAAGGTATCAACATCGGGTGCACGCTGACTCTAACCACACTTACAGCCTGATGACTTTGAATGATCTAGCAAGAGACGATACAGATGAGATGCTGTATACTGCAACATGCATAGTAAACAAACAGCTGCAAAGGATTCCAAGCAAAGGAAGCACAATTAAATTTTTGGGTAAGTTCATTACATCAGGTGTTATGTACACACACACACACACAGACAGAGAGAGAGAGAGAAACAGCAGCCCACAATTTATTTGTTTCTGTTTCTCATAGCTCAAACTTGAAAGCAGGAAATGAGTGGGATTTCTAGTCAGGGCTGGCAGATCAGCACAATGACAGTTGCAATTTTCATATTTTTCTTGTTGCCAGGTAAGAAAATATAATGAAATTATGCCTAGAATAATACCTATATGATGCATAGAATGATTTCCCGTAGTTATTTATAATTGAAGCTTCATTTGTTACAAGGATACATTCAAAGTACTATTCTCTTTACATGCTTGACATATGTTATAAATCAGAACTTTTATAATATAATTGGTCACAGCTTCTTAATCTCATTCCAAAGGTCTTGGATCTTCTGAAGTTGAGATTTTACTCAGCACCGAAAAGGAATATTATGTTGTGGGTGATTCAGCAAAAAATGCAGTGTATCATAAAATTTGATAGTGAAATCCTTGAGAGGTGTAAAATTAAATGGTTCACTGTGGATAAAAGTAATAATACACAAAACATTAAAGGTGCTGAAAGGTATCAACATCGGGTGCACGCTGACTCTAACCACACTTACAGCCTGATGACTTTGAATGATCTAGCAAGAGACGATACAGATGAGATGCTGTATACTGCAACATGCATAGTAAACAAACAGCTGCAAAGGATTCCAAGCAAAGGAAGCACAATTAAATTTTTGGGTAAGTTCATTACATCAGGTGTTATGTAACATTAATGTTATGTAATATTAATACTTTCTTATTTGTGTATGTTTTAGATCAAGAAATTAATCCCAAAAGGATACAGTCAGATAAGGATATCAGACGAAGTACAACAAATAGCATGCCAACAAGTAGGAGACCCTGAACAAAATATATATTTTTTTAACACTTTATTTTTTTTATTTATTGTTTTAATTAATTTATTTTTTTCCGTAAAGAAAACATACATGTGTGGTACCACCTATGGAGTAATTATGCTAAACTTTTATTAAACAATCTCGGCAATACCATTATACATGATGTTAAAATTAAAATTATTAATTTTGAAGTATCATTCAGTGTTGGGCAGTAACGCATTACTTAGTAACGCGTTACTGTAATTTGATTACTTTTTTTAGTAACGGAGTAATTTAA
>NW_015642050.1:457850-461139 GCF_001515625.1 Sinocyclocheilus rhinocerous | reverse complement strand
ACCAGTGTTGGGCAGTAACGCATTACTTAGTAACGCGTTACTGTAATTTGATTACTTTTTTAGTAACAGAGTAATTTAATGAGTTATAATTTTCAAAATAGTAATTAGAGTATAGTTACAAGCCGAAGTCTCTATACGTTACTGCCGCGTTACACTGCTGACAGAATACAGTGTTTTATAATCTAGAGCAGTGTTTCCCAACCTGGGTGCCGTGTAAAAAATCCTTTTTTAATAGTTTTAAATTGCTAAAATGTTCAAAAAAGCAGCTATTATATAATATCCATTTCTGATGTCGCCAATAATTAGAGATGCACTGAAAATTATGAAAGATTCATTATGCATATACTGTATTTATTGTGTTATAACAGAGATTTGTGAGATTGCGATGAACTGAGATGTCTTTTAGAGATTATAAATGCAGCGCTCTTTGCTGGCATTCTGCTATGCCAAACCATGTATGCAGCCGCCGCTTGCTTTAGTTAAAAATAACAGTGTTCTGTTAATGTTGATGCTTTAATAACAAATATTTATCGGGAGCGTGTATGCTGGGATTTCATAAATTTAATGGAGAAAAAAGTAATGTAACTAGTAATGTAACTAATTACTAATTACTTTTGAAATAAAGTAATCAGAACAGTAGCGTGATTACTTTTAAAAGGAGTAATCAGTAATTTGATTACATTTTCAGAGTAACTTGCCCAACACTGAGTATCATTAGCAGTAAGCCAATATAGGCCTACTTTTTTCATAGAAAAATCATAGAACTATACATCATGTTTAAGATTTTCCAAGGTTTTCCAAACATGGCTTTATCTTTAATCAAACTGAAATTACAATTGATATTCTGGCATAAATTAACTAATAAACTAATCTATTTATCATTTTCATTTTCTAGCTGTCTCAGTCTCTGTGGAATCCACCTTGACATATGTGTTTGTCTCTGTAAACCTTTTCATCTTTATCATGGTTACAGTTATTTGTTTTTCTATTTGTAAGCAAATTCGACAAAAGAAAACAGCTGTAAGAAACTGAATGGATATAAAGTTGCTTTGTAAAGCTTTCTGCATAAAACATAATTTTCTATACTAAAATTTAGACTGCACTTAAACTCAAGAATCCATGTGTGGTTTAAAATATTTAGATTTATGTTGGCACCAATGGCCTCGTGGGCAGCGTGCCGACATGTAGCGTTGTTGCACTTCGGGTGTCCCAAGTTCGAATCCTGGCTCATGGACCTTTCCTCACCCCATCCCCTCTTTCTCTCTCCCACCTCGCTTCCTGTCTGAAATACTGACCTGTCCTAATAATGCCAAAAATATATCTTTTAAAAAAAATTAGATTTATAAAACTTTAGGCATGTCATGTTCTGTGTATATGTTGTTGGCACCAGTGGTCTCTGTGTTAGGCTTACCAGACAGCCCTGAATTGATTTCAATAGGTCAAAGAAACTTTTTACCATACTGTTTAGACAGGACTAAAAGCAAAAGAGACGAAAGAATGATAATTCACAACAGATACAAGAGCATGTCCCATGCTTGGTGCCTAAATTAGAGCTTTTACAAATTGGCCTGAATTGTTAAATTGCAACGTTCACCTTTAGTAACTAAATTAGCCTCTTGCTTTTAGTTTGCACTGCATTGTGGTTACTGTTTATGTGATTATTTTAGCACTCTTCACAGCAGATTGTGTCTTATCTAGTGGTACACATAAATAAAAACAATCCATCGGGACAATTTTTTGCATAATTAAATCAGTATGCCTAATTATTTCCACATGTCCATCTAAGCTTACATAAAAATGTGAATGTTAAGGTTTTGAAATAGTATGAAAATAAAGTTTCTAATTATGCAAACATTTATTTTGTGATTTCTTTTTTATATTGCACCTAATTCTGCAAACGTTCTTGTTAGTTTTGTTATGGTCCTTGCATTAAGTGACATGACATGTGGCCAAGTATGGTTACCCATACTAGGAATTAGTGCTAATCCCATCCTAAGTGCACACACACAGTCGTGGTATTGAAGGTGGAAGAGAGCGCTGTACATTCACTCCCCCCACCTACAATTCCTGCCAGACCTGAGACTCGAACTCGCAACTTTTGGGTTACGAGTCCGACTCTCTAACCATTAGGCCACGACTTCCCCATTCGATCAAAAAGCATTTGATTACTTATAAAGGAATAATAAAGCATTGAATGATTTACTGAACACATTGTTTCCAAAAAAGTCTATTTGTCCCAGGCAGGTATGGAGGAAAGTAGTTAAAACATCTAAAACAAAAGTAAAAGACATGTCTTTTTAAAAACCAGGCCACTCCTCGTCATTGTCCTCTTACTATTCCTGCATTTGTTAATAAAAAGATAATAATAATAACAATACCAATAGTACACTAAACTGTATTATTATAATATATACAGTTATTATAATATATACTGTAATATTATAATGCTATCAAAGTCAGTACATAATATAAAGGAACTCAACACTCTTTGAAGTAATACCAAGGTGTTTCAGATATAAGAGGTTGAAATAAATATACATTGCATAAAAGATATTTGAAACATTTTTATGTCAAACGTTACAATACAGCTGGTAATTTATAAATTATATATATATATTTAAAGGTACAACCTGTCAAAAGAAAATTTCCTCTTCACTAAACCAGGTCAAATAATCCCATCTCCTTGGAAAGCACACAAATGAGATCTGAACATGGCACATCAGTGTTTCAGTAGCTTTTACCATGGCTCTTGGCAAATACAAACTCACTGACTGAAAAACTGGTCCAACCAGCTAACATCAGTCCAACCTAATGTTCCAAATGAAAGTGCTTCCATTATCAGTTTGTCCTAATCTGGTCAAAGGCTGCATACATTCAAAAGTAATTCATGTCAAACCTCCAATCCTGCTAATTACTATAGTTTTTCCATCAAACTCTACAGTTCTTTAGGTATAATATTTGACAACATGAAAACCTCACAATATACAGGTTTAGCAACATGTTTTATAGCCAAGGCAAGATGTGGCATGTTTATGTCAGCAGTAAAAGGCAAACATAAATCTGAGAAGAGGTCTCATTTGTAAAGTGAGCTGTGTTTTGTATACAAAGCACAGTTAAAATTAAAACATTCTCTCGGTTCATTGAAAAAAAAAAACAAGTTTAACCACCTATTCCTGTTCTGTTAAAATATTATGGACAATGAAGCTTTTCATTGTTACTTAAAATTATTATTTTCAATACAGTCACCTATGCTGTTCTCAAACTGAGATAATCAGTGTACTTTTTTATT
>NW_015642050.1:451613-457486 GCF_001515625.1 Sinocyclocheilus rhinocerous | reverse complement strand
TATATATATATATATATATATATATATATATATAAAATATTACATAGAAAAACAGAACACTAACAAATGACTAGTGCAACCTGAAAATAAGTACCAGTCAAGGTACAGAAACCCGTTGCGGTTGGTTGTCTATCTACCACAGTCTGCAAAGATCTAATGCTTTTATAAGCTTGTTTTTGTCAGTTACAAAAACAGGTTGGACAAAAAGTAGTAAAATGATCTCAGATCAGTAATGATGGAAACAATCTTTTTTTTGTTATCACCCAAATCATACTACTTTATTGATATGAAGTGACACACATATAGACCAAATATAGTTAACGTCTTGGTTTTTCTATGTAAGTGAAGTGAAAAGGGGTATGCGGTTATTCTAACCTGTTTAACTTTGAAATACTTCCTGTTAATCACCAGTCCACCAACTCACCCACTTACACACATACTTTACCTTTGATTAAGCTCTAGTAAAGTGTTCTTCAATGTGAAAACAATATTTTTTTTTTCAGAAAAGAAAAAAACAGTAGCTATTAGAGTATTTTACCTCCAGTATAGAGGTACTCTAGAAGACTGATCTTTTTATCAGAAGTAAAAGTAAGCAACTGCTGCATCTGAAGGACAGAAAATGTGTTGACAGGCTGATGCTTTTTTCATGTTCCATTCACAACAACTTCCACTATTACACACTGCAGACTGTAGATTATTGGTGAGATCATATAAATTGCCATAGGCATTTATTTAAAAAGTTAAAAACCACAGTCAAACTGTGTGGGTCATTTATAATTTTATTGTCATTTTAATGCAAGTACAACAAGCCAGATCAGTTCACAGGTTGCTTGCTCTTATAATACATGTCAATTAAAAACACACCGCATTATTTGGC
The DNA here is from genome assembly GCF_001515625.1 of Sinocyclocheilus rhinocerous. Lineage (NCBI taxonomy): Eukaryota > Metazoa > Chordata > Actinopteri > Cypriniformes > Cyprinidae > Sinocyclocheilus > Sinocyclocheilus rhinocerous. The sequence goes on along the minus strand of NW_015642050.1, from coordinate 456,609 downwards.
CTTCCAATCATATCCAGAACACGTCTTTGGTGAAATTCAGAATGATTCGAGATCAGCTTATTTCACTGCATTTGTTTCAGTAGCTTAATGACAAGTTCCTTAAAGCACCAGTTCACCAAATTACATCTTTACTTTTAAAGTAACCAATTATTTTACATTATCAAGCTGTATCTTCAATACATGCTAGTAATTTGAAAGATAAAATTGGGGTGTATAGGATGTTCAACACATTAGACGTAGGCTCTTAACCTTCACTTTACTGATTCTTCAGCAAGACGAGAAAAGATTTTGAAGTACTAATGAATGGACACAAATGAGTCAATCTGTATACAGTTGTGCTCTCAGTTAATTAGTTTAGTTTTCAAGCATGAGACCCGTTCAGTGTTTACAGTCCAAATGACCCAAACTCCAATTAATATTGACTTAAATAAAAAATACATATAATTACATCCAAAACACAGCATTGAAAAAGGCAATAATGCAGCAGTTAAAACATCCGTAACTTTGTTTACATTTCTATTGGTTCAGGATAAAAGAGGGAAGGGTCATCTCAACCAAGAGAAGACACGTATAAACTTAAATTCAATCCCTATTGAATACACCATCCTAAATCTGCCTGATGCTGGTACGAAATCTATATAAGAGTCCTAAATTAGGGCATCAAACCACAATTTTAACTCATCACAATTCATAAATACACCTCAGCACGATCAAATCAACAGCAGGCCGTCCATGATCCGTTTTAAGTGCCATGAGCATCTGGTGCCAGTTGATGAATTAGACCAGTCTAAGTCTAATGAATCTAATGATGCCTTAAAATTATTAGAATGCATCGAGAAGCTTCTGTCCAATCAAATATTCCAGTAATGTGCAGTTAAGCAAGCTGCTTCTGTTGTTTGGTTTCAGTTCAGATATGTCGCAGAACAAACAAAGGAAGACAAAAAAGGCAATGCAATCAGACACAAACGAAAAGTTTGTTGCGTGTTGACTCAGAATAAATCTGTATATTTATTTTTTGAAATCAATATGAGCTAAGATTTCATGGGACGGAGTTTGGTTTGGTTTAAAAGTGTAGTTTTGGACTGAAGTAACGGCAAACATAAACGTACTGGGCCCACATTTTGGTTTCACTTCTGCTGATATGTCACGTAATATATAAGCACATGATGATTTTCTGTTTTCTTCTCAAAAACCTGTTCGGTCTACTAATAAAAAGATTTAGAGCAAGACATGTCCTTTCTACGACAGGCTAACAGTAATTGTTGGGTTTACGTTATTTGTGTCACAGCGACAGACACCCAAAAATTTGATCTAAAATTTCTATTATGTACTAAAACAGAAACGCATTAGACTGACAACTCTATAACCCTCTAATATTAAAAAACAAACTTGATTTGCAAGACTTAGTGACATGTGTACAGAAACCTAAACCAGTTTTGGAATCACATCTCCTCAGTTGTTTTCAACCTTTCAGAGGTGACGCTAGTTTCGGTTACGCAACACAAACCCTCGACAGTTAAATCAACTACTGTATGAAAACGGAACGATTAGCTAAGCTAACTAAGGCCATGTCCACACGTACATGGGTATTTTTAAAAACGGAGTTTTTCCTTCTTCCATTTAAAAAAAATATCCGTCCACATGAAAACGCAAACGCATGCCATGAAGCACTGTCAAGAGCATGCCAAACCAACAGGTGGCGATATAATCTCAACCGTAAAGCCATGTTGGCCAATCAGAAGCCTGAAAAAGTCTCCTGTAGGCGGAGATAACAGCGCAGGCGCCGACGTCACAAGCCAAAAACTCCGGTTTCGCCGTCTACACGATAACACTGCAACCGGAGTCTTTGAAAGTCTTCACCCTGGCAGGCGTTTTCAAAAATGTTCGGTTTCAGTGAACTGGTGCTGCATTTGCGTGTGGACGAACGGCCTAACCGCGTAGAAAAAGCTGCGGTTTTAAAAATAACCGCGTTCGTGTGGACAGGGCCTAACCTGCGCTCTAACCGCCGCGGTGTGTGAGGAGGGACGTGAATGGAGCCGATGTCTACCGAAGATACATTCAGTCAGGAGTTACTGTGTCATTTTCTTGTGCTGGTTTATACAACAGTCTGTTTTCATTCAGCCATGTTAGGAAATGTTTCGTTCTCTGTGTGAGCAGCACAAGGTCATCTTTACGTCCACACGTTGCGTCGATACAAATTAATGATAGAAACGTCTATTCGATTTACGTCTTTAGTTATGTACACGTCATTGTTGCAGTGTGATATTTTCATTTTTATCAAAAAGCAAGAAACAGGACCAACACAAGTACGTTATAGCATCATACACCAAATTTCGCATGCTTTTCTTTACGCGTATGGACTTCAGATTACTTAGAATTGACTTTTAAAGAAGCAATACCAGAAAAATATTCGAAGCGTTCGGGTAGTATTGTTCGATGAACGTTCGTGGTACGTTTAAAACACTGATTCAGTTTCTTACGGTGTGGTTTGAGACTAACGATCTACCAGAATGTCGGATGGTTGAGTTATACGTGAATACAAACCTCGTTCGTTTTATGTCTGAAGTCAAACAGAAAGAGACTAGCAGTTTATTCTAAAATGACTTTTAGAACTAAGTTGTCTTAGAGGGTCAAAACATCTTCCGGTGAACTCAAAAATATATTATTTCATTCATATCACAGTTTCGCCATGAAATAAACTGCTTTGAAAATAGAAACGACAAAACAAAGCACTCAGGTCATGTTTAGCTTCTTTGAAATTCATTCTGAAAGAAAGTGTGACACTATTCCAAGATTTTAAAACGGCCGACCATGCTCGGCGCGGCCACACCCTCATGAATGAAAGGAAAAACCGGGGGATAAAGGAGCTTTCGGTGCTCTGCGGATTCTCTTATTAGTGTCTCTCCCTGATGAGAGAGTAGTATGCAAACTTTTTACTACAAACTCCCTATTTACGTGCCAGGTTTGTTGTACATTTTGAACATCGGTCATATAGTCATACATACAGTACGAGGGAGAGGGGGTTGCAGTGGAAACCCCAATCGAAAAACAGGAGGCGAGAGAGGAGGGCATGGCCTTGAGACTGCAGAGCCCTCCTCAGTTCATTTGCTCGAAGAATTTGTAAGTGGGGTTTTCATAGCCGTGATTCTGCATCTTATTCAGCTGTCTCTCCTCGGGGGTCAGCATGGGGTCGACCTGCTGGGAGAGAGACGGGGAGATGGGGAAAGAATCGCTTAGAATGGAGCATAAGTGATATTAAATGGGAAAAATTAATGAGCGGAAACGTTTTAATAAGTTGAGTAAATCTGAAATCATTAAGGCAGGCACATTTGAGCGAGCTTCCCGTATGGAAAAAACGATTTAACATTTAACAAGATTAGTGCCTTGTGTTAGCATATGTGTGGCCAACCAGTATACAACTGCAGGAAATGTAGAAAAAAATCTAAAAATACTGTAAATAAGAAGTTTGTAAGAATGTTATCAAATAAAAATCTTAGTTTTCTTTTTTTCAGAAAAAACTGACAGGATCCTCAATTACCTTGTCTAATCAATGTAATATTTCAATACTGGTAAATGTTTAATAAATCTATTAATATTCCTCTTTTTTTTTTTTGTAATAGAAAGCAGCTTGCAACCCAATGGTTTTTGACTGTCTTTCCATGTAGAACACATAAGAATGTTAAATTTTAGAAGTAAAATATTGTAATAGTAAGAATAAATATGTCAAAGGTCAAAGTGTGAGGCCATCCTAACTTCAAGAGGCTATTTAAGATGATTTTTAAAAACTTTTTTTGGTCGTTTTTTAAGTCGTTTCTGTTTTATGAAAATCAAAAGAACGTCTTGAGAATGTTTTGTAAATCTAGGCCCTGTATATGTATTCAAAATACAGATAGCATAATTTTCCATTGCATACATGCTTGATTCTGTCAAATATTCATAATGATGATCTACCATAATTATAACATCATATAACATAAATTAATATAATGATTTACCATTTGTGACCCTGGACCGCAAAACCAGTCTTAAGCCGCTGGGGTATATTTGTAGCAATAGCCAAAAATACATTGTATGGGTCAAAATTATTGATCTTTCTTTAATGCAAAAAAATCATTAGGATATTAAGTAAAGATCATGTTCCATGAAGATATTTTGTAAATTTCCTACTGTAAATATATTAAAACTTAATTTTTGATTAGTAATATGCATTGCTAAGATCTTCATTTGGACAACTTTAAAGGCGATTTTCTCAATATGTAGATTTTTTTGCACCCTCAGATTCCAGATATTCAAATAGGTATTTTTTTTTTTTGTGAAAAATTTACCCTTATGACTGGTTTTGTGGTCCAAGGTCACATTTATGTATAATGACCTACCATCTAAACTGATACTTGATTGCTGACAGATTAAAAAAAATTAACTAACTAACTAACTAACTAACAAACCTATCTCTTTATATCTACTGATTTTGACTTTATATCTTGAAATTACAACTTAATATCTCACAACTATTTCTCAAAACTGCTGTTTTATATCTTATAATTGCAGCTATAGATTACACAAATGCGATATATGCAATATGCAATAAGCTTATTTTAAACTTTATTTCACAATTATTTACTTTTTTATTTGTTGCTTTAAAGCAGAAACGGTCCACTGTCTCTACAAAATAATTTCAACTCAAATCTTTATTTCATGTCCACTTAATTATTTATTGGGTAAATAGTCATGGAGATATTGAAAAAGAAACCCCAAAGAGAACGTTATATATGATTCATAAAGGCCTGTGTTTATCTTTTACAAGTTTTACATATGGAAAGGAACCCGTTTTGTGAAACTTTTAACAATAAACTTTTAAACATTAATTATGAAATACTTGCCAGAATACTGTATGTATGTACAGTGGGGAAAATAATTATTTGATCCCCTGCTGATTTTGTAAGTTTGACCACTTACAAAAAAATTAAGGGTCCATAATTTTTATGCCAGGTTTATT
>NW_015642050.1:450140-451559 GCF_001515625.1 Sinocyclocheilus rhinocerous | reverse complement strand
CAAGGTCCTCCAGCTCAAGAAGGCACATGTACAGGCCCGTCTGAACATCTAAATGATTCAGAGAAGGCTTGGGAGAAAGTGCTGTTGTCACATGAGAACAAAATTGAACTCTTTGGCATCAACTCGACTTGCTGTGTTTGGAGGGAGAGAAATGCTGACTATGACCCCAAGAACACCATCCCTACAGTCAAGCATGGAGGTGGAAACATTATGCTTTGGGGCTGTTTCTCTGCTATGGGTACAGGATGACTTCACCGCATTGAAGGACCGATGGACGGGGCCATGCACCGTAAAATTCTGGATGAGAACCTCCTTCTCTCAGCCAGAACACTGAAGATGGGTCATGGATGATGGGTCTTCCAGCATGACAATTACCAAAAATACCGCCAAGGCAACAAAGAAGTGGCTCAAAAAGAAGCACAATAAGGTCATGGAGTGGCCTAGCCAGTCCCCAGACCTTAATTCTATAGAAAATCTGTGGAGTGAGCTGAAACTTTGAGTTGCCAAGAAACCTTAAGGATTTAGAGAGAATCTTTAAAGAGGAGTGGAACAAAATCCCTCCTGAGATGTGTGCAAACCTGGTGACCAACTACAAGACACGTCTTACCTCTGTGCTTGCCAACAAGAGTTTCTCCACCAAGTTTTGCTTGGGGATCAAATACTTATTTGACTCACTGAAATGCAAATCAATTTATAACCTTTGAACAGTGTTTTTTTTTTCTGGATTTTTTGCTTGATATTCTCTCTATCCGTTAAAATAAACCTACCATAAAAATTATAGACCCTTAATTTCTTTGTAAGTGGGCAAACTTACAAAATCAGTAGGGGATCAAAGAATTATTTTCCCCACTGTATATGTACATGTATGTATAACTTTTTAATTAAATATTAAATTCTGTTTCATGACTTGACTTTTCCTGTTATGCTTTTTTCCCCTATCAAATCAAAATATCAGATTAGATGTCAAACGACTAGATAGCAAAACAGATAGCAGCAGGAAACTGCTTCAGGGGTTGTTACGTCCTCGTGTTATAGTAAATATAATGGGTCATGGTGTAACTGAACTATGCTACAACATTAGAAACCATAAACATCAGCCAGCAGCCATTTTGAGTCTGGGTTTGACCCTGTTTCTTGGATGTGCTGCTTCAAATACAAACACGCAAATGTGAGTAATGATCCTCTCAGACAAACTCTCACCTCCACTATGCCATGACTGATGGTTCCATAAGGCTTACGGCGAACTAGCAACAAGCTGATGACCATCACCATAGCGATAGCCACGGCAACCACCAGCAGCCCCACCATTGCTCCACGGTTAAATGTCTCCAAAACATCCGGCTGCTGTGATAGAAAACAGTGAGGCATTGAGTTTCACATTCAGTACAATACAAGAACCAAATCAGCACCTTGGGGGGA
>NW_015642050.1:445276-449888 GCF_001515625.1 Sinocyclocheilus rhinocerous | reverse complement strand
TGGCTGGCTTACGATGGAAATTCATCCTACTTGGTTAACAACTGCATTATTGAACTTAAATGTACAATGACAAATATATGCTACAGTAATTTTCCAAGATCTTAAACCAAGAAAACGTAACATTGGATTTCACAAAAGTAATTCATTCTCAAACGAAGGGCTTTAGATGCTCACCAGCTCATCTCTCTGGATTCCTGGAGACTTGTAGACCACCTGCTTCAGCTCCACAGAGGTGTTGATCTGAGGAACACACAAACACTGAGTTCATCATGTGATAAGAAAATCATTTTAAATTCTACTCAAGCTTTCTACTTAAAAGTCTGAAGTATTTTTTATTTTTTTTTTACTTGGGGAAAAATCATCTCAACTCATTAAACTCCAAATGGTGCCATCCTGTGGTCAATGTACAAGACTGCAGAAATACCATACTGTCTTGTTCAGAACAGCATTAATAATAATAAAAATATTGATGATGATGATGATGGTAATAACTATTATTATTTATTACAGCTGCAATCATTTATTTCATTATTTTCATTTAATAAGAAGAAGAATAACAATAACTGTATTTTTATATAATTACATATATAATCAATAGTAATATTGCAATTAGATTTTTTCCCCCTCCAAATTGTGCAGCCCTATCTACATGCAGCATAGTAAGGTCATGTAACAACAATGCAGCATAGCTACAGATTTATATGTGGAATAAGTAGGTAGTAGGTAGTAAATAGTGTATACTAAGCAGTATTCAGTAAGTACTAAGCATGTATTTCATTCTAAAGCAAAGTCACTTTGGTAAGAAGCACTTGCTGAGCAATACTGTACATGCATATTTAAATGTGATATTTTGTGTCAGAAGTTGTCCTAACCTTCTCTTCATATTCGTAAGTCGGTCCTCTCTCAGAGGTGGTGTAGTCATACTCATCCACTGATGAAACTGTGGACATACAGAAATAAAAATATATAACTGTAAATAAAAAACTATATACATACAGTATAAGAGCAAACTATAAAATGAGAATGATATTACAGGAAGTGTAACTAGAGCTTTAGGAGTTACCTTTCTTTTCGTTAGGCTGGGGGTCTACATTACCAAAAAATAAAGAGATAGAAGGAATAGGATAAAGGATGGTTAGTATTTTCACACAGTTAACATGCTCAAGATTTTTTGTGTTAAGCTTCATTTCCTTCCTCGTAATGCATGTGCTTTGTATGTGGTTATTGTACCGATGCGTGGTGGGTAGGGGCGATTCTGGAAAGCTCTGTCCTCTTCCTCCTCATCATCTCGCTCTTCTTCGCTCTCGGCAGGAAGCAGCTCTTCAGTGGTGCGCGTCTCAGAAAAGGAAGTGGTCATGAGCTCGCTGATGTCCCCCCTCTCTGTTCTCACTAACTCCTCTGCAGAGACCGACAGATTCAGTGAATGATTCTGAGAACTATTAGACTTTGAGGCAACAAGGGAGTCACAAAAACACATCTTACGGATCTCGTCGTGAAGTTTCTCAGCCAGGCCAGGGACCTTGTATAGCAGAGCCAGGCTCTGGTTCATCCTCTCTTCAATCACATGCAGGTGTGTGTACACCTTCAAACACAGATATGAAATTACTTTTTCATTTATTTTTGCGTAATTTGACATGACCAAGCAATAAATCTCATCCTTTTCATGTCTGCGTTAAGCAGACACACATGTCTACAATGAGACATTTTGGTTTCTATTCATGTCATGCTGTGCTAGGTAGCTCCGCCCACAATTAAATCTTATTGGTCCAAAATTCTGCTTCAGACAACTATATATTACAAATCACATATGTTCTGATAGGTATTATTATTTAATAATAATACAAGTAATGATCATGATAATAATAATTAATGAATAATTATTTTATTTAATAATGATCATATTTTATTTGATTATTATTATTATTATTACTATATTTATATAATATCACAACATTTTGGGCCAAATTGTGAAGCCCTATAAAAAAAGTAAAGCATTATGTTCTAAGAGTGATAAATAAACACTTTATAGGAAGGCTTAATTAGTTAACATTGACTAGCAATAGACAATACTTCTGCAGAATTTATTAGTACATGTTAATTTCAACATTTTTAAAATTAAAGGTTGTATCTGTTAATATTAGTTTATGCACTGTGAACTAGTTGCTAATGTTAAAACATTAAACTAATGTTAACAAATCAGATCTTATTGTAAAGTGTTAAAGTTGTAGACATGAATGGAAGAATTCAGATCTGGGTGTGTGGCTCAAACCTGGAATTTCATCTGCTCAGCTTTCTGAGGGTCGGCGGACTCAATGTGCTGGTAATGACGTAGAGTGTGTCGTCTGTCCTTCTGCTCTGCGGCCATATAACGCTTCAGAGCCTGAAGAACACGGTCCGGCTATGAGGGAGTAGGAGAAAGAGAAATCATGTCAAAAAGAGAGTTGGAGAGAATTAGAAACACAATATTTCATGGCATGGCACTAGCAACACCAAGGTCACAGGTTCGATTCCCAGGGAAAGCAAAAACTGACAAAATAGAACCTTGAATGCAATTTAAGTTGCTTTGAATAAAAGTGTCTGCCAAATACGTAAATGTTGATAATAATAAAGAAAAAAAAAATACTGTTTGCAAATTGCAAGTATTGTATTGTGCTAATATTCTTGTAGCAGTTCTCTTTAAGTGGACGGACCTGTGGAGGGTCGCTCTGCACAGCACTCAGGTAGCTCTCCAGAGCCAGTCTACGGCTGTTATTCAGGGTGGAAACAACGCGGGCCAGATGCGTCTCCACCAGCCGCTGCCTCTCACCCGCTACCTGCTCCTCAAGGGTTTGTAAAACAGACTGGAAATGCTGGGAAAGAGAGAGAAAGGGAGAGAAATTTGTGAGAATATTCACTGTAACAACATTTTAAATTGAAACAGGATAATTAACAAGAAAAGAAAAGGGCAGGATGTGATTTTTATTCAATGGGAATTGACTGGAGTGATAAAAGTGGCCATTTCTATAACAAAATGTTGCAAAATCTGAATGCAAGTTTGCTTCTGAAACACAGCACCCACTTTTGAAGATTTCTTTACCAGGATGTGAAGGATAAAGATCAAGTTCACCCTCAAGAGAACTATCAAAATTGACTATTGTTGCCATAACCTTTATTTACATCACATGCAACCCATTTTACCTAATCAGACTATTCAAGCAGATAACATGTAGTCTGTTAAAATCTAAGGGTCAGTCATAAGATCATGAGTCATGAGAAACTGATCTTGGTTCAAGGAGAAAAAATTAAATGTCACAAAAGTGTAGAATATGACCCCTTTAATAGATAGCATACACTACTGTAAGTTTGGGATTGGTAAGATTTTATTTTAATTATTTTTATTTTCTTTAAAGAAAAGTTTATGCTCACCAAGGCTGCATTTATTTGCTAAAATTTTATTTTAATATATTTTAACATGTAATTTATTTCTGTGATGCAAAGCTGAATTTTTAGCAGCCATTACTCCAGCCTTTAGTGTCACATTCAAAAATTATTCAAGAAACATTTACTATTATTATCAATGCTGAAAAAGTTGCACTGCTTCAGTTGTTTTGTAACATTATAAATGTCTCCACTATTAGGTTAAATCAATTTAATGCATCCTTACTTAATAAAAGTATTGAAAAACACAATTAAATAATTAATTTCTTTACCTCATTCAGTGCCTGGCGGTCTGACTTAGGTAGGTTCTTTGACTGGTTGTCTGCCTCTGCCCACTCCTTCATGATCTGATGCACAAATAAAGTCATGATTCCCTCTTAAACACTTTTAGGTCACATAAGACCTTATATGCACGCATAAAAAGTCCCGCCTCCCTCACCTCATTGATGCGTTTCATTCGCCGTTCCTCCAGGTCCAACTTGGCACGTAGGAAGTTGGCATGTTCACTGTCGTCGCCCGGCATCTCGAAGTAAACATCCACACCATCTGTAGGACGAGGAGTGGGCACTACCGACAGGAGAGAAAGAGAGTTAATTAAGCACCAATCAGTGATTATTCAATCCATTAAAGGTGGGGTATGTATTTTTTTCAAAAAAGCTTTAGAAAACTGAATCGGGCCGAGTACCAAAAAAAAACTTGTAGCCAATCAGTAGTAAGGGGCGTGTCTACTCATGATGTGGAGGAGAGAGCGCTCAGTGCACAGGACAGACATTAGCCGAGCTGAGCACAGAAAGATAGAGATGGCGGATAAAAAACAAAAGAGGAAACCGTATGCGGAACAAAAGAAGGCTTACGATAAGGCAAGAAGTAGGACCCGTGTAAATATCGGATCAGCTTTCCAGCGCTGGAGAGAACTCAAGGAGCGGAAGGCCTGCGATCGGACGCCGAGGTTGCTTTGTTTCTTCTCGATAGGTGAGTAACACCGTGTCTACACCGGACGCACCGCGCCGCAACAGCTAAAGTCTGTTTACACTGGACGCAACAAAGCGACCGTTGAAAATAATTTGAAATTTGTGTCAATACGTCATAAATAGAACACAGCAGCAGTTTTCTGTCGGAGATTTGTCGTGTCATGCCTCGCCGCATCCAGTGTAGACAGCATCACTGATTATAATGAGTTCTATAGTATTTTGTC
>NW_015642050.1:441577-445000 GCF_001515625.1 Sinocyclocheilus rhinocerous | reverse complement strand
TATATCTATGGTGTAGACAGCATCACTGATTATAATGAGTTCTATAGTATTTTGTCACACCGCGTCGCTCGCGTCCGGTGTAGACACGGTGTAACATTGGTTTTGCTTTGTTTCACAGAACTAAACGTTGCCTGGGTTGCATACGTATGTGTGGGGTGGAGCTATCAAAATAGGTGCGAGACCCTTTTGGGGTAGGGGCGTGTTTGTTTTGGTGATTTGAAAAAAAAAAAACATTGGCTACCAGAAATCACTTACCCCACCTTTAATCTATCAAAGAAGAAAAAAAGGATCACTAGAGCTCAGTGAGACTGAAGTAGCATCAATCCAAGCAGTGTGTTTACTTAAATCTCTATATGAGAGGGAGTTAAAGAGGAAGCATTAAAAATGTAATGTCGTTTAACCTCACGCATCCTGTTTAACCTCTGCTGAGTGTCTGTGTGTGAGAGACAATTTATGACTGCTGACACTTGAAACATCAGTAAGACTCACGGTTGTCCATCCTTGTTTGAGGTTGGGTGGAGGCTTTGGCAGCCTGGAGGTTCTTGTCATCGTAGAAGTTGTCCATGTAGTCTTGGCCTTGGAAATGAGAGTCAATGGGATACTCATACTCTTCTTGGTCCTTCACCTTCATTGTGGCTTCCTCCTCTTCAGCTTCCTCTACCTCAGCTGCCTCTTTATCATTGCCTTCCTCCTCCTCCTCTTCTTCTTCTTCCTCTGCTTCTTCCTCTACTACCTCTTCCTCTTCCTCCTCCATATCGTCTTCCTCGATGTCTGTCTCAGGAGAGGGACTGGGAGTGGGTGGCGTCGTTTTCACACTGATCAAGTGGGAAGGATTTTAGAGTTATTTATTTTTTTTAACATATTTTGTCAGTTGTAAATCAAGGTGCAACCAGGGTAGTCTGATTCTCAAAGGAATGATAATCATCTTATAAGATGATTCCTTTTAGTGAATCAAACACACAATGCATCCAGTGTTGTCTGATTCATGTATAAATTACTCTTCTGAGCTGTTTCTATTTAGTCTATCTATCAAACATTCAACGCAGCCAGTGTAGTCTGATTCTCGATCTAATTATTCATATGAGCAGGTTCTTTTTAATAAATAAAAAACATACAGGCAACAAATTAATCAAAAACATACAGACCACCAGTGTAGTCTGACTCCAGAACAAGTGACTTTTATGAGGTGATTCTTTTTAGTGAATCAAACGCATACAGTGAAACCAGTGTAGTCTGATTCTCAAACAAATGACTCTTATGAAGCGGTTCTTTTTAGTGAATCAAACAAACAGCACAACCAGTGTAGTCTGATTCCTAAACAAGTGACTTGGCTCTTTTTAGAGAACCAAACACATACAGCGCAATCAGTATGGACTGATTAACAAATGAGTGACTTATATGAGTTGGTTCTTTTTAGTGAATTAAACACATAGTATCAGTGTACTAATTCCCGAACGAATGATTGATTTAAGCTTATTCTTTTCGTGAATCACATACAGTGCAAACAGTACAATATGATTTTTTAACTTATATGAGTGAGTTATTTTTAGTTAAATCAAAAACATATATTGTAATCAGTGTAAACCGATTCCTCAACAAATGATTCTAATGAGTCAGTCCTTTTTAGTGAATCAAACACATACATATAGTCTGATTCCTGAACAAATAACAATTATGAGTCGATTCTTTTTAGTGAATCAAATATACATCCAAACCTGATTCTTGAACAAGTGACTCATAGCAGTCGGCTCTTTTTAGTGAATCAAATATACATCCAAACCTGATTCCTGAACAAATGACTCTAATAAGTCCCAAACGAATGACTCATATGAGCTGACTCTTTTTAGTGAATCAATCACATACAGTTTACAACTACAGTAACTCTTGAGACTAGTAAATTAGGCAAGTGACTTGGCTCTTTTTAGAGAACCAAACACATACAGCGCAATCAGTATGGACTGATTAACAAATGAGTGACTTATATGAGTTGGTTCTTTTTAGTGAATTAAACACATAGTATCAGTGTACTAATTCCCGAACGAATGATTGATTTAAGCTTATTCTTTTCGTGAATCACATACAGTGCAAACAGTACAATATGATTTTTTAACTTATATGAGTGAGTTATTTTTAGTTAAATCAAAAACATATATTGTAATCAGTGTAAACCGATTCCTCAACAAATGATTCTAATGAGTCAGTCCTTTTTAGTGAATCAAACACATACATATAGTCTGATTCCTGAACAAATAACAATTATGAGTCGATTCTTTTTAGTGAATCAAATATACATCCAAACCTGATTCTTGAACAAGTGACTCATAGCAGTCGGCTCTTTTTAGTGAATCAAAAACATAATTTGATTCCTGAACAAATGACTCTAATAAGTCCCAAACGAATGACTCATATGAGCTGACTCTTTTTAGTGAATCAATCACATACAGTTTACAACTACAGTAACTCTTGAGACTAAAATGTAAATTAGGATAAGTTTTGTAAGAATTATTTTAGATATTATTGAAATCTCATCATTTGGTAAAGTACCTGCATTTCCTTTTCTATATATTTATTCCTTAAAAAAAAAAAAAAAAAAACGGAACCAGAAACTTATAATATAACAGAATACAACATTTATTTACCTGGTGACCACTTTTTCACCAGCCATTGACACGAAAGGTGTTGTTTCTCCTTGTACAGTGTCTGTAGTCTCTGTCTCTCCCCGTCCACTCGATCCTGCCCTGCCGGGGCAGCAGACGTACTCCACCCCACGGAAACGGTCACCACACGGCAACAACATCCCATAACTATGCAGCTCCAGACTGTCAGCTGTGCAGGCCTGATGAGCAGAGCAAAAGATGAATGACTGTGGCAGTGCTTTAAAAACTTTGAAGTGCATTATTTCTTTTTAAAATCTTTTTGTAATTGCGCGTACGTGTCAGGGTGAAATGACCTACAAAATTCAAATGGGAAAACTTTAAGTACCAGGAGATACCGGTGATAGTGCAGAGAGGAAATGAGAATAGAAGATCATAGATCACAGCGGGACTGCAATTTCACATGCACCAGACTAACCATTAAAGATGTGAAGCTATTAAAGTTGAATTAATACTTTTCCAGGTTGTAATTTTGTGAGCTTTTCTTATTTACCTCTTTGGCGATGTTGTGCCAGTACACGTAGCTCTCACAAGAATCCATCTGCTCCTGGTGTAAGAAACGGCAACGATCCGGGACCAAGAGTGCCTCACTGACATACTCACCCACTGAAAGGCAGAGACAATTACATAGGGTCATAAAAAAAAAAAAATGACATTATTAATAAAGGATGTACACGAGTAAGATTTTTTTTTTTTAAAGAAATTAATAGTTTTACTTAGCAAAGATGCATTAAATTGAACAAAGGTGACAGTAAAGATGTTGTAATGT
>NW_015642050.1:391225-441012 GCF_001515625.1 Sinocyclocheilus rhinocerous | reverse complement strand
TATATATATATATTTAAAATGTTCAGTTGAACTATTTATTATCAAAGTATCCTGAAAAAAAAAAAAATTGTATCACAGTTTATACACACACAAAAAGCAGCACAAATGTTTTCTATGGAAGCTGCGGAATTAAAAAATAATAATAATAATAAGAAGAAGAAGGTAATTGTGACTTTATCTCAAAATTCAGACTTTGTATCTGGCAATTCTGAGGAAAAAAACTCAGTATTGCAAGATACAAAGTCAGAATTCTGACATTTTTTCCTCTGAATGTTGAGTTTACATCTCATAATTCTGTTTCTGTTTTTTTCTGCCACGGAATAAAAACTAAAAAAACGAAAACGTTTGACTTTTCTTCTCAGAATTGCAAGTTTATGTCTTACAAGTTTATATCTTGCAGAATTGCGAGATAAAAAAGTCCAAATTGTGAGATATAAATGACCTTATTTCGCAATTAACGTTTTACTTTTTTTTTTTATTGGCTTCCATAGTTTCAACTTTTAAAAATAACAATAAATAATTCTGAATGATTTCCGAAGGATCTTGTGACACTAAAAAATGGCTGCTAAAAAAATGCAGCTTTGCAACACAAGAATAAATTACATTTTAAAACATTACATTAAAATAGAAATCAGTCGTTTTAAATTGTAATAAAATTCCACACAATGTCTCTTTTTACTGTATTTTTGATCAAATAAATACAGACTTGGTCAGCATGAGAGAATTCTTCCAAAAACATTAATAAATTCTACAGACCCCAAACCTTTGAACAATAAAGTGATTATGATAATTATTGGAATATATAAATAAATTCAAAGAAACTATAATGAGAAATGAGGTAGACAATACTGGCAATAAAAAAGTAGCGTTTGCATTTTTGAAAATGCCCACGTGAGCTGATGTTGCAAATCAAAGAATATAAGAAGTGGGAACTTAAAATATATGCAGAATGTGAGCAAAAACCAAGGACAAAAGCCCCTCGGAGCCAAACAGCTGCACAAGCATTACATATTCATCAACATTAGTACTGAGCCAACAGATTTAGGATTTATTTATATATTTTTGGTTGTGATATAACATGCTTGTGAGGCACTGCAGAGTGCAATGTACTATACAATGATGCTTAAGAAATTCATAAACAAAATGTACATTCACAAGTCATACTTATAGGAATAGGTCACCAAAGATAAAAAACTAAATGATGATTAATTAAATCTGGTCTATACTGCATTCTTGATGGGATATCTGTATTATAAAGGGTTTAGGCTGTGTTTGTGACTCACCCAGACAGCGGTAGGGCACGACGATGAAGGAGCGGGTCTGACAGTGACCCCAGCCCTTCTTACACCAGCCCGGGATGGTCGCTGGAGATGAGGCCTCTTCCACATGGGAGATCTGCAGTCCTGGATACATCTGACATACGGTGAGAACGACAGACACAAACACACGTGAGGAAAGAGCAGGGGACAGGAGTCAGGATCACAACAGCTGGAAAGAGGACAGGGGAATAGTAAGTGTATCATGCAGAAAACAAAAGAAAACACAAAGAACAAGGGGATGAAAAGGAGCGGGACAAAAATAAATGAATAGCACTCCAGGATAAGGATCCTTGGAAGCCATTTGGCCACAATTCGTTATTGCACAGTGAACTATTGTTGTTTCTGAAAATGTAGCTGCACATGGGAGTCTTTTAATATGACCCTATAGCTAATCCACACATGCAATTAATAACAAGCCAGATAAATACATAATGGATGCTTTTTTTTTTAGCTGCTGGTTACTTTTCAATGGGAAGCCTCTCATTTGACCACAAGAGGGAGTCGCGGAGTCCATCTTGCCAGCTAAGACTGCAGCACTTTAAAGTTAATAAAATAATACATTTCTGAATTTGGCACTAGGGGGCGTCTGAAAACTCATTGCGTATTATTCCCGAATTTCCAAAGCAATTACACCTCACCTTCAAAACATGTTTGCAGGGGCACTGAGTCATACTGAGTCATCTGTACATTATTAGGATTTATTTATGATTCCAAATATAATCATAAATAAACTGAGTGTAATAAAACACAGATGGGAGGGAGTATAGGAAAAGAGGGAAAATGGATAGAAAGGCGTACGTATATTCAGGAATATACATGAGTGTATTGTCACATTAGGTTTGTTGTTTCGCTATATATTATTATATATATAGATTTGACAAGACAAGGTCAGTCACACAGATATAAAAATTAGCGACTTGTAATTAATAACATATATTAATAAACCTCATAACCATTAATATTCAAAACTATTGTTTTCTTGTCTTCCAATAGTCTGTCCTAAAATATACAGTATATATATATATACACACAATACATTAAAATAGATGCTCAACACTCATTGAATAACATTCTACATTCAACAAAAACATTTATTTTCATTCATTTTCATATTCATTCATTTTCACATTCATATTCAATACTACAGGCTTCTTCCAATATTTTGTCCTAAAATATATATATACACCTTATATTAAAACACATGCTCAACATCCATTGAAAATTGATTAATTTTATTATATTTTATTATTTTCTATTTTATTTCATTTATTGTTTGTTTATTAGGGACTATATCTTCTAGTGGAAGGATGAATTTGATACATATACATATATACATATAATAATAATAACTTCATAAAAATTCAATACAACTCTAAAAATTAATATGCAACACTTTTTCTTCCAATATTACGTCTTAAAATATATATACAATATATTAAAATAGATGCTCAACACCCATTGAATATGGATGAATTTTATTTTATTTTAATATTTTATTCCATTATTCCGTCTTAATATATATATATATATATATATATATATATATATATTAAAACAGGTACTCAATTTCCATTGAATAACATCGTTATTATTCATTACAACATTTTATTTTATTTTATTATCAGGGATAATATCTGCTAGTGAAAGGAAGGATCAATTTATTAATAAAACAATTAAATTAATTTGTCTATTATTTAATATTTTTTTATTTAGGTTAACATTAAATTGTGAATATAGTTATGACTCTGCTGCATTTCAACATCCTTTAAATATATTCACAACACAGGACAACCTTGAGTCCATTTCGGCTTAATTATGACATACTGTTCAAATTAACATCATGAAGAATACAAATATTCTTAAAAAAAAGATTGTTCTGGGTACATGCATGCATCAAATCAATTCGCACTGGGCTGAAGCGAGTAAGAGTGTAATCTTACAGACATATGGGAAGGGATTATTATGTTCTAAACAAGCTCTGGCAATGAGGCCGCAGGCCACTGGCAAACCGCCTGCTAGTCTAAACCTCATCCAGCCAGGAGAATGACATATTCGTTGGCCTCTTCATTCAATTTTGATGTCACTCGTGCCAGCTAGCTTATGTATACGCCACTTCGTGCCAGGCTAGAATGCAGGCACAATAATGCTTTTAAAAGCCATTAGGCAGAATGACTGGTTGACTGGTTGAGCCCAGATTAGCGCACAACGAGGTGATTTTATACTGCGGAGGTTGGTACAGCGTGTTGATTCAGACAAGGTTGAACAGACGTTGCTGGCACTTATAGAGCACAGAGAGACAAAAACATGCTTTTTTCAGACTGATATCTCAGAATTGCTGTCATGCAATAATACAGGCTTAGACTGATTTCAGCCATGAAAAACAGAGGGAAACAACCAGGCATCATTTCTCATCCCTAATTCCTCTAGATGAGACAACAGGGAACGAAAAACTTGCAATCCTCTTAGGAGTCAGAGAATACAGTCACATTAGCCGCACAATACATTTGAGCCCGGGGTGTACGGAGATCATAAATCTCCACCGCTGATTGATGGTGAAAAATATGGCCATTATCCTGCACACTTAATACGGCGAGAGTTAGAAAGAGATTTGCATCGAGTTCCCTGTGTATGCACATAAACGGCATTTTAGTCTTGTTTTACAATGCTAATATTAGAACAGGATGCCCTCGGCGTTCACCTTGAGAAAATGCTTGAGTGGAGATTGTCTGCAGATTCTTGTCCACATAATAATTAAACCAATCAGCGCGCATGCTAATGTAGGTGTGCTGAGTTTGATGTTTAGTGCTTGACAGAAATTAATTACATGAGTCAAACAGAACAGAATAAAAGTAGAAGAAAGCAAAATACAATAAGTCTAATAGAATAGAAAAGAAGACTGGAATGTAACAAAAGAACAAAACAAATATAATAGAATCAAAACAAAATAAAAACATTGAATGGAATCAAACTAAATCAACAATCAAATAAAAACATAGAATAGAATATAACAATGGAATAGAAAAGACTAGACTAAAATGGAAAAGAGTAGAATAGAATAGAAAACAAAACACTGTAAATAAACCTCAAAACAAATTAAATGGGATAGAATAGAGCACAAACAAAAAAACAAAACAAAAACAAACAAATGGAACAATGTAACAATAGAATAGAATAGAATACACTAAAATATAATAGAATAGAGTACAAAACAAAAAATATTTAAAACAAATTAAATAGGAGAGAATAGAGCACAAACAAATGAAACAAAGACTAATGGAACAATGTATCAACAGAATAGAAAAGACAACACTAAAATAGAGCGCAAAACAAAATACTGCAAGTAAAGCTCAAAACAATAAATAAAGCTCAAAACAGAATAAAAAGGAGAGCACAAATAAAACCAAAACACAAAACAAAACAACAAAACCAAACACAAATAGAATAGAATAGAATAGAATAGAATGGAATAGAATGGAACCGAATGGAATAGAATAGAACAGAACGGAGCCTAATAGAATAGAATGGAATGGAACCGAACAGAACAGAACAGAACAGAACAGAACAGAACAGAATAGAATAAAATAGAATAGAATAGAATAGAATCACCTCCTGGCAGTATGACAGGATCTTGCTGGGCTGGGTGAAGCATCCCTGTCGCCCCTGAGGATCTGGTTCCCACTGTCCACTCTCAGTGTTCATGTGTAGAAGCTGACGGCCACAAAACATGGCAATCTGAGGGTCTGCCACATGAGGACTAACCGGTCCATTCACCTCCGTCATGGCCAGAGCCTGAGAAAGAGATATGGACTTATAATGCTGCTTCAAAGTCAGAATAACCCTCAATTCAACATTAAAGCATTATGTGCTGTACATACATGTTCATAACAGGTGTTTTCTTATGGAACTAGACTTGTGACTATAACCAAAGCATGAATATAAGTGCTAACCTCAAGTGCCAGTTTATTAAAATGCATAACAATATAGTAAACAAATGCAAGAGGATGTGTATACAGCATGTTTTGCAAACAGAGGACTCTCTTAGAGAAGATATGCAACTTTAATATCTCGTGTAGTATTGAGAAAGTGAAATAACTCAAATTGTTCGAAGTTCAGAGTGGCCTACATTCCTGATAAAAATGTGTTAAGCCTGGCTGCCTGTTATTACCGCAAACCACAGAGCGATAAGAAATATTTGAGGCCAGCAAAAATTCAGAGCAATAGGGAAGTGGAAAGGACAGGACGAGGAGAGAGGGAAGAAGGGTGAGTAAGGTTGTTATCACTGGCCTGACAGTGAGGAGGAAATATAACATGGAGGTTCATTATTGAATTTCAAATTGAGCCAGCAAGCCAGACTTGCTGATAACCCTACATGGAGCTTATCCTCCTCCCATCAAACCTGCGCGTGTAACTGGAGGACAGGCAAAGACAGTACACTCAGCCTCAGCGCAGCAACAGCTTTTGTCACTGGATAGCCACAAATATGCCTGCTCACCCATCAGGCGAAAATAAAAATGTTCATGAATTCAAAAGGGCAAAGGTGAACTATTATCTTTAAAAGGTAGAAGAGGCTCAGTATTATAATTGTCATTTTTTCATCAAACAATGTGTCATTCTTCTCTGTGAATATGTTTCTAAGGTATTTATTCTCTCTATTTAGTGCCCTTTCAATGATCCCTTCTTGATTATCTTTGTCTGTTTTGGGAATGGAAAACTGTGCATACTGGAAAGTATATGTAAATAGAATTTAAATAAATAAATTATATAATAAACAAAAATGATAATAAATAAACATTAATCAATAAAATACAAAAAAATAAACACTATTCATAAATAAAATAGTATTGATGCATAAATAAATATTAAATAATACAATACAAAAAAATGTATACTATTCCTAAATAAAATAGTATTGATAAATAAATAAATAAATAAATATTATTAATTAAACACTAAATCATTTTTTTAAATAATAAATAAAATAGTATTGACACATAAATACTAAAAATAATTAAATACTCAAAAATAAATTATATTAATAAATAAAACAACACTGATAAAAAATAGTATCTAAACATAAGTATTATTAATAAATAAATAAAATACTAAAATAAATACTATTATTAAATTAAATATTTAAAAAAATAAATAAAACTGGATTATACATGCAAAATAAAGTTATGTAATAAAATTGATAATTTTTCATATTGAAAATGAAAGTGTATAGTATTATGGGATACAGCGAGACTGCTATAGTAAACTAAGAGTAAAGTAAGAGTACGCCACTGAGAACACACCTTCAGTTCCTGATTCGTCCTAGTCTGGCCTTCTCTCTCACACATCACTCAGTTTCTAGTTCATTCACTTCCTCTCTGTCTCTTTGGCAAAGGATGTAGGTATTGATCTGAAATGTGTTCAGTGCTCCTGGGGGAAGGGCCCCGGGGATCGTCACACATGCAGAGCAAACAGTAACCCTGTGCTAGAGTCAGATGTTAATACAAGCTCATTGACCACTAGGTCATTTGAGTA
Source organism: Sinocyclocheilus rhinocerous (assembly GCF_001515625.1). Classification (NCBI taxonomy): domain Eukaryota; kingdom Metazoa; phylum Chordata; class Actinopteri; order Cypriniformes; family Cyprinidae; genus Sinocyclocheilus; species Sinocyclocheilus rhinocerous. Next base: position 434,167 of record NW_015642050.1, on the reverse strand, counting down.
CATCAACACAGAGCAGGAAACACGGGATCAGGCGAGAAGAGAGAGTCTGATCAGGGGAGAGGCTTCATTTCATCTGGTTATCTACCCATTGCACTGTTTAAGGCTTAGTAACGGTAGCGGGCACACTAATCGCTTCTCTGCAACGAGGAAAAATTCGATATTTCTGTGTTAGTATAATACATGCATATCATTTGTCCTGTGCAGAGACAAGCCCCACATATATACATTTATATTTAAGTATGTTGCAGACAATTTAATCCAAAGCCTTTTAGGAAATATATAAAACCCTATTGTTATGTACATAAATAATTCCAAAGCAAATGAAATCAAATGAGATATACAGCTGAGATATGTTACTTAAAACAAATGGCATAAGAAAGAACAAAATAAAAATAATTATGCTTTTAAAACATGATTTATGAAAAGAATATAAAATAAAGAATAAAAAATAACAACATTGGGGCAACAAAATAAAATCAACATAAGCAGGAATCGTCACAGACAGGGCTGCTTTTCAGAAGAGAAAATGACTGCGCCTTTCAAAGCATCATTAATCTGGGGTTCGTCTGCGCTGGAGTGATTTAACATGGATTACGTCTAATCTGATAAATTAGAGTCAAATTTGTATTAGGGTACAGACACTGAATTGAATATTAAAATATAATTTAAAATACACATTTAAATAGTAATAATATAATATTAAATTCGAATTATATATTAATATATTTGTAATATTCAATTATAAATTATAATTATAATATTACAATTCTCTTATAAAATTTTAAATTATAATTTTAAGAGAATTTAACTGTGTATACTATCATATACATATTTTTATTTATTTTTAATTTAACATTATATTTTTATTTCTAAATAGATTGCATTTATTTAAGATTTTTACGATTTTTAATTAAATTAAATAAGTATTACATTCTTTGTGTCAGGTTACAATGACTTAATTTTTTTATCACAACTAAATACATTTTGATTTAAAATAATCATCAAAACACTGAAGAATTCAAGTCAAGCTAGAAGAATTTCCTTTTCATCACGCAACTAGTAATTTTGATCAGTTCGGTTCTGTGGCCAAGAGAACTAGTATAAGATATTCTAGAGAACTGCAATAATGACTAATGAGGGAGAACACACTGTAACGTGATGATAACAGCAGATCGTGTGTGCATCAGTGCTGTTCTTCTGCATGTGTGGATTCTGAGGGGGAGTGATGCTGCGAGGTTGCATGACTTCTTTCTTGTGGGTGGATAGACGTAATCAAAGCAAAAAACAGCCTGTCACAGTTTTTTTACACTCCAAAGCTCGCCACATTTCAATGGCATCCCAAGTGAGGGCACCAATCAACCCTGGTGAACACTGGAAACCCGGCGTACTTTAATCTTCAACGACAGAGCGAATGACAGACACACAGCACTCAGGCAACCAATTAGAGCGGAGATGCCCACAGGGAAGAAGAGGGGAAAAGAGAGAGAGAAAGGCAAAATGTGAAAGTGATCAAAGGAAAACCCTGCCTCTGCTGGCCAATGCAAAAACGTTTGAAGTCCTGATTAAAATTTATGAGGAAATAAATATATAAATCGGAGCCGTAAATATACAATAAATATACAGAGCCCACAGGAGAGAGAGAGCAGCATTATTGCAGCAAATGCCATTAGGAGACTGTTGGATTAAAAATGATGAAAAAAATCTCATCAGTTTAAAGGCTTGACGAATCAGTTAGTGTCGCCGCTGCAGCGTTTGCAGTGCACACACACACACACACACACACACACACACACACGTGTGTTAAATGCTCAGAATTAACCCTGGTGTTATGACCTTGCACTTATTCATCGCAGAATTTCAGCTGTCGATTACTCATGAAACGGTTCTCAAGTGAACATCTGCTGGTGTCACTCTTATTTTTGAGTAAAACTGATTTTTCAGTTGAAAACTCTAGACGTTTGACACAATTTCAGTACAGATTATAGGGAAAAATTATTTCCTTGAAAAAAAAAAGTATAACATATTATAATATTATTTTGTATTCAGTATCTGTGCAATATTGGAAGCATTATTATTGTAATTAATATTTTTTTTTCTAATTCTGACAGTGTAATCTTTTTCTTTACCAGATTTTAACTATATATATACTGTATGTGTGTGTGTGTGTGTGTGTATTAGGGGTTGCACCGACGAGTCAACTAGTCGACTTCTCACTAATGCATTCATATGAATGTAATCTTTACTGTGCTACTTTATCTGTATCTGATTAAGAACGAGCAGAAATCTGTGAGAAACATAATGACTCAAAGACAAACGAACTGTTAAAAATGAGCTGTTATATGAGCATTTTTATTATTATTTAATATTTATTGTTTTAGTTATTTTAGTAGATCAAGTTTAACTAAAACAAAATGAGAATTGTTAATAATATCTGAATAATAAATAATAATAAATAATGAATAATAAATATCTGAACTAAAAAAGTTTTTTATATTTTATTTTATTTCAGGTAACGCTTATTTTATATCAAGTAACGATTTCTTTATGTTTTTTATTGATACAATATGTCATATACTGTATTTATCATGCCTGATTACAAACATCTGAAATTCTTTACATTCAATAAAAAAATAAACAAATAAATAAAATACAATTGAAAAAAGAAAAACATAAAACATGGTTTTTGGGCAAAACATGAAACTAATAGTCATTTAACATTAACATCTAACAAAATTTTTATATTAATGCATCTCTAATTTAAATAGAATGTGTTACACTAAGCGAGACTTTGGTAATATAAAAGATGATGCTCATTTAAAATTCTTTCAAAATAACAAATCATCTGTGTAGAATCTATTTGATGACATTACACTGAATTGAAAAAAAAACACATGCATTTTTACATACCCTGACATACACATGTATCTACAGCAAACCTCACACACTGAGTTACAGCAATGCCTGGAGGTATTAGGACTGATTACTATCAGCCAAGCTGATGTTTAGAGTTTTCTTTAAGATCTCTGATGTGGTTTAAAACAGGATGAACCCTGGCATGGTACGGGACCAGCACCTCTATCTCCTAAAACTCTGCTCAGATAATGGGATGAGATCATTTTTTTTAACTGGAGGAAGGTCATAGCCACATGGGAGACTTCCGGACATTTGAGAAGATAACCTGCCTGCACATTCTCCAGCTCTTAGTTCCATATGCACACATGGCACAAACACACACTCAGAAACACACACGGTGAAGATCAATACCCAGAGCTGTTGTACAATCCTGCTCCTTCAATCGATATCAGTGCATCAGGAGCCCCGAGGTCTGATCTAAAACATGCACACACACGCACATACAAACAGAAGGCTTGTTATATGCCAAGTCTTTCAGGCTTAGGCCAGATCGCATTCTGGGAACAGCAGATACGCATGACTCTATGATGTGCATCATGCGATTAATTCTCACAGTCTGCTAAAACCTGAGCCGGGTTACACAATGGTTGACGTCCTCCATCCAAAGCAGAAAAAAAGCACTAAGCAGCAACTCTGTCCCTCAGATAAAAGAAGCATCCGTAAGCATTATTGTATTGGGGATGACAGAGATGAACGCATGCTCTCATTCACTACAAGGTATTTAAGACGCAGCCTTTTATCTTGCTTGTTGATGACAGATGCCATCAGTCTTGAAGCACTCTGCAGGTTGAAGTGGAAGGATTATGCTTAAAGGGATAGTTCAAGTAAAAATGAAAATTCTGTCAGCATTTAAACACACCCATGTTTTTCCAAACCTGTATAACTTACTGTGTTCTTTGTAAAAAAATAAAAAAATAAATAAAAAATAATAATAATAATAATAAAAAAATTATAATTTTGAACAATGTAATCTTTAAAGCAATTCTAATGAATGGAGACTGGAGCCTTCAAGCTTCAGAAAAAAAAATAAAACATTTGTAAAACATTTGTAAAAAAAAAATCTAATACAGAAATTGTCTTCATATTAATACAGTACATTGTGTACCTTTTTTTTTTTTAAACAGTGTATCTTAAAATTAGTTCATTGAACTTTAGAGCTACACTACCGTTTAAAGGTTTGGGGTCAGAACGGAATTATATAAAGAATTAAAACTGTTTTTGACATTGATAATAATAAGAAATATTTCTTGAGCATCAAATCAGCATATTAGATTAATTTCTGAAGGATCATGTGACACTGAATATATTCATAATATATTCAAATAAAGATTTGTTTTAAAATGGAATATTATTTCACAGTATTACTGTTTTTACTGTAGTTTAGATTTTTTTTAAAAGCAGGCTTGGTGAGCATAGCAGACATCTTTCGAAAAAAAAAAAAAAAAATCTTACCAACACCAAACTTTTGAACTGTAGTGTATATTTAAAATCGACTAAACCACTGCGACTAGATCATTTTCATTTACTACTGACTTTAATTTCAGTCTGTTTCTCATGGAGATACATCGTATGATTTTAGAAGACTTGTAATATAGTGCACGAGTCCTATAACTTATTATTATTATTAATAATTTTTGTCATTTTGACAGCCCCAGTCCCAATTCCCTTTCATTATACTGACAAAAGTGGCTGGCAGATTCTTAAAACCTTTTGTGTTCCATATAAGAAAGAAAGAAAATCATACGGATGTGGGTTTGGAAAAACACAAGGCTGGAGTAAATAATTGTCATTTTTGGGTGAACTATCTTTTTAACATTTCTGCTTGAGGAGATTCAACTGCAGTAAACCAAATGATGCATGTAAACACCATCTAATAGCAGCTTCCCCTGCAGACAGAACTAACAACACGGCATTATTAGATACGAAAAGGAAGCAGGGATATGGGATCGGGTTTAATTTTTGCTCTGAGGCAAATGGGGAAATTAGCAAAAGACAATAATGAAAAAAAGAACATCAAATGATGGATTGAAATGCTTTCCAGGAGTAAAGAAAACATTTTGTGGTACAATAAAACAGCTTTCACAAGCCGCTCGCAATGGAAACTGCAGCATTTCATTCAAAGTCTTGTTAAAAAGAAAATCCCATCAATGCAGATTCAGTCATTGTTTTGTTTTACCCGACCACGCCATCTCGCAAATGTAATTAGATTACGTTCTGATCCGTTTCATTAAGTTCAGTTCAATTCAGCTCAAAAGTTTTATTATCCATTACCTTTAAAACAGAAAATTATATTTGACTCATAATGCATGTCACAAGCTCCATTGTAATGCTATTGAAAAGCTCCATTTGATTCCTGTGCGCTCTTGAACTCTAACATTCAGCAGTCGCCGATTAAACCCTGTTAAATGGCCGTGACTACATTCACAAACAACACCGGTCCATTTAAAATGGATTTGGTCTCATTCACTGCTGCTCCCTCTCCATCTGTACAATGGAAACTCAAGATTTTATCGTGCAAAAGGCCATGCGCTCACAGTTCAAGCCGTTCAAAACAGCGTGTGTACTTGTTTTTGGAGGGTTATGTCGTGATTGATTTTCCTTCACGTCAAAGTGAAGTGCAGCAAGCTGTATGTTACCTACAGCTCATTGAGGCAGAGAGCGAGGGTTCGCCTTACCCGAGTGAAACTCCTTAATTGGACAGTCAGAGCTGGGTGTATCCAGATCGAGTTCAACATAGAGCAGGGAAGGCAAGCACAGACAGACATACACCCACACAGATACACTCAAATGTGTTTGATTTGGCTCAAGAGCTCAACCAGACTTGGAACCAATGACCTTTATTCCAAACAAACTACACACACACTACACTTTCCTAGTATGAAGAGTGTGAACAGACCAGCTAGACTACTTTGACATAGAAAGACCTATACACTATCATTAAAACGTTTGGGGTTAGTAGGTTTTTTTCTTTTCTTATTTCTTTTATTTAGCACAGATGCAATGAAGTGATTAAAAGTGACCATAAAGACATTTATAATGTTACAAAGGATTTCTATTTCAAATAAAAGCAGTTCTTTTGAATTTTATTCATCAAAGACTCCTGAAAATAAAACGTATCACGGTTTCCACAAACATATTAAGCAGCACAACTGTTTTCAACATTGATAATAATAAAAAAAAAAAGTTTGTTGAGCAGCAAATCAGCATTTTAGAATGATTTAGAATGATTTTAGAAATGATGAAGGATCATGTTACACTGAAGACTCAAGTAATTGTGCTGAAAATTCAGCTGTATATTATGATATAGTGTATATTATGACTGTTAAAGTGTTAAAACCAAATATGTAACTATCAATAAATGTAATTGTGACGAGTGGGGGCGGGGCCGAGAGCCGTGGGAACGGAGCGAGGCCGGTGGAGTGATTGCTAATGAGGGACACCTGCACCCACTCACCGGTCTCGAGTCTCACGGAGGAGCTCCGGAAGGATAAAGGAGGAGTGACTACAGTGTTGGACGAGAGAGGACCAGGCCTGGATTTTATTTTGTGTTTTGGTTTCGTTTGTGCGCGACAGTCGTCCGCGAGGGGCTGTCGCGCTATTTTTGTGTTTATTTTATTATTAAAGTTTATTTAAACGTCCGCCGGTTCCCGCCTCCTTCTTCCCGTGACTACGAACTTTGTTACAGTAATCATTTTTCGATTTTGATTCCTCTTAGTCTGCTTTAATTAAAGCACATACTTACCTTCCTTGCATCAAATTTATCTCTACAGTAGCTATGTTTCCGCCACCCTGTTTTGATGCACATTTTTAAGTATCGCATAGGAAAAGAGTGATGGAAAAGCTAAATTGCGAAAAGAAATGTTTAAAAAATTTTTGCAAAAGAGTTTTAATGCTTGCCTGAGGTGTTTTTTTTTTTGACTTGTTCGAGTTAATGTGAATAATGGGAGATGGAAATGCATTTGCCGAATAAATTCCTCCATGTGCATCAAAAAAAGTAATATGACTTTGGGCGATGGGACGGGATAACTTGACTAACCAGCGGACCGATCTCGTTGCACAGCATCTGAAATGATGTTTTGGTCGTTCTGCAATGCCTGAGCAAAGTCTGTCATCAAAGAATTTATGTATAATTGCCTCCCAGAATTTACACGACTGCGTTCCCAAATAGCAGCTCCGAAAGGGTTTCGTCTGCTAATTTATTAGATATGAAAATTATTATATTCAGTGGCTTTTCCTACTTTTCTTAGTGATATTCAGTGCCAGTTTATTAGTAAGTGATGATTTTGTTCTCTTTGACTTGTTGGAAACAGTGCTTTATTCACAAATGCTTTATGCAATTTTATTCCAATATTGCGCATACGTTAGATTCACAATTTTGGATGGAAACATAGCGAATGAGTGCTTAAAGGAACACTCCACTATTTTTGAAAATAGGCTCATTATCCAACTCCCCTAGAGTTAAACAGTTGAGTTTTACCATTTTCAAATCCATTCAGCCGATCTCCGGGTCTGGCGGTAGCACTTTTAGCTGCAGCTTAAGGCGCTGCTTAATATCAGTTAATATCCTATATGTAACTACAGAAGAGTCAAGTTTTAAATAGGAAAAATATCGAAACTCTTTGGTCATTTTTGAGCGAGATGCTAACGGTCTAATCAGATTCAATGATCTATGCTAAGCTACAGCTAAAAGTGCTACCGCCAGACCCGGAGATCGGCTGAATGCATTCAAAAACGGTAAAACGCAACTGTTTAACTCTAGGGGAGTTGGATAATGAGCCTATTTTCAAAAATAGTGGAGTGTTCCTTTAAAGTCAATCTAAAACAGCAACTGCAACAATTTTTGGTTCAATAATCAGACATCTAACAGGGAAAACAGGATATTTAATAGAATAAAATAAAGCTCCTACATTTCCTTAAAAGATTACCAATTACGATTACCGATTTTTGTTCTTTGGAATAACATTCACCAATAAATCACTCTAGGAATGTGTATTAAAGTATATTAACCACCATGCTTAAACAAACACAAAACCACCCCATATTCAATCCACCTTCCCCTGAGATTGTGTTCCAGTTGTTTGCAGCAACATATGAAATATGGTTCATTCAATAACAGTGTCCTGCTTTCTGATTAAATACTCCACACCCGTCGCTGCTCCCGGTCGTGGATGCAGGATGACATCATGCCTGGCGATGATGCAATCGTGCAGAGCTGCTGGGTAAGTGAGCAGAGAGAGGACGCCAGTTCATCATGTGTCACCTTTTAACAAGTCAACCTCCTTTTAATCCATCAGACCACCCTGCAGTAAATACGGCGTGTATGGATTGTGTGTGTGTTTGTGGATCCTCTATTCATTAGAGATGCAGCCATCTCCATTTGTACCCATGTGTGGTAGGATGAGCCCATATATCATGTGTCATTTTAGACATGTGACTGTCAGTTGAAAATAGTGGGCCGCAGTTTTTTTTTTTGTTTTTTTTTTATGTTCCTCGCAATAATGTGGCACTACTGAATCACAATTCCTCCACACCTCGAATGTAGAACAAAACATCAGCGTTCATCTGTTAGGGTGTATGGATGTATCTCAGCCAAGGTATACGTCATATTGAATTTATGCTAATGAAAATGAGGTTCTGAGGGACCAAAGTTAAGTCTGTTGAGTGCACTAAGAAAAAAATGGTGTAGAAACAATTTCACAAATAAATACAAAGAATTGGCAAGTAACACATTAAATGTGAAATTATTAAGTAGTAAGACTGAAATGGTATTTTCATGTAAAAAGTACTTCACAAATCTGTTTTATTTACAATTTTGAAAAAGTTTTTTTTTGTAATGGTGTGGGTTAATCTGATCACCAAGATATATTTTAAATATATTTACAATTAATTATTTCTGATAAAATGCATGCAAAAATGAAGATGGATAAAATATACCTATATAACATAAAACGTATAAGAAGTTAAAACAGTGAGAAAACAACGTTTCTATTTTTGCTGCTTTAATTTATTTTTAAAATATATTTATTGTATATTTTGTAATTTTTTATATTTTTTAAATATTATTTTTTCCCTCTGTCACTCATAAAGACATTTATTTTACTTATGTGTGTGTGTGTGTGTGTGTTAGCATTTTCATTCGCAACAAATTAAATACTGTGTCTACATTGACAAAGGTTCATCGCAATACAACATGGAAATATAAATATACACACAAATCAATCAAAAGGTGAAAAAAAAAGTGACAAAGCCCTCAGCTGCTGCAGGTTCCAGGAGTTCAGCCAACTCTTAAAACTGAATATTACACAACAAGCTCTGGCTTGTCAGGAAGTGTCCCTGGAAACACTTCTTCCTGTGGCTCAGTGGCACAGTGGGCTTTTGCCACAGTTTTGGGGAATAAATAGAAACAAACATGCGCAAAGCTCTCACGTGCGCTTACACAGAAATGTCTTTCTGCAGGACAGATGGCCCTAATAGTGGGTGGCTGACCAGCTCTCCGGCCCCCCACCACCTTTTCTCTCTCTGGCTTTCTGCTGAACTCAACCCTCTGCAATCTGTCTCCCTCTCCCTTCCTCTCCGTGTCGCTCTCCCTCGTCCACCCCCTACCCAAAGTAATACAGCCCCTACAAGATTTGGGTGCATTCATCATTGTAATCATGCTGATTAATTATTCAGTGCTCAGCTTCATTTGCCTGCCAGCTCTTGATTAGGAGAGCGGAGAGTCAGCTGGGTCCACCCTGCTCTTGGAAGTGGAGAAGCCTGATGAAAGAGCCCGGACAGTCTCGGTTCAGTCAGAGCAACAACCACTATTAGATTCGGACGCTAATTGTGTGCCACATGCTAATTGCATGCTGTAATTAATGTTAGCGAAAGGCAACGAGCTGTGGAGCCACTGATTCTCACACTTGGCTGGTGTGAAGGGTGGACAACACAGCAGGAAATTAGATGTTACGGGGCAAACAGTTCAATATCCCTTGCCAATTTTCATACTGGTTTATGCTGGTTTAATTGGCGGGTGAACACAATCACATGGCAATTCATAACTATTTTACATTTTGGTGAATTGGTTTCTAATTCATATGAATCTGTACAATCTCATTTGTACAATCTGCTTATATGGAAGCATGTGAATCTCACAATTCTGCCTTTTTTCTTGAAATTTTGAGAAAAATCAGAGTTGTGAGATATAAACTCAGAATTTTGAGATGTTAACTAAGATATAACTCGCAATTCTGAGAACAAAAGTCCACATTGTGTGACATAAATTCGCAATTCTGCGAAAAAAATGTCATTATTGCAAAGACATAAACTCAGAATTGTGAGATGTTAAAGAAGATATAACTCTACGTTCTGAGAATTCCGAAATGTGAGATGCACAATTCTGTGAAATAAAAAGAAAAAAGTCAGAATTGCGAGACATTAGCTAAGATAGAATTTGCAATTAGGAGAAAAAAGACTGAAATGTGAGATATAAACTCTCGTAATCGTGAGAAAAAAATCAGAATTGCGAGATAAAAAGTCGCAATTACCTTTTTATTTTTTTTTAATTCTATGGCAGAAAATAAAAAACAGAATTGAAAGATGTAAAGATATAGGATATAACTCGCAATTCTGAGAAGAAAAGTCCAAACTGTGTGAAATAAACTCGCAATTCTGCGGAAAAAAAGTCAGTATTGCAAAGATATAAACTCAGAATTGCGAGATGTTAACTATGATATAACTCTCCGTTCTGAGAATTCTGAATTGTGAGATGTAAACTTGCAATTCTGTGGAAAAAAATGTCAGAATTGCGAGACGTTAACTAAGATATCATTTGCAATTTGGAGAAAAAAAGTCTGAAATGTGAGATATAAACTCTAAATTGTGAGTGGGGAAAAAAGACAGAATTGCAAGATAAAAAGTTGCATTTACCTTTTAATAATTTTTTTTAATATGGCAGAAAAAACAATTGCAAGATATAAACTCAAGATTGAGAGATGTTAACTAAGATATAACGTGCAATCCTGAGAAGAAAAGTCTGAATTGTGTGACATAAACTCACACAGATAAGTCTTACACTACACTAGATAAGAATTACAAGATTTCAACTCAGAATTGCGATATGTTAACCAAGATATAACTCTCAAGTAGGAAAGACTGAATTGTTAGATGTAAAATAAAAAGTTGCAACTATCTTTTTTTATTTATTTATTTTTCTGTGGTGGAAAAGGGTTTCCATAGCTTATGCCCAAGTGATGGTTATGTTTAGGAAGTTATGATTACAATTCATACATTTTCGTACAACATGGAAGAAACAAAGTCATAGTAAACAGATCAATAGATCTATTCATATTAACAAATGAGCAGAATTTTCATGATTGAGTGAACTAACCCTTCTAAGCCAACTAATTAGGTGATACGCAAGTGTGAATCATACAAATTTGTACGATTCAAATTCTATGAATTCACATAAAATTGTCATCTTGTAAAATAGCAATGTTCTCCTGCGAGATCGGGTTGTGTAGGTCACCAGGATCCACATCTTTTCCCAACTTCATTTATTCTCATATCTGTTTGTTTTGCCTTGGTGTGAAGCGTGAGTTGTAAGGCAGCGGTCTCTGGACTGACAGGGCAGCTGGACGCTCACCGCTTAGGGTCTCATCAGTCCAGATTAGTTGAGCTGGAGCTCCAGCTGCCTTGATGAGGAGCAGATGGCAGATGATGGGTGACCCCTGCAGGGATTGTTCTGGGACGGGGTTTGCACACTAGAGAAGCCAAACCCCCACACATTTGGATGCAGTAGGGTGCGCTCGCACTTACTTGTCTATTAAGAATTCAATTCATCCATATGTTAGAAAGATAGTTCACCCCAGAATTAAAATGTGTTATCATTTACTCACCCTCATTTCATTCCAAATCTGTTTGACTTTATTTCTTCTGCGAAACACAAGAAGGTATTTTGAAGAACATTGGGGCCTGAGCCGAAAAGACATTAATTGTATAGAAAAAACAAATCACTAAGTAAATGACAACAGAAGTTTTCGTTTATGGTGAAATAACCCCTCTAAACCTTCAAATAGCATGTCACTTCATTTACTCACCCTCATGTCATTCGTTCACATAAAAAAAAACAAAGGTGCAACTATGGTAACTTTTACGGTTCTTTTAAACCTAATAAAATATCCTTTTGTGTTACATAGAAGAAACATTTTAACAAATGATGACCTTTTTCATGTTTGGGTGAACTAACCCTTCAAAGCCAACTAATTATCTGGTATGATGGTGATATTTTCAAAAAAAGAACATCAAACAATTGTTACATGAAGCAATAAAAAACAAAACCCCAAAATGAAACCTGTCAACCTATATGACTTCCTTCCTTTTTTTAAAGAATTTTTAAAACTATTTTTGACTCCACTGACTTTCATTGAACAGACCTCTGAGATATTTTTCAAACTATCTTCTTTTGTGTTCTACAGATAGAAAGGAAGTCATACTTCGAACTACATGATAGTGAGTAAATAATATTGACAGCATTTTTCATGTCCTTAAAATCATGTACTGGTATTAGATAATAAAAACCAATAAAGCAGATGAATTAGTCATAACCGAAAAGATTACTCATTGAATTACTGTGCATTTGTTGGCTGTAACGTCGTGATGTCCATGTCCTGTGTCACTGTTTAAATACCACATTTTGGGAAGAAGAAGCCATGATGCGTAGCCGGAGATCTCCCACGTAGCCTGTGAGTTAAACCACGAGAATAGTCCTACAGGTCTGAGAGGTTTCTACACACCCACATTAGTCCAGATGGGCACCAGCAGCGAGAGGTGAGTCACTGTCAAACCACACAAACACTCACCCAGACCTTAAATAACCGAGCACGCTTCTAATATACAAACAATCTGAAAATGTTGTTTTTCTGCATTGAGCCGTTGCCGCAGTGTATTCAGCTGAGAAATGTGTCTGACTCAGAGAGTGATGTATGACTAAACATTCCACTTTCAACAATCTCCTGTCAAACTCTATTTTTTCTTTGTTGCTGTCACTCGCCATTCCATTCCTCTCCATCATTAAAGCTTTTTGTCCATTCCCCCTCGAAAGTGGGCTGCTTCCTTTTTATAGCTTAATTGCGAGAACATCAAGGACGACATCAAGCAATCTTTTTTTTAAGAGACAAAGAGGCTTTTTCATTTTCTAAATTCAATTACTTCTATTCAGATTGAGGAACAGTTCATAGATGACGGCTCTCGATGAGACACTCAGCCTGTTTTGGGGGTCTTTCTGATGAACACACAATGTCCTGCTAGCTCTCTATCTTTCTCAAAAAAAAAAAAAAATCACTAATGCACTAATCAACCATCAATCGTACAATTGTAACTAAGTCTGGCGTGACCCAAAAAGCACAGAACAAAGGCAAGATTCTGGTGGGAACTGTGTGAAATCTTAACTAGGACTTTATGACCTCGGAACGACAGAAAGCCTGACAGTTAGAACTAGATTTTGACATTTCCTGAAGAAAAACCTGTGCAAAACTAGCTGTCATGATGTTCTGAGTGGTTTTTAGTGTGCTATGCAGTTCCTATGGTGTCTGTGGCTGCGAGTTCAATGCAAGTTTATGGGATTTTTTATTTTTTTTTGCCTGTTTTATGGTCCACAAAGCAAATCTAAAAGCAATAACACCCCTCTCCTAAATAAGCCACATGCTGCATGATTTGAGGCATCATTCATGTTAGCAGTACAAACTGTATAGGAACAGTTATACACTACAGTTTAATACTTCTTCAGATCAATGGCAATAAATAATACCTCAATCATTAGAACATTATATCCATTACAATTCATTATTGATTATTTACATATGGTCTTGATGTTGCACTTGAAAAATAAAATTATATGCCTTTTTTTTCAAGCACAACATTAAATAGATTATATATATATATATATATATATATATACACTATGACAAAACAATACATTCAATATATGTATTATTTACACCATAATCAACACCCAAAGATCATAAAAATTACACAATCATTATCTTCCATTTATGTTGAATCCCTCCCACAATTTTTAGTTTGATGGAATGAAGCACTGAACTTCGTCACATGAGAAGTGGGCAGAGAAACCCATGCTGTTCTTAGCTTAAACATAGGAAATTGTTTGTACTTTCTATTTCGTCCACTTTTTCTCAAAAGGAGTGACAAACAGCATGTCACTGTTGTACTGAGGACAAACAATTCATATTTCATAAAGAAAACAGCAATATTCTCCAATATTAAAACCACAGTATACTAGTCCACCCCCAACCACATGCCATTCAGACTGTATAATGCAAATACTCTAATGTACAGCATGAGATTTCTTAGTGTTTTAACTTACACTTTTAAAAAATCAGACTGGAAAGACTTGTGGTCTGTTGTTTAGAGTATGTACTTTGTAGCCGATGCATGTTCAAATTTAGCTTGCTGCATTTCCTATTCTGCTCTTATATTACAATTATTTTCTGCCCCCTATTGTGTCAAAAATGTTAAAAATGGCAAAAATAAAACTACATTTTAAGTTTTCTTCAGCAAATGTGAGTGGTGGTTACCCACAACAAACTTGTCACCACAATACTAGGATGTTCTTCACTTAAAAATAGCTTATTTGCTCAAAAATGATTATTTGGTTATTTGAAATTTAATAGAACACAATTATTGCACATTTTTATCACAGCTTAAGTTCATTGCACAAAATCACATTTAATTGTGTAAAATAAAAAAAAATAAAAAAAAGTTTAATGCATTTGCATGGTAATACATGAATAATTTTCTTATGCCCATGCATGCAAATCCAGATTTAGGCCAACTCAGTTTACTTGCTACTATATATGACAGAAAATAAAAGTTTGAAAAATGTATAAATTGAGCGAATTTTTACAGCACTGCAATCTTTTTTCTAATGATGCCACCTGCACTAGAGAAGTTTGCGCTTGCTGACTCAGATAATCTGCCATTTTTTCGAGTGGCCTCAGATGATGCAAACCCATAGGACGTTTAACATGTGTTTATGTAAGTCTTGTGTCTCCCAGTCCAATCTAAGGTATAATCTCTCCAGACAATGACTGCATAGGATTTACAGAATAACACTACTCTCAACATCACCAATTACCTTTCTGTCATGAGGTTATTTTCTAGGCCCTTGCATATAAAGAATGAAATATAATGTGAGATGTCCGTGGCACTAGTTATCACTGCACATATGTTTCAATTTATTCCTTGTACTCATTTAATGCACTTCATTCATTCAGTGTCCTATGCCAAAGCAAATCAGCGTCTCTGCCATCTGAAAGCTTGCCAGCAAGACACGGCGTTCTAACCACTGTGAAATCACTAATCCTGCTTTGGAATCGCTTGCTTTTCTTTGCGGGTTATTGCAGATCAGGGAATGGCATGAGAATTGGATTTGAAAGAATAAAGATGATATTTTTCCCTTTCTTTCGAGGCAGGTGCGTGTATCAAGGCTAATGTGTAGGTTTAAAGAGCGATTTATCAAATTCAGCTCGTTAAACGAAAGACCAAATAACAGTCATCAAGTGAATTATTTTCATTGGCGTTGGGGGAATATCCTGATCTCTTATCCCTCTGAATAATCATTCAATCAAGCACGGAATTCATCAGTGAAATCAAACATTTACTTCATAAACCTCCTGTCTGCCTGCAGTCCCTAGTCCCTATATAAATAAATGCATGAATATAAATAAATATGAATGAATGGATATAAATAAATTGCAGAAATAAATATATGCATGCATACATGCATAAAAAAATACTGATTTTACATATTTAATTTTACTGATGAATTCCATGCTTAGGATTGGATGATTGAAGGGAAAAGAAATCAGTAAATAAATGCATAAACAAATATTTAGAGAATAGAGCTATATAAATAGAATATAGAATAGAGCTATAAAATGAATGTGGATAGCAAAGCGCAGATACTGTCACGATCTCCAGCTGGAGTGCCCATGAACTCCACCAGAGGGCACTCCACCCCTGACTCTTGCCACTCTCACAGACTACATTTCCCATAATCCTTTGCTGGACTCATCATCACTTATTGCATTCACCCGTGTCTTGTTACCTCCATCAGTCTCACCCTATTTATAGCCTGGTTATCATTTCATTCAAACCGCCAAAAAAATTTAAAGAAGAAGAAGAAGAAGAAGAAGAAGAATTCATTGCTCAGTATTGTTAGCCTGTTGCATTCCTTAGTTCCTGTGTTTTTCTTGTTTTCTATTTCCTTGTTTTCTTGCCTTGCCCTGTTTTTTGACCCTGGACTGTTTCCTTGTTTCTGATTGTTTGCTGCCTGCCATGATCATTGCCTGGTTATTGGATTACTCTTTTGTCTCGGCCTGGATTGTACCTGTTTGCTGGTTTTCGACCCTGCCTGTTTGACCACTCTTTGGAATAAAGCCTGCACTTGGATCCACTACTGCGTTGTCACGCCTCCAACGTTACAGATACGGTCTTTTATTAATTTGATGAGAAATATTAGAGCCATTGCTGACCTCTATTGAAACTTGGGAGACCAATCAAAAAGAGGAGATTATTTGAAAAATCTTAAAAGTACATTAACTTAATTTATGAATTATGTTGAACTGGACTGACCTTACTAAGGAAAAATGAGAAGAAAAAAGCACACACATGGATTGTAGAAGATGTGGAAGCAAAGATAATTTGTTTATGGAATTGCTCTTAAGACTTTCCTAAAGAGAAGCACCTGTAAAGAGGCTACAAATGTCAACACCTCACCACACGCAAACACGAAAAACATTTCTGTCTGTTCCCTGTTTCTTTTCGCCAAATAAGGACAGTCCAATCCACATGGGAGCTTTTTGTGAATCAAGCAATATTTCTTCAAGGCTGTTTTGTTGCAGCAACTGACCATGTGTAAAATGAATACAGTCCTGCCACCTCTGAAATGGTCCCCACTGGTCTTTCAAAAGCTTCTGTCGCTAATAATATTTCTGTGCAGTCAGCGGATATAGGAGTCAAGACCTTTTTTTGCTTGATTTTGTACTCTCTCTTAAAAGCACATTTGCATGTCACGTTAATCCTCATTACACCTTTGTTTCTTCTCTGCTCTCATCTCTTCCACACTCTCTCGCTCTCTTTTCTCTTCACTTAGCCCATCTGTTGGGTTTGTCTGTGGCGGGTTGCTGTCTTCACGCTGCTGTCCACTTTGGATCTCTTTTGCATGAGGTACGTGTGTGTGTTATAGATCAGATGATGACTGACTGCAGTAGGTGTAAACCTGAGTTTAGCATCAAGAAAAGCCACTGTAGTGATTGTGGATGGCTGATGTACATGGCTGAATCAATTCAGGTTAGGGCTTCAACTACAAATTGACAAATTGACATTACAAGATTGCAAATACAACTGTAAAAAACCCAGAGGATGGATATATATATATATATATATATATATATATTAGTTGATGCATTAGGTATCATGAATTAAGAAGGAACAAAATTATTTACAGAATTTATTAATCTAGATGAATGTTCATTTATAAATATAGTATTGTTCATTGTTAGTTCATATTCATTCATAATACAGTAAATAATGTTAATTTATACAAATTGAAAGGTTAAAACTCTGTTTTATATACACTTTTGAAAGAAATTAATACTTTTATTCAGCAAGGACACATTGAATTGGTCAAAAGTGACAGTAAGGACATTTATAATGTTACTAAATATTTCCATTTTCCAAATCCTGAAAAATCACGGTTTCCACAAAAATATTAGGCAGCACAACTGTTTTCAAAATTGATAAGAAATGTTTCTTAAGCAGCAAATCATCATATTAGAATGATTTCTGAAGGATCATGTGACACTGAAGACTTGAGTAATGATGCTGAAAATGCAGATTTACATCACATGAATAAATTACATTTTAAAATATATACAAATTGAAAACAGTTATTTTAAATTCTAATAATATTTCACATGATCACTATTTTTTTACTGTTTTTGATTAAATAAAAGCAGCCTTGGTGAGCATAAAAGACTTCAAAAAACATAGCGTATGTAAAAATGAAATTAACTTACATTATTAAATGCTGTAAAATTTCATTGATAGTTCATGATACCTAATGCAATATGCAATGTAACCAAATTGAACCTTATTGTAAAGTATGACCAAATGAATGTAAGTTAATCTCTAATTGGTGGATTGAAATTTTTGGACCAACAAGAATGTTGATTCAAGAACATTCAAGTCCTACTTGAAAAACTTACATCACCATAAATCCACGAAGGACAAGCAAAATAATTTTTTCTCCATTTAATGTCATTGCTATCTACAAGAAAGTGTTTTCTTCGGAAAGTTGTATTTCCTATTGGAATGAGCAAACATTAACAAACATCCATAAGAAACAAGAATTTATAAAGTGTTTGCCATTTGATTTCATTTTGTGGAAATCAAATCCCCTATTTTCATTATGACAGTTGACCTTTAGACTTCGCCAGTCTTTACAGTTCTAGTATTTTCAGTAATACAGCTTGTAAGAACAAACATGCTGTAAGATCCCCATTATAATAGCTCAACATACCTCTTTTCTTTCGTTTACAAATCCAAAGTCAATGGATTTAAAGCCAAATCTGAGGAATCTGAGCTCTTGCTGACTTTGAGCTGTGATGTCTGCGGGCTCTGAGCTGTCGGGGTTATAGAAAACTTGTCAAAGTCTGCGTTAGCATGATTTCGCTCTCCCCAGAAGAGAGAAACACTGGGCTTCCCTTCCTCGTTATCCGTGTTTACCTTTGTTCCCTTTGTTGTGGAAATTTCCACGAGGTGCAATTAAGCTTCCCCCTGAATTGTGGCACATACGATAACACATTTAAGGCTTTTTTTTAATCACCCCTTCATCTCATCTTGTCACCAGCCCACCCTTCCCCCATCTCCTTACGCACATCAAACAATTCTGCGTGTATTTTTGCCACTCCTTCCCCCATTCTTTACCTCACGCTTTCTTTTGGCAGCATCACTTGGCCACTGAGGCTGGTTGCTGTGGCAACATCTCCCAACGGAGCTGGCTACCTTCCCTGTTACCGTAGCAACTGGTTCCCTGCAGGATTCCAAATGAGCCACTCCCTCTCTCTCTCTCTCTCTCTCTCTCTTTCTCTCTCTCTCTCTCTGCTTTCCATAATTGAACTGAAATATGCTTTCCTGGCTGCTTTATATTCAGTAGGTCAAAAATATAAATGAGCACAAAGCATTAAAGCCATTGATATTGTTTGTTTGAACGCTACATCGCTGCCACTTAAGATGCTTAGACACACATTTACATGTGACCGATGTCGCTTCGACACAATGGCTCATGACATAATTAAACAAGAGCGAGCAACCAAATCAGATAATGTCCAACAATCTCACTGGTCTAAATGTGTTCGGTGCATTTTACCCCGAATCTCCACATCTTTAAATGCTTCATCGTGTCCAATGCTTGGAATAAGGATCTTGCAGTTTTCCTTTTAAAAAGGGAATTAGACTATTAAGTAATGTAAATTGTTCCAAACGGCCTCTGCCTGCTTTCTCCGAGAATGTGAAATATACAAGAGCTGCTTTATCATCCGTACTGCAGGACCGGTTAATATTAATATAATATAATATAATATAATATAATATAATATAATATGTGTGTGTGTGTGTGTGTGTGTAAAGCACATAACTAAACATAAAAATTAAAGATAATTCAAATATTCATAAACACTCAAATAGGACCTGTTAATACTCATATAAATATTCATATAAATATTAAAAATACATTACATCTAAACAGAAATATATATAAAAAAAGCATATAAATAAATTACAAAAAAATGAAACTATTGTAAAATGAAAAAGACAACTGGAAATATAAAAAGAAAAGCTAATTCAAAATATGTGTAGTAATTGAATATATATATATATATACATATATATGTATATACATGGGCGACATTTGACTCTTGAGTCAGGGGAGCAAGAAAAAAAATATATAAATGAAATAAATAAAAGCAAAATATATTTTTTTTCTGATGTAAGCATCAAAACAATGCCCTACCGTCTTGCAACGCATCAAAGCAGTCAATCCAACACAGTCAAGAATAACTTAAAGAGGTTGCCACCGTTTAGTAAACTGCTTTGGCTCTTGCTGCTGACTTGAATGGTGATGCTTCCCGTTTGTCAGTTGATGGCCTTTCATTTTTAACCAGAAATGTGCACGCTGCTTCTCTGATGTTCACTGAAGTTTTTCGTGTCTTTTTCCCGTGTCACTTGAAATGTTTCCGTTTTGAATCGTTGTTACCAAAGGCGAGACACGTGAGGAAAAAATAAACGATCAGTTGTGGAACTATATTCATACTATATTCATAAATCGCATACCATTCATTGCTGAACTTTCTACCATCCGTTACTGGAAATGAAATGAAATTACTGGTTGATATGTCCTGATCTGAATAAAGTTTACACACGCTTTTGGTCCGTGAATTAGATCTCGCTCGGGACGCGCGCTGTCTGTGGAGGTTTGGCCAGGACCGGTTCCAGAATTAAATCAACATATTTTATGTTCCATCCATTGCCAATCACTGCTATTTCGAGAGTGAATCCCGCATGCGGATGTCATTCCCGAAACTTTGCAGGTTGTAGCGTAGCCTATGTGTCCGAAAAACGAACGTTTCATACAAAATCTGAATGGATTATACCCGAGAAAGTGCGCAAAGCGCACTCCCTTTATCACTAAAAAGCGTCACTCATCTTCGTTCATCGCGATCTTACAAAGTTCTGTTATAATCAATGAAGCTCTCTAAACTGCACAATGAATCTCTTATTTACATTGCACCTGCACTAAACACTAAAAAACAGAAAAAGGTAATAAAAATGACAAAAAGATACAACACAAAAACTAAAACTTAATCAGAAAATATAAAAATAAAATAAAAATATTAACAACAACTATAATAGTATCTCAATTATACTAAAATAACACTGGTGTGGAGTTATGACTATAAAAGTATGTTTTAAACACAAAATTAGCCTATTAGGTTACACAGATTGTTCCAAACGGCCTCCTGCTTTCACTGAGAGTGTCTTTACATGTGAAATATACAGGATCCACTTCATCCTCCCTACCGCAAGACCCTTTAATATTCATATAAATATTCATCACAGACCATTAGTGGGTGATATTACTCATGTCTCAAATTGCAATGTGTAATTGCTGCTATTAGCAGAGATTTAGCTGTGGTGTTAGCATTAGTATTAATGCACAGACACAGCCCTTATAATTTAAAACGTAACACAGGTTTTTGCTTCACATCTGAATATCCAAGATATGGAAGGAGCTGTGTTCTTATTATTAACTACATCTAAAATTATTAAAATCATTTGCATTAATTATAAAAAAAGCTAAAATAAAATTTAAATATTAGATGAAAAAAGAAAAACCCAAATGAAAATGAGAAATGTTGATTTGGAGCTGAAATAAAATATGTTTAAGTTAAAATAATAAAATTACTGAAATTAAAATAAATGAATGCTAAATAGAAATATAAAAAATAAACTATAAAAAATGCTAAAAACACGTTACTAAATTAATTTAACTTAATTAAAATGAAATTAAAATAATACTGGAAATATACAAATAAAAGCTCATTAAAATATTAATAAATACTATAATAGTAAATAAATACTAAAATAACACTTGCTATGACTGTAGCTTTGACTTCAAAATCCAGAAGGCCAATTCACCATGAGGTCCCTCAAGGTTATATTATGGGTTTTTATAATGGGATTTCTCAGTTTATGAGTAAATGAGTAAAACCAGGTCTGTGGTAAATATAAACAGACAATACTTGGACATTTTTTATCGTCAAGTTATGTTTACCACAGATCTTATTTAACCATGTATAGAAACATTATAAAAACCCATAGGAAAAAATCAATAAAGCCCATGGCGAAATAGTCTTCTGGGTTTCGTCACAATCTTTTTTTCTTATTGTGATGTACATCCGAGTGAAACAGATTATATAAAAATGAAAATATGTACATCAGGGACTTTATTCTATCCATAGGTTGTTGACTGGATGCAGGCAAATCTGAATACGAGACTGAGGTTGATTGTAAAAAAGGGCTGGGTTTTAAACAAATAACTGGAGAAAACCAGCATTCATCACCAGAAAGAAGTCTATCATTTCACTGAAAAATCGAGTTATGAAATTTGGATTAAGCTTGAAAAAAAAAGAAAAGAAAAAGAAAGAAAAGAAAAAGAAACATACGCATGAATGAATCGTTCATTATTAGATCAATAAGATGAATTTAGAAAATACAATAATAAATACAATGAACAATACATCTACAGCTTTTATTCATCTTAGTTAAATGTTAATTCCATCATTTGTTCAACTAACATTAAAAAAGAATAATAAATGCTGTAAAATATATTACTTATTCATGTCAGCTAATGCATTAACTAATGTTAATAAATTGGGTTAAGAAATACATGAGGCTGAGTAAATAATTATGTCTAATGCTGGTTTTGTACCTGGTTAAAGTCAGGCTGAATTCAGCCATTGTTCGTCATCTGCATTACACTCTTTTTTTGCACTAACGGTTCCAGAGCCAACCATGTCAGATTGGAGAATAAAAAACCTGTCTGTATACTGTATATATATACAATGAGCTATTCTTCAGACCGAGTCTAGAGGTTTAATACTTTCCCATTTCTGAAAAGAGAAAAATGCTCTGTAATCTGTGCTGAATAGAGAAGCACAGTTCAACAATTCATTCAATTATCTGTGCTTGTGAAACATTTTGATAGCTACAGAACTCATCTCAGCTCACAGTGGCAAGTGTTTACAAATGCCATTTTCTTGCCGTGTCCTTGAGACTTCCTGCCGTTGTGAAATATGCCGCCGGTAAAAGATTGTCAAAAAACATATTGTATGAAAGATCACACCACACGGATAGAGCACAAAGGAAAAATGAATTGCTACTGTGAAAAGCAAACATTTTAAAAGTGATGAACAAGCCAAGATAGACCATAATGCTGCTGTGCAATGGTTCGAGGAGAGAAAGGTTGCAGAGAACATTGAGTTCTATTAGAGACAGGAGAGCTGCTAGATTGACAGAGGCAGCCTGAGAGACTGAGAGGGACAGACAGAGAATGAGTGAAGTGGGCACAGATGATAAATATTTTATTGCAAAACATGATGAAAAAAAGAGAAGAAAAGCAGCAGCGGGCCAGCTGCGGACGAACACACGGGGTGGCGGGAGAGAGAGGAGACGGTGGGACGAGGGACGTTCGAGAACAGGAGAGCGTGACAGAGGCACCCAAGCAGATCCGACAGAGCAAGAGTCCGGACCTTTCTGAGGCCCTACATTATTGATGGAGCTGCAGCTACCAGCCATCTTTTTTATAAAATGTGCCGAGCCTCATGCGTCTGCATTTTAGGGTTTGGGTACATAATAGGGCTGTGCAAAAAAAAATCTGAATTGAAGAACTGACACTCTTTCCATTCACAATTCACAGTGAACTGGCCACTCCCACAGGAAACTGAATAAGAAATTGATTTGGAATGACAGAAAGTAATTCATTACTTTATTGTATTTCAAAGAAATTTAACAACACAAATATATAAACTAAATACAAATCTATCACTACCGTTCAACAATTTGGAGTTGGTAAGATATTTTGTTTATGAAAGTCTCTTATGCTCACCAAGGCTGCATTTATTTATTTATTAAAAATACAATTAAAGCAGTAATATTGTGAAATATTATTACAATTTAAAATGCATGTTTTCTTTTGATATATATTTAAAAATATAAATTATTCCTTTGACAGCAAAGCTGAATTTTCAGTCTTCAGTGTCACATGATCCTTCAGAAATGATTCTAACATGCTCAAAAAACAAACAAACAAACATTTTATTATTATAAATGTTTTTTTTTTATTATTTTATAATATTTTTAATATTTTTGTGGAAACTATAATAATTTTTAATTCATGATTCTTTGATGAATAGTTCATAAAGAAGAGAATTTATTTGAAATAGTAAATACATTTATAATGTTACAAAAGATTTCTGTCACATTTACTGTTACCAATCAGTTTTGTGAATCCTTACTCAATAAAATAATTAATTTCTTTCAAAATAAATAGATAAATAAAATATCTTACTTCCCCCTACAAACCTTAAGTCTTTTTTTTTTTATTAAAAACCATTAAAAAAATGTTTTTAATCTTGACAAACTTTGCTTTTCTATTTGAAAATTATGTAAATGTAAAGTTTAAATGAACTGAAAAGTATATGAATTTGTGAATCCTTACTCAATAAAATAATTAATTTCTTTCAAAATAAATAGATAAATAAAATATCTTACTTCCTCCTACAAACCTTAAGTCTTTTTTTTTTATTAAAAACCATTAAAAAAATGTTTTTAATCTTGACAAACTTTGCTTTTCTATTTGAAAATTATATAAATGTAAAGTTTAAATGAACTGAAAAGTATATGAAATAATTAATTTTAATTCCTATTCAAATTTGAATTAAATTCTGCATCCCGTTTGCTAAGTCACTTCACATTCAGCAATTGAAATTTAATTTAAAAGGCATTCTCAGTTCAGTCCTGAATTATGCACAACCCTGGTACATAATGGTGATGCCACTCTGCTAGAAAAGTCCTGATGGTGATGTGGCGATTTATACAAGCTGATATCTGGAAAAAAAAAACCCATCTTGCTCAGCAGTGCAGGCAGAACTTATTTCATATCTCAACAGGGGACACTGTCATCACCGAGACAAAACCTCTTCAATCAAACATATAAAACCCTGATGCAACCTCATGGTTGACAATGCATCTTTTCAGAACAAACAACATTTTTACATTTTCTAAAGAAAGTGTGAGTGATCCTTGCTTATGCAAAAGTGTGTTTTGTTATTCACTGTTGCAGCTGTCATCCTTTTAATGGCAGGGGTTTGAGCAACACCATCATTTGCATAACATGTTTTGCATTTTACTCTACAGCAAGAAAGAATAGACAAAAATGTGGTCTCCATAAAAACTGAATCGACCTGGCATCTCCACAAGACACGTCTGATGAGGCTTCAGCTCTAACCGACAAGGAATTTTTTTTTTCACGTAGATTCTCAGTGGTATGCGCCAACCAGTGTTTCTCATGAAGGACTATATATTTTTATTCCACAGAATTCCTCCAAGGTTGCCCTAAATCTGTCTTCGATCTCACAAATCCATCTTATCTCGCCTACAGCTATTTGCCTGCTCCATTTGCTATAAATCTATTATCACTCCCCATTTAGCCCAGTTTGCATTGCACTCCTGCATTTAACCGCATTTCGAACCGCTGGTCTAAACTTGCCCATGCAAAACCACTGACATTTACAACAGAAACACAGTGCTTACTTCTGTAAAGTCAAGTCTTATATATATGGCTTCTGAATACAATCATATGTCAACACCTACATTTTCTGTCAAGTTGATTCATTATCGCAAACGCCCTTCGCTGTTGAATTCAGTTCTTGGTCACTGGCATGGTTTAATATAATATGTGCTCCGAAAACAGGCTTGTGACATCTCTCCACTGACTGACATCTCCCAGCAGGCCATACGTGAGTAGGGATCACTGACAGAGATGAAGAGGATCAAGCGAACAAACCCGGGACCAGCGGGGTTAGGATTTCTCCCAAAAGTAAACTCTCTCTCTCTCACTCTTTCTTCACGCTTTCTCTATTTTTATCCATTTCCCTCCAGTAAAAGTCTAGAACAGTGTTATCAATTTATTGCAGCAGCTCCATAGGTTGTCCAACTAAAGCCTCCTACTGGGAAGCCAAACCTTCAGACTTAATTTTAGCCTCACAATCTCTGAAAGTTTGAACAGAAACCACAGCCAATTAGGCTTTTCCCTGGCCAGGCTGAAGACACAGACAGAAACCTGCACTGGGGCTTATTCTCACTCATAGGGCTGCACAATTATGACAAAAATATTTATTATTAATTCTGATTAATAAAATGAACATGCCATATTCTTTATATAGGCTATGTATCCACCAACTGAGATCTGTTTTCTTGATCTACTTAAAAACTTTTAAATGTTGTTGAAAGAAGTATCTTATGCTTATCAGTGCTGCATTTATTTAAAAAAAAAAAACAGTTTTCTATATGAATACATTTAAAAATGCAATTTATTCTTGATGCAAAGCTGCATTTTCAGCATCATTACTCCAGTCTTCAGTGTCACATGATCCTTCAGAAATCATTCTAATAAGCTGATTTGCTGCTCAAGAAACATTTATTATTATTATTATTATCAATTTTGAAAACAGTTGTGCTGCTTAATGGAAAACGTGATATAGTATCATTCAAAAGTTTGGGGTAAGTAAGATTAAAAAAATGGAAATTAATACTTTTACTTAGCAAGGATGCATTAAATTAAAAAGTGACATTAATAACATTTATAATGTTTACAAAATATTTCTATTGAAAATAGAAATTTTCTGTTCTTTTGAACTTTCTATTATTCATCAAATAATTCTTAAATCTCTATCATGATTTCCACAAAAAAAATATTAAGAAGCAAAAACTGTTTTCAACATTCATAAGAAATGTTTCTTATGCACACAATCAGCAAAAACATTCAAATAGAAAAGAGTTATTTTAAATTGTAATATTTGGTATAATGTTATTGTTTTGACAACAAATGCAGCCTTGATGAGCACTTGAAGAGACTCTCAAACACCAAAAAACTACAAAAATTATTCCAAAATTGTTTCCAGTTGTGTACATCAGTAGACAAACATTGATTACTTAGCAGAACAAAAAACTAAAATAAATTTTTGAACAAATTGTCTGTCTGCACAATAAGTCTCTTATTTACAACATTTCTGTGCCTTGTAATGGGAGCATTATAGATTTTTCACATTGCTCACATGCATTGAATATTAGGTGCTTCATTCAATCATATCAGGTTCACTGCAAGCAAACAGCAAGACATCTAGAATTTTTTTTATTTTTTTTGCCAGAGTCAGGCGATATTTATTCAGCATTGGCACTGGCCTCTGTGAACAAAAGTGAATCATAAGACTGCTGAAACTCTGCTCTTTAGCACCGGTAGCCTCCAGTTTAAATGTCATTCATGTGCACAACATGATTGGTTATAAAGCTCAACTACTGCAAAAACATTTAAAATAAAAATGCAAAAGAAGTATGGAACGCTGTCATCAACACTTTTCATGACTAGTTAATCAAGGCAGTCATTTGGTTGATTGTGCATCCTGCACACTCATTCAAAAACATGAGGAAATGTATCTTATGTCTTTTGCAGATGTATCCAAAAAATTCTGAAATGCATGCAACAGTTGCATTCAGTATGCATTTTTTTCATAGACGATGCATAATAAAGGTGCTGGAATTCATCAGCTTGGCCCTGGATTTTATAATCAACAAATAAAAGTGATAGTGGCTGCCAAATAAGCCACACTGCTGAAATGGACATAATCTCATCGGTGAGAGTTAATGGGTTTCAACGGCATTTCTTTTTAATGAGCAGTGTATTTTTCTTTCATAGTCACAGAGCATGTCTCATCTCCGCACTGACAAGGAATACTAAAACGGCGGGAAGGAAGAGGAATGATGCACTGAAATGGTGCATTTCATACCCTGTAGCAAATGCACATGGCGGAGCAAATCACATTGGAAAACATTAGTGAAACCTGATTATCTCCCAGCTCGGAAATTAATTAAACGAGAGAGGGGGAATCTGGTGGGGCTTTTATGCTCCTATCTGTTTCAACAAATCCCCTGCCCTGCAGCCAGCGTTGCTGTACCTCTGTACCGACATGGGCCGCAGTCTACTGGGGGAGTGCTGGGCAATTTAAAAATGTAAGCATCACCACCCAAGGGTCTTACCCCTCCACCACCCACTGCTAACAATGACTACATAAGGACGTCCTGTAGAGCAGTGGCGGCTGCATAAGCGGAGAAGCACAGGTGCTACTTAACAAGGGCAAAACAGTCTTTATTTTTTGTGTCTGCAAAGTCACTCCTAAAATTGACATTAAAAAGCATGGAAAGAGATCAATAAAATAAATAAATAAACAAACAAATCATTTCAATAAATAAATAAATAAACTAATACATACATAAATAAATTATACAAACATTTTAAATGATTTAAATTAATATTTAATACTCTATGCGTAATTTTAAGACATTAATTATATACATTATATCATTATAATATTAATTATATTTATATTTATAATTATATTAATTATACTAAATCATGTTAATTGGTAAAATTACAATTTAACAATTTATTTTACATTAGTATTTCAATAAAAGTAGAAAAAATATTTATATACATTATATCATTATAATATTAATTATATTTATATTTATAATGATATTAATTATACTAAATCATGTTAATTGGTAAAATTACAATTTAACAATTTATTTCACATTAGTATTTCAATAAAAGTAGAAAAAATAGAAATAATATTTATAATAATAATAATAATAATAATAATAATAATAATGTATATAATTTAATATTTAAAAATTTAATTTTAACAAATAAATACAATGTACATAGTTTAATATTAAAATATGAGATATAATTTTAATAATACAATTTAATAATTAACATGTAATATTCTATATGCAATTTTAAGTATAATTAAACTATATTATAACTATATTATTAATCATACTTAATTATGTTAATTATATTATATTTAAAATTGTATTTATAAAAATGAATTTAATAATCATTCAGTACAAGTAGAAACCGTATTAAAAAACTAATAAATAATATTCACCACTAGTAAAAATAAAGTATATAATTTAATATTTAAAAATGTAATATAATTTTAATAATATACTTTATTTATTTAAACAAATATTTACTTACTATAATGAACAATACATATATAATTTAATATTTAAAATGAAATATAATATTATAAATGTTTTTTTATAATTACAGTTATTTAAATGAATTAATCTTTAATATGTAATTTTAAATTTTTACATAAACTGAAAAAATATACTAAATTATGTTAATTACACCATATATAAAACTATATTCATTATATTAGACATTAGATTTCAATAAATGTATAAGAAATCTATCATTGCTGTGGAGCTGTCAGGTCTTTATATATCAAATCCAAAAACAAACAAACCAACAAAAACTGAATCTATCATTGTTGATAAATGAATCATCCACGTAGCCTACAATCATCAAAAGTCAATGTACATTGTTCCTAAAAAACTCAGTCCAGATGTGCTCCATAATTGTGCATGATCTTCCAATCTTTTGGAACCATTTCATGCTATGTTCCCTGAGGGGCTTCACTGTACAGCTTCATCGGGTCTCAGGTTCCATAATGTGGAGTCTTTCCTCTGCTGCTCGAAATCCAATATCAAAATGTTCTCAGAGGGATCTCACACTCCCAACAAGCTACACAACAGGCCACAGTTCAGCTGTTTTCCTGTGTGCACAAACACAGTATGAAAGAGCACTGCAGCACTCCAAAAACCTGAGAATAATCCTTGCTCTCTGCTTCATCGGGTCTCAGGTTCCATAATGTGGAGTCTTTCCTCTGCTGCTCGAAATCCAATATCAAAATGTTCTCAGAGGGATCTCACACTCCCAACAAGCTACACAACAGGCCACAGTTCAGCTGTTTTCCTGTGTGCACAAACACAGTATGAAAGAGCACTGCAGCACTCCAAAAACCTGAGAATAATCCTTGCTCTCTAGCATCAGCAAACAACCGCTTCACTACAGTCTAAACATTGCTTTCATGAGGGAAACAACTCCCAGAGAAGATTACATGAGGTACATCATAAGGTACGGTGAGGAAAATGCTGCTTTTTGTAAACCACATATTCGGGGTGAAGTTTTAAGAAGTGGTGTTTTATTGTGAGCCAAACAGGGGAATCCAACATCCTCAATCGTGACCGCAAAACCAATGAAGCCAAGACTGACTGTACAACACAACTGAGTTACTGGCAGCAACAGTAATCCCAGTAATGCTCTTACCAGTCCAGCATAATTGAACAATGAAAGATGGCTTTATGGCACATACATTTAAGCAATCTGCACTGGTGGTTAATAAATAAAGAAGTATAGTAATCCTCTTAGGATATGACTGTCAACTTTTTGCACGCTCCCACTTTCGAATAACAATGAATAGGATTTGCACCTCATCCAGATTATTTCTAAATGGAATTATGCTCACTGTTTCACACAAGGTGATCTTAAAGACTCTCACACTTATCCCTTCAGCTTTCATCTGTCATACAGGTGTATCTGAATAGAGTTACATTTGTAATCTGTTTGTGAATGGATACATGGTTAATCAAAGAAAAATACTGCTCCAGCACTGTTGCTAATGCTATCATGTCAACATAATATCTATTTTCTTCTTATTCTTATTCATGAAACTCAAGCAAAATTAATCTCTGTGTAAAATATTCGGGATTTGTCGTACCGCATTGAATAGTTGATTTACAAATGATTTACACTGAAATTTGTCATGAATGAGGCCCAGTGTTTCTATTGACCGACCAGTAGACCTGGGTAATATATAATGAATTATTATATTATATGATCTGTGATATTCATATACTTTAAAACTCAACAGGAAAGATGCCAATAGAGTTCGGAAGTTCATTTCCCTAAATTGGTTATTTTGAACTGTCCACTATTTTTAATCAGTAAAAAGAAAGATTACTCGATTTATTTGCATCCTAACATTTAAAAATGTTATCAGAAGCCCAAGTGTGTCATTTTACATCCTTTAAAAGGTTTTAGTAAAATATATATGTACAGTAGGTAAATACTGATTATTACATAACCTTCAGGGAACGAGGGTTACCATACGTAACCGAGACGTTATGCTGGTACACATCCACAGAAATTATTATTTTTTTTATATATATATTGTCTTTACATGCCCTGAAAAGTTTTTTTCTGTATTTTATTCTTGCTTTGAACATTTTGAATGCTCTTAACAATAAAGACAGTTCAAAACAATTAAACCAAATGGTTCCTCTGATTAAATAAAATAATCTTATGATCCCATTTCAAAGCAAATACATAATTATTAAAATATACTCTACCATTGAAAAGTTTGGGGTTGGTAAGATGTTTTACATTTTTTTGAAAGAAGTCTCTTGTTATTTGAACAAAAACAGTACAACAGTAATATTGTGAAATATTATTACAATTTAAAATGACCATTTTCTATTTAAATATTTTTTAAAATGTAATTTACTTCTGTGATGGCAAGAAACATTTCTTATTATTATCGATGTTGTGCCGTTTAATATTTTTGTGGAAACAGACTTTTTTCTTCGATTAACAGAAAACATCTGAAGAAGACAAATGAAGGTCAGAAGGAAAAACCCTTCTACAATATGTAGTCTGCACATACACGTCATCATATTTCCTCTCTGTTCAATATTTTATAATAAGTGCACATTGCTAAAGGCACTGCTGCAATAAACACGGACAAAGAAAGGGTATCCCCTCATAGACCCCAATGAACTTTGATATCTGTGCCAAAGATATCGCAAACCCATCTTATCTAACCTGCTTTACCATGACAGTACGGACACACTGGGTCACCGCACATTGCAGGTGACAGTGGGTTTCCTAGACACACCCTAAAAACTCTGCTATTTCCCATGATGCTTGACGGCAGCATCTGTGGACCAGCAGCTAGAGGTGAGTGCTGACGCATTCAGACAGCAGGAGAGGGGACAGTGGAAGTCAGCCAGGTCTCCCTCCCTCCCTTCCTCCGCCTATGTGCTTTTCCAGGTTTTCTAGGCAAGCTACTCATCGAAAAACAGATTGACGATATAATAAACTAGTTTCAAATGCGTCAGAAACAGATGAGTATACTAACACAATGTCTTTATCAAGTTTTTAGTTTGTAAAGGCATTTGTCGATTTATTATAGCTTAGGTTAAGATTGAATTCCACTGACCTCAATCAAACTGAGTGCATTCTGGGAGACAGGATGTGACTTCATAAAGAGGATTAATATTAAGAGCAGAGCAGTTTCAGAGCTGATTGATTATTGGTCATTGACTGTGTGAATGACTGAATGAACAAATGAACAGAGTAAAGAAAAACTGTATTTTCTTATTGATTTTTTGAGGTAAAATTTTACAATAAGGTTGTGTTAACATACATAATGAATGTATTGAATTAATTATGAATATTTTTACAGCATTTATTAATCTTGGTTTATATATATAGAGAGAGAGAGAGAGAGGAGAGAGAGAGAGAGAGAGAGTACATCTAAATTTTTATTTATAAATTTTAAATTGTTTATATTTTATTATTTATATACTCTTTCATTAGCTCTTGTGAGCTCATAGCACATTAATGTTAACACACAATTGTTAAAAAAAAAAATATATATATATATATATATATATTAAGAATATATAGAATATATAATATACGTAGTTTGTGTAGACAATATTTTGCGTTAATTGTGTTAACTTTAACTCTATGTAGCTGTTTGTTTCCTCATGACTGAAGACAAATGCTAAAAGTTCTTGTTAGGCTTTTTCTAAAATGATACCTATGTCGCAGTCTAAAATATTTTTTAATCCCAAAAATGGTGGCAATAAAAATCCCTGGATGCATGCATTGAAGGATTGACAGATATGCGTTCTCTTGATCGCACCCTGATTCATTCACAAGAATTGAAAGGGATTTACAGTGTTTATATCCTGTCAGACAGACACGATCCTCTTCCTGCGCAACACTTAATTTCCCCAACATCTGAATGTGGTCAAATCTAGCATCAAATTATATAAAGTGCTTATATAAATCTACCACATTATTTTTTTTCCAGAAAGGATTACCAACCCTTTCTAAATTCAAAAACGCTTCATCATCCAATAGTATTTCTCTATCATTATGCAAAATAAATAAATCAATAAAAACAGAAAAAGCAAATAAGCGTGGGATGTTAGGCATAAAATGTCTGAGTAACATCATCTTGGGCCTTGAGGTATACAGCAGGCTTCGTCAGCACTGCAGGCCGCAGAAGCTGCAGCATATCTAATAGCACTGAATCAACAACCCACCAGACATCATTCAAGCATCAGGGCTGAGAACGTGTCTGCTCTGCTGTAACAATCTGTGTTCTCCAGCTTCAAACTATTTTATCTGAAAGACTGCTCAAAAATGTCACATTTTACTTATACATTGAATTTTCTCAGACAAACAGCCAGTCCAGTTGCAAACCAGAAAGTAAAATTGTAAAATCAATCAGATTCTTTTACAATCTAAGATGCATGGCAACTCATTAAGTTGCATATCGGACATCTGCAGTCCACCATCTATGAAAGACAGCAATTTCCTCCTCAATGCAAGTACGTATTACATACTAAAAAATCGAATAGATTGCTCAGTGATATCAATTGTTATACTAAGAAACATCCATTCTTTAATGAAAAAGCTGTGCCCCACCCTATGAAATAAATATGTTCAGCTAATTCATCTTTCCATTTATCAGGTCAAGGTCCCAATTGGTTCTTTCTCTCAGTCACACACACACACACACACACACACACACACAGGCGCGCACACATGTACACAAACGCACAAATATACACAGACAAACAATCATAAATATCATAAGCATCAGATCTGACCCCAGAATTGTTTTTTTGTATGTTCACAGTTTTTTTTTTTTTTTTGGCTGCAATAATAATAATAGGCATAATAATAATAATAATAATAATAATAATAATAGAAAACATAGGGAAAAAATGAGGTAGCCTACCCAAGGTTAATCTGAAACAAGTGCATAAAAATAAGAACAATAAATGTATCATCCGCATTCGGATCCTACCTCATCTCTCCAGACGCAATAAGACAATAAAGTCATCAATATTAATGGCGTTTTCTGCCCCATTCTTCTCCCTTTTCTTCTTAGTATTTAACTTTGCTGATTTCTTTGATTGTCTATTTTTAACTACTGTATTATCTCCAAAAGAAAAATCAACGGGTATGAACTGGTCTGCTACGGGATACGAGCTGGTCTGATCGGAGATATCTCCTGTGTCCGCAGATCTCAGTGTGAACTGACAAGCGGCTGCGGCTCCGCTCAGTAAAACCAAACCCTCCTCCGCTCGGGTTGCGCAGACGGTGGGCGTCCATTTGCTGATGAACGGCGCCCCCTGCTGGACATCTGTGGACAGGCACCATGGGCGCTTATGAGGAAAGAGGTTAAATGAAATCTGTGAAGAGACAATTATAAAAGCTCATACTTTTCAGCAATCTAAATGTCTCTCGGTGCATACATTTAATTATTTCTATAGATTTTACAGCCACTATATACAGATACACTGCGTTACTTTTACAGCCACCTGTTTATGTTTAAATGGTGTAGTTTCAGGATTGAGCCGCTAGAGGGAAGTCAAGATAAACGTTTACAACATGTACGCACGCGCTAACGTATAAAGGCCTATGTATGAATATTAAACTAACAGATTTTATGGCTGTATAACCTAGAAAGCTAATGAGACTAACTTTTGATTGTAATTTTTATAAGAGTCTGATGGATGAATGCATTTATAATATTACTGCCCTAGAAAAAGATTTTGACAAGGGGCATGTTGAGACAATTTGGGGGCCTTTATAGCCTACCTGTTGATTGTAACTGTAAAATCAACACGATTCATGAAACACGTCATGAAACAGCAAAAAAAATGTTTATATATATATATATATATATAACATACATTAGCATTTAAACAAATTTGACAACTTTAAAAAAAAAAAAAACATGGCAACTTGCATCGGCCCGCTATTTATATGACACAAAAACCTTTCAGGTATTTATTACACCTCTTGCCTGAATGCCTTTGTTCACTTGTTTAACTAACTGCAATATAAAAATATTAGTCTGGAGTTAAGAATTTACGAACAATTCTGAACAAGCTGTCTGTAAACTCTGCAGGACACCGGCCCTCCAGGACCGAGTTTGGACAGCCCTGTGCTAGACCCTTGTGACAGTGAGCTCTGTTTGTAAACGCCTTTGCGTTTGGTGACGGAAGTAGTTTTACCTTGTCATGCCCACTGAAACTACAGCGTCATTCTGAGCCCTCAGGTGAGAGAGATGAGAGAACGCCGCGGGATTTACTCCGTGAAACTCTGAACGGCCCGTCGAGGACTTTTCAATAGGACTATTTCATCCAAACTGCCTTTAAAAAAGCAGCGTCCGGACTGACTGATCGGCTCTTCAGGCGTGCGCTTTTCTTTTGTTTGGTAGCGAAACTAGTTTCCTGAAATAACATGAGTTCTGCCGTGTATGAACATGTAAGTGTCTTGTTTTTTTTTAAACAAAAAATTATCTGCACTTTAATTGAAATGGCGTATTTCCCCAGCTATGTTGTCAATTTCAATGTTCCTAATATTAAATCGGATACATTTAACCTGACCTAACGTATAGGCTGGATTCGTGTTAAAAATTGACCACACAACTTGAATAGGCTATGTGAATTTAAACCAATATCAAAGAGATGATTTGTGATGTTGCATCCCAGTAGCCCATTTTTTTAAAATTATTTTTTATTCATGTATTTTTTTTTCTCTCGCATTGACACCTGTTTGAGTCTCACGCTCTATAGGCTATTATCTGTTCTTATAGCCTAGTGGTGGGGCTTTTGATTCATCCCAGTGACTCGTTTGAAGAAATTCACCAAAAAGATTCGACAGGTGATCCTTTCCTCAGGTTACAGGCCATCGTTAAGCCTCAAAAGTAGAGAGACTTGAATCATGAACTAGTTCAGTTCAAGAGGTGAACGAGAATGATTTGTTCATTGAAAACTTTCACGTAAGAAGATTTCCTAACTCCGACGTCCTTGTCAGTGAAATGTTAGTGTTCAGAAACGCTACTTTAGCGTTTATTTTAGTGTCAATTTTAATGAAACAGACCGGATTCACCTTCAAACAAGTGCTTCTTGGTAAACCAGGTAGACGTAAGTCAGATACTGTATTAACCCTGTAAACCCTGTCATATGAAATAACTTTTTTTCCCAGACATTTCTTTTTTAAGTTTGCATATGTTTGTTATATGTCTGTCATATTTGATGCATCAGTCTTTTATGGTTCATGTAGTACATAAATTAATATAAATAACATTGTGTTCTTGTAGTAGGCCTACATAAAATAATAATTAATAACATTGTGAATATGGAGGACGGCAAAATACCTCAATTTTAACAGAAGCCCAATAGCAAAATTATGAAATTTGGTGCAGTTGCTGAACAAAAAAATTTATTAGCCAATGGCGATTCAATTGCCAAGGTGTCCGTAGAGGGCTGTATTGGTCCCAATAATATGTCTTAGTAAAATTATATTTAAATGCTTAGTTTTATTATCAAAGCTCTGTAGTTTTATTGTGGGGTCAAAACATACAATGCAACGTAATACAATTATGAGAGATGAACAAATAATCATTTCTCAAAAGAATGAGGTATACTATACTTAGATTTGAACAAGGTTTTTCCAAAAAATGATGTTTGGATAATGAAGTAAAAAATTGCTTCAGTCTAGTAAATGTCCGTCGTAAAATATTACCGAAAATATAAAAGTTATTCCTATGTTTACTTTATAGCAATCATTAAAAATTTCACAGCAAAAAAAGATGTGTGTACTATGACCTGACGGTGTCCAGACTTTTTAGTATTATACTAAAAGGGATTTACTTAATAAAAAAAGTATAAGCTATCAATCAGACGACAGAAGGCTGTAGTAGACACATACAACAGATTTTTTTAGCAAGGTTTTGATCATTTAGAAGACTGTATCAAATATGAGACTGTAGGCTTCATTGGGTGAATCCCTGACACTGGCAATTAGCATTCAGGCTATAATTTTTTGTGCTACCTGGAAATCAATCCCTTGACTACAATCAGACGACAGAAGGCTGTAGTAGACACATACAACAGATTTTTTTAGCAAGGTTTTGATCATTTAGAAGACTGTATCAAATATGATACTGTAGGCTTCATTGGGTGAATCCCTGACACTGGCAATTAGCATTCAGGCTATAATTTTTTGTGTTACCTGGAAATCAATCCCTTGACTGGTGTTGCTTGCATTATGCTTTCCAGTTGATTAGCAGTAAAGTAAGACAATCCTAACAGATACATCCCCAGAAGGGAAATTAAGGATTTGAGATCCATTTAGTGGCACAGCGTTAGTGTAATGTTGTCTCTCTCTCTTTGTGTGGTTGTGGTAAAGTGTAAATTCTTGTCATAATGTTGTTAATGAAGACACACCGGCTTTGGGCTTGGCTTTTTATGGCCTCTGTCCTCAGTTAAGGTGCAATGTTGAGGTCTGAGTCACATCCACAGTTTGCATGTTTTAGTTGTTATATGTCTGTGATGACAAAATACAGCAACACAATGCTTGTGGGAGCAAAAACAGAGAGATACACCCAGTTTTGAAACATTATATCATATAATCCACATTATTCATGTCTCGTTTTGGATCACTTTGTGTGCCAAGGTGTTGAGAAATCTAGATTACTGTGTGATATGTCATTTATGTCACCTATTTTCAAATCCCAAATAACACTAGTTTCTTAAAGCCAGTTATTTCCCTTGAGGTTCTTGCCTTCTCTAGTTAAGTAAAGACATAATGGATGTGTGTGTCCTATAAATAGGTTGGTAAGTAAGTAATCATTTCTTTGGCTATTCTCTCACTTGATGCATTGGCTTTTTGTATAGTTTAACCATGTCAACCAGCTACCAAAATATGTTGACTAGAATTTTAGACAGATGTAGCCATACATGATCAGGCATGAGTAAGACCGTTACTGCATTAGGGGGAGGTAATGTGTACAGATGGGCTCCGTTTCCTGCTAAACACAACTAGAATTCCAGGTATTTTGCAGTCTCTTCTGTTCCTCGGGCCGGTTTCAACTTGATAGCCAGAATCCTTAAATACTCACGGAGCACAACGAATGCATTTTGTCTTGTTTTCAGGCTGCTCCAGACAAGCTTATTTCAGTAACGGTAGGTTTTATAGGGGGAAAAAATATTTTATTTAATAATTGCATGCCTTTTTCATAAAATGTTTTTCAAAAGTAAGAATAAACACCATGTCATACTCCCGTACTTTATAGGCAAGAACAAAATTCCTGAGATTTCTTTCTTAGAAAATGCTTTTTAAAATAAACTGTGTGGTATTTTACCATTGTCGTTGGATTTCAGTGTATTTTGCAGGTGCAGGAGCCCATTTATGAACCATACCTTAAAGATCGGTATTTAATCTTTAGAAATGCAGTTGTTTGCAATGCAGCTGTTGGACAAACTTTGAGTCTTGTCTGCTTTCTGTTCAGCATCTTAGATTAATACAGCAGATTTTTTTTCTTTTGAAAGATTATGCTTTCTTTTGTGACCAATCATCAATGCCATTCATTTAGGTTGAATATGTAATGTTTTTTTGCTGTGATGTGGACTGATGATACTGAAGTAGACTGTGTTGTTTGGTACATTCTCAGCTATTCACAGCCGCTGTCTATACATGTGACTATCTGATCCTTTCTGATAAAAACAAATGAAAAGAATATAAATGTATTGCAGGATGGATTGGATTTCCTCTATTTTTGCTACACGGGCTGAAATCTGTGGTTTTAGGTGATGTTCAGACATGAATTCACACTTGGGCTAGATTTCAGCATTATAGAAGCATAAATAGCTTTAAGCTAAAATATGGTTCACTCCCTGGTTTATTGAAAGTTTCAGGCTTTGTGGTGTAAGAGGATTGTTCTATTGTGTGGCAAATGTTGGATACTTACTGACCCTGTGAAAAAGTTGAAGTTTTGTAGCTTAGTTCATGTATTAGCTTTAAGATTATCTAAAAGCTATTGCATTCCTGAAAGTTCACAAAATTTCATGCAATATGTAATATTCAAATATATTTACTAAAATAATTAAAATAATTACAGTCTTTAGATTTATTTGCAGTACCCAAAAATGAAAAAGGTCGTCATTATTTAATGGAAATCTTCCCTCCTCCATAACCTTCAAAATTCATTCATTTCTCTACATTAATGCATCATTTTTTTAAGTTTATGAAAATGTGAATGAAATGAGGCCTACAAAAAAAAAGAGGAGAAATTGCAGTGAATTAAAATTTTCTACTGTTTATTACACAGAACTATTGCTTGTCTCCAGAGGATATGGAATAAATCACAATTCAATGTCGTATGGACATTTATGGTGCGTAAGGAGATTATTTTTTGTCATTGTTGGCTCAGTTTACTATATACAATTAAACAAACAATAAATAATTTTATTTAAACAACAACAACCTCTGTTAGGCCTATTATTGACAGACTTATATTATAAAGATGTTTGGGAACCCAAATAACCTCTGGTCCATGTTGCCAGATAGACCAGTTCTTACATTCTGTATCATCTCAGTCGATCCAGTGTGACTGTTTCATTGCGCTCTCTTCTCATTCAGCACTGATTCATCTTCTCTCTGCTTGCAGTTTCAGATTTGTTAACTTGAGGTTATAGGTTGAGTGTGTTTTGTAACCTAGTTGGAGAGACATTTTGTCTGTGGTTTATTGAATGGGACCTTTGTGATAGTACAACTTATTTATAAGAAATGCTACACCAAGACTGAACACTGTTTTTATACTTCGTATTGCGCAATACTATTTTGTACAATCCCTAAAACTATTTTGGTATTCCTAAAGGTGTTTCATTATTTATGTGATGCTACAAGTCTTGGAGAAAGAGTTGTTGTTTTTGATTAGTTGAGTTGACTGACAAGTATTTAAAACTATTTTACGTAATATATTTATAATTACTATGAATGCTGTTTTTATGGCCTCATATTAATTGAGAGACTGTCTGGAATATTTCTTATTTGTTGTTGGTGACGTAAAAAAATAATTGCAGATTCAAGTATTTATCATTTGCAGGCCTAAAAACATCTTATCTGGAAAGCCATGTTTAGGGTACGATATCTCAAGAAATGATTGCTGGTCTCATTGGAATTTGTATAGACAAATGTATTCTCTTAAAGTCTGGATGTTTTAGAGTCTGTTCAGGATGCAGATACTTACATCCCTGTTAAGATGAAACATTTATAGATGTGGGTGATTAGGGCCTTCATTAACAGCCTTGACTGACTTTCTATTCATTTGAAATTCATTTTGTCATAAAATTATTGCTGTTCGCATGGACAAATATTACAACAAATAAATCTTGATACATCATGTTGCTGTTTTTTCAACACTTCCAGTTTATTTTTTGTTAGTTTCAGTTTATTTTCAACAGTTTCATAAATTATTATCATTTCTTGTTCTTGTTAGCTTGCTTTATTAATTAACAACCAATGCAACTTGATGAATCATTTACATTGAGACTGTTGAACGTTTTTCTTTACATGGCCTGAGTTTTGGTCCACAATTATTTCCTCAAAGTAGTGGAATAGTATTTTAATTCCAACAATTTTACAAAAACGTTTGTTTTTCCTGTTCGGGCTGAGTTTCGTAAACGCTTCACAGAAGTTGTCAAAAACTCGACATTTACTAGTAGTTTTCTGCTATGTGTTTCATAATATGTCTCAAAAAAGCCCCTAATATAGTACAATTATCTGCTGCGCATGGAGTACAAACATATCAACTGCATAAATAACTCAACCGTCCTTTCTCTTTTAATTGCCCGAACATATCTTTAAAAATTCTGTTTTGCCTTAGGGGGATTCATTCTTTAATATTTAATTGCTCCTGTGTTGTTTGGAGGCTCTTCAGTTTCCTGAACTGTCTTTTCCAGCTGACTGACCAGTCAGTGATTACTGGCCTCTGGTCCAGCTCCATGTCAGAAGTACTAGACAGCTGGACTCTCTCAGAAATGTGGTCTGCTTGGTTTTGCAGACTGCAAACTGGTGTCGGAAGAATGCTTGAATATAATAAACTTGCTTTCTTGCATTCTCTCCAATTATTGTCCCCATTCATGATGTTACAGCTTTTTGTCATGTAACTGTCTTATTGTGAATTTGAATTTTTGCAACACAGCCATGTATTGACACGAATACATCTGGCAAATAAAATTTTTTATTTTATTTTTTTATCAGTCAATATTGAATATATATCAACCAATTTCGAACTGCATGCTCATTTCTGCAGTTTTTACTTAGATGACCTTAGATGGCCATCTAACACTCAAAGTTGGCCATCTAACACTCAAAGTTAACCTTTATAACACTAACAATTTAATAACACTGTTAAATGTAATCTTTAAAAATATATGAATATACATTTTTTTATACATTATAATGTTGTGATGCCTAAATTAATTTGTAGCATTTAAAATGACTGATTTGAGTGTTTTATTATTTATTCAGATTAATTCTATACTTTTTTTTTCTGTTTTGTTTTCTGCCATTTATTCGTTATCTTCCAAGCAT
Organism: Sinocyclocheilus rhinocerous; assembly: GCF_001515625.1. Taxonomy (NCBI): domain Eukaryota; kingdom Metazoa; phylum Chordata; class Actinopteri; order Cypriniformes; family Cyprinidae; genus Sinocyclocheilus; species Sinocyclocheilus rhinocerous. The sequence continues at coordinate 392,754 of NW_015642050.1, read as the reverse complement.
TCTTAAAACATGATATAGTTCGCCCTTTGTTAAAGAAACCAAACGTAGACTTAAATGTTTTGGCTAATTTTAGACCTGTTTCTAACTTGCCTTTTATTTCAAAGATTTTAGAGAAGACAGTGCTGCAACAACTGCAGAGTTTTCTAGATAAAAATAAGGTATTCGAGCTTTTTCAATCAGGTTTTAAAAAATATCATTCAACAGAGACTGCACTCCTGAAGGTTCTAAACGATGTGTTAACAGCTGCCGATTCTGGGGATTGTACCGTACTTGTGCTGCTAGATCTGAGTGCGGCTTTTGATACGGTAGATCATGCTATCCTTCTTGCTCGCTTGGAGCATTGTGTTGGTATCAAAGGAGCTGCCCTTGAATGGTTTAGATCTTATCTTTCAAATAGGAAGTTCAGTGAAAATTTTGGGGAATATTCGTCGGAGGCTGCTGTTCTTTCCTGTGGTGTTCCACAGGGATCCATTTTAACTCCCATTCTTTTCACGCTATATATGCTCCCATTAGGGTCTATCTTCAGGAAATATGGGTTGTTGTTCCACTGCTATGCGGACGACACTCAAGTATATTTACCCTTAAAACCTAATACTGATGGGCTGGAAACACTTGGGGCCTGCCTATCTGACGTGAAAGCTTGGTTATCTTTAAATTTCCTTAATTTTAATGAGAATAAAACTGAAATCATAGTTTTTTGCTCATCTGATTCTCCTAGTCAAATAACCCTAGGTAATTCAACACTTCCTGCAAAGCCTTGGGTAAAGAACTTGGGTTTTGTGTTTGATGATGGTTTAAAAAAATTTGACAAGCAAATAAACTCAGTGGTCAAATCCTGCTTTTTCCAGCTTCGTCTTTTAGCTAAAGTAAAACCTATATTATCTTTTAATAACTTTGAAAAAATAATTCATGCATTTTTAACATCGAGGCTAGACTATTGTAATTCACTGTACTACGGGATTAGCCAATCAGCTTTATCCCGGTTACAGATGGTACAAAATGCGGCGGCAAGACTTCTGACATGTACTAAAAAACAGGACCACATTACTCCAGTGATACACACTTTGCACTGGCTGCCTGTATGATACCGTGTTGATTTTAAAATTATTCTTTTAGTATTTAAATCTTTAAATAGTCTGGCCCCTCCTTACCTTTCGGATTTACTGACAGAACATCATCCAGTTGTGTCTCTCCGGTCGTCTAATCAGAGATTGCTACGTATTCCGAAATCAAAGCTGAAAAGTAGGGGTGACCGTGCCTTTTCAGTAGCTGCTCCCAGATTGTGGAATGCACTACCCTCCAATATTAGATTTGCTCCAACCATTTCTGTTTTTAAATCTAGGTTAAAAACTTACCTTTTTGAACAGGCATATGGTCAGTAATGAAATGTATTGCACTGTGTGTTTTTGCTTTTATGATTTTCTTAATTATATATTGATATTGTTACTGTCTCTTGTATTGGTGTAAAGCACACTGGTCAACTGTTGTTGTGTTTAGTTGTGCTATAGAAATAAAATTGACATTGACAT
>NW_015642050.1:378387-390715 GCF_001515625.1 Sinocyclocheilus rhinocerous | reverse complement strand
TAAAACCTATATTATCTTTTAATAACTTTGAAAAAATAATTCATGCATTTTTAACATCGAGGCTAGACTATTGTAATTCACTGTACTACGGGATTAGCCAATCAGCTTTATCCCGGTTACAGATGGTACAAAATGCGGCGGCAAGACTTCTGACATGTACTAAAAAACAGGACCACATTACTCCAGTGATACACACTTTGCACTGGCTGCCTGTACGATACCGTGTTGATTTTAAAATTCTTCTTTTAGTATTTAAATCTTTAAATGGTCTGGCCCCTCCTTACCTTTCGGATTTACTGACAGAACATCGTCCAGTTGTGTCTCTCCGGTCGTCTAATCAGAGATTGCTACGTATTCCGAAATCAAAGCTGAAAAGTAGGGGTGACCGTGCCTTTTCAGTAGCTGCTCCCAGATTGTGGAATGCACTACCCTCCAATATTAGATTTGCTCCAACCATATCTGTTTTTAAATCTAGGTTAAAAACTTACCTTTTTGAACAGGCATATGGTCAGTAATGAAATGTATTGCACTGTGTGTTTTTGCTTTTATGATTTTCTTAATTATATATTGATATTGTTACTGTCTCTTGTATTGGTGTAAAGCACACTGGTCAACTGTTGTTGTGTTTAGTTGTGCTATAGAAATAAAATTGACATTGACATCATCCATAACATATATATAAAAAAAATCTGTCATTGTATCTGTCAGAATTTTAATGTTGGTGCCACCCTATACTTTAGTTAAGCTGAAAACATTTTCTTCATCATGCTGATTTTGCTCCAGCGTGAATTTGTTGGCTTCACATGTGTAAATGTCAAATCTTGCTTATGATTTGAATAAATAGGTTCTGACCCCTATTTCAGCTGTCAGTTTGGCTGCGCAATAGTGATTCATTAACATTTTATGTTCTTGGCAGGTAGCTGAGGCTAGAAGTACAAAGACTAAACTTTTAGTTCCTAGAGAAACCGAGGAACAGAAATAAAACGGAACAAATGCAAACAGTGCCGATATGTTGCAGTGCAAGATTAAAGTCAAATAGAAAGATGAGTTGAGTCAACAGCCTGTGATGTGTCTGCCATGAGAGAGATAACGTAAGTGTAACGTGAAGAATTTTAGATCTTATCCATGATCAGGTTTTATATGCAGGAAACAATAATGAAAACATTTTTAGAAAAAGTATATTAGTTTCTTCTGTTTTGGTCCTTCCTTTTTTTTTTTTTTTTTTTTTCCCTTCAGAAGCTTGTGGAACAGGTTTGGTTATGCATGCCATCAATCATTTTCCATGTGGTAAGCAGAAACAGTTTAACGCGTGGGTCAAATGTCTCAGTTCAAGAACACCAGTCCTTGAAAAGAGGTAACAGGTGAACGAATGTATCCTTAGGACTGTGAACACCCTCTGCTGTGGGAAATCCACACCGCAGGATACTGCTGACTCACGCCTGATGTATTTGATTATATTCTATGATTTGGTCAAATTTTTTCCTTTTTTTTTTTTTTTCAAAACTAGTATTCATTCAAAAGCACATTCTCTATATGTGCTTTGATTTTTAATGATAAAACCATTTTTGTGTGTGTCAAAGTAAATGAAACAATACACTTTCATTTTAAATAACATCTAAGTGTGAGTGCGAAACATCTGATTCGGCTATAGGTAAATGATGAGAAGTATAACAAAGTGCAGTAAACGGTAAAATGATTTGCGCTACACAATCCAGTGTGTTTATGATTACAATAATAATAAAATAATATAACAAATACAGCATAATGGACAGTTTTTGTACAGGTAAAATAACCAGAAGCAATGGGAAGTCTTGGACATTCAAGCTTTATTTTGCTTTCACATAAAGTAATTTTCTTTTGTTTGTTCCACTAAAAAAAGCTTCATCCATACCTAATCTTTAATTACAGCGTTATCGTTCCATTTTCTAAGCAATCCTCAGTTCAGAGAAAGAACACGCACTGGCTTTATGCAGATTACACCTGTGGAGGGCCATCTAATTAGATTTGTCTACCCTGGCTGATAAAAGTGAGAGAGACACTACTGATTTGCTGATGGCCTTACTGAGAGTGATATGTCTTCAGTATGGTGTTTTGCAGAGGATTATGGGTAGAATCATGGCGTGTAATGCTGTTATTAGGCTGTGATCAGGATGACCGATAACAGAAGCCCACAGGAGCAAGTGACTTGCGTTCCCCGGTGATTCTCTTAATCTTATGCCATGATGGCTATTAAAAAATTCCAATTTAGGCAGCTTGGGTGCCAGGCGGCCTACAGTAAGAATGGCTTTAAATTGCGATGAGTTATCGCACTCGCTGTTGTAAACGGGAGCGGATCTTAAAAAGGGGTTTGCAAGTCTGACAAATTGATTTAATACCAATGTGATTCTATCTCCCTAATGATCTTCTGATTCCTCTTCTCCCAGGGTGTAGACGCTTGGATTTCTAACCACTTTTTAATTGCAAACCCTTTCCTTATTGTGTGAGCATGCACTTTTAGTTCAAAACGTGCACTGAGGCTCTGGCTCATTCCACAGTCCCAGTTTAGCTTCAGTATGATACCTCTGCGGTGGGCAACGGCTGATTTATGGAAAATTAGAGCGTTTTTCTTTTTTTTTTGTGGAGTCAACAGTGTGTGGAGAAGAAATGAGGGAAGAGGCATATTGGTTCCTTAAATGCCTGACTGTGGATGTCTGTCAGTGCTGTTATTTAGTACCTTTGCATCCTTTGGGGATTCTGCATAGAGTATTCAACCCATCCAGATATCTCACAGCAGTTCCCTAACCGCATCTTGCAAAATCAAGTCGTAAATTGAACCTTTCTCAAACACAGACTTCTGAAATAAAATGACTTTGTATGTTATTTTGCACACATATTCAAGCAATTGCTGCAGTGTAGCTCCTATGCAGGCACGTGCACAGGTAGGGCTCAACCTGTGCAGAGCACATGCCCTTTTTGCCCTTACAGACCAGTAAAAAAAAGGGGGGGTGCCCTTTTTCAGTTTCAGCACATGCCCCTCAAAAGGTCTGTGCACGGCCCTGCTCCTATGTATCCTCAATAAATAAATAAATAGTAAATGGCAAGTGAATTTAGGCATAACATTGAATGGATATTCATTTTAAGATATACTTCTTTTTTTTGAAAGTTTGCATTTACAACATTATTAAATGTTTATAATATTAACTAAATGTAAAAATAAGAGAAAGGAGCATGCACAATTAAATATTGGCCAGTATATATCCAGTATCAGGTATATTGATGGATATATTGTGTCAGGTAGTTGATATTGTTGCAATGTCAGAAGAACCATTTTTGGTTCCCCAAAGAACCTTTCAGTGAACAGATCTTAAAAGAGCTGTTGTTTTTCTTAGTATAAAGAATATTATCTAAAGAACCTTTCCCACTCTGAGGAAACTTTTTTTTTTTTTTTTTCTAATGAAAATGTTCCATGAATGTTTAAGGTTTTTCATGGAACCATATAGATTCCAATAAAGATATTGTTATTTTTAAGTGTGTACATCAATTAACAACGGATAAAATCCCACCCTACATTTGCTTTCTTCTTTATCATGCTGTTTTACTCAGCAGTGTTGCAGGAAAGTGGGCTGTGAATGCCATTTCATGTTGACTCAGTGGGCACTGTTGTACGTCTGTGACTGATTTACTTAGAATTGAACCTTCAAAATTTTAGTTGGTATCCCACATTTACCTTTGGGCTACAAGCTACAACATATTTACCTTCCATCATAAAGGCAAGCAAAGATCTCCTTCTGGAAGGATCTTCAGGATGTTCGTCCAATCACTTTTAGACACATTTCTTAATTAACTCACACACCTGCACTTTAAAGATAGTCATGCAAACAATTTAATACTCTGCTGGATGACATAGTATGTCAAATAACTGACACTGTATGTGTGTTTAAGGTCACAGAAACAGGCCTAACTACTTTTGATGCTGCAATGTACATGCCACTGAAACCAGTCTCAGCATGTTGATGCAAAGCGCAACAGTGCATGTCGGCATTTATATGTACATTATTTCACATATATTCAGTACTGTTGGGATTTGTAGCCACACGCAAGCTTAACTGTATATCTGTTTTTGGTTTATCTTTGTCTTCCGGCACTTCCTGTATAGTTTGGGCAGTGGTTATGGTGGGTAGACCACATACTATGCCTGCTCATGCACAATTTGCAACAAGTTAAAGCCTAAATGGTGTGGGATCAAATAAAAATAAGTGGTACTGAAATATAGTTTTCATTAGTGGCTAGTTTGCGTTAAATATTCTCACGTATACTGCATATCCAGGGGCTACTTAATTTTTTTCTCACAAGTGTGGTGGTTTATATTAACATGTAATGTTTAATGTATTGGTGCTTACATGTTCTCGAACCGAAACAAATAACAAGCATTCTTATATACAGTGCACTGTTTTTGTTCTGTAGAGTGGAAGTTACACAGCAAGAACACAAAAGAGAAATTTTAAACAACACTAATCATGCACTTCTTAAATTTAGATTTTTTTTTTTTTTTTTAGCCGGACAGCCCTAAAGCTGATTTAAAGAGAAAATGGAATGAATGTGAATTAATTTCAGTTTATTTAATGAATAAATTAAACCACACTAAAAAACAAAACAAAAATGTAGTAGTTTTTACAAGATAATTTTGGCAGCTGTGGTTGTCAGAATAGTTTTATAAAAAATACAAAAAAAACTGTAAACACATTTACAGAACAAACTGTAAATTTTACAGTTTAAAACTGTAATTTACAAATAAGAAAATTTGAATGTAAACCAGTAAATTCAACAACGCACACTGCTACTAAAATCTATTTTGTAATAATCAAAGTTCATCACAAGTAGGGCTGGGCGATAAAACAATAATGATAATTATTGTGATTTAATTTTCCTCGATAAAACGATCCCAAGAGTTTCATAAATGGTCGATATAATTTTTACTCACTGATAAGTCTCGGTCACGTGACCTCTAAACAGTGATGTGAGATCCAGTGTGAAGTGTAGACATATTACTTGGTGATTTAAACTAGTTGAAACAGCGCTGACAAACAGGAGAAACACTGTGTTACACACAAGTCAGAAGGCTTTTCAATCTACAAATCGCCATCATTTACCGTGAATTTACTTTACTGCACCATGGTATTTATTGTGGAAATGTGGGGTGTTCATATTGAATTTTATTATTATTAATGTAGACGTATTAAATGTATTAAAGGAGTAATGGAATATAAGTATTTTTTGTGATTTAAGCTATAGCGTTTGTACTTTTATACTATAGTATTTAGACTGCTGTTTTTCATACAAATACCTAGAAACCATATAGTTACATTTTTACCATGGTATTGAGATGCAATATGTGTGGTTTTTAACGGTGGTTATCATGATCTAAGTGTATGCTACTCTGGAAGACCAATGGTTAATTTTAATAAAACTCAGAATTTTTTCAGAATAATTGAATTTCACCATATAAAAATGAGATTGTTACATTTTTTACAGATGTTACTGTTTTTGATAATAAACATACATTTACATCTGCATCCTAACTCAAGCTACTACTACTGTCAACTCATGCTACTGTCAAATGTGCATTTCTGAGAGAGAGGGAGGTAAAAAAGTAATATTATTAATATTGCAGCCTGCACTGCAAACTGTGCTGAAGATACTCGTCATCAAAGTCAGAACACAAACCTGTTTCATGATTCTACAACTTTCACTTAGGAGCAAAAATCTGCCTTTAAACTTGAAAGAAATAACAATTAATTTACCATGATAATTATCGATATCGACTGATGTGAAAAAAAAAATTTATCGTGATTAAATCTCAAGTAGCTTTCCCACAAGCTGAAGTATATACTAATATACAAAAGGTGCACAGAGTCATTCACGCAAACACAAAACACCATCACGGTAACACACAACACTTAAATAATGCAATAAACATTCATTAAACAACAGAGAATGTAACATAAAACCCTAATGTACATAACTGATAACAAAAACTATTAAGAAACATGATTATTTAAATAAAATACTTTCAAATGTGGGGTTTCACGCAGGCAATATCAGTTTACAGTTTTTGACTGTAAATTATACGTTGATTTGTTCTTTTTTTACTTCTAAAAACTGTACAATTAACAATTACATGAAAAACATTACATGAAAGGTCTGGTTAGATCTTTTATAATTTTCCACTGTGTATAGTACGGGAACTTACTGTTAACCTTTTAAAAAAAAAAATTTTCTTAGTTTTTTAAAAATGTTTTACTGTTAAAATGACTCCTTTTTTATTCATGATTCATTCTGAAGGTGCATTATTGTAACATTTGCTTGTCAAAGAAACTAAATGTTTACAGTACTTTTGAAGGACACAATCACAGAAGAATACTTTCATTTCTGTTTCAGGGAGGGAACGGGCGTCATGAGCATGTCACCTTCCTGACGAATGAACGGAAGATGGCACCAGCACGGAGGGCGAGCATTGCCGTGGGGGTCTTCATCGCCCTGCTGGTAGTGGCTGCAGTGGTCGGATTTCTTGTGTGGCTCTTCGTTGGTACAAAGATTCACCAATCATACCTAACTTGCTCTGAAATGATGAAGGTTACACACCTACACTGTTTAAATGCTGTTTAAATGTTTGGGGTCTCTTATTGGGGTCTCACCAACGCTGAATTTATCTGATCAAAAATACAATAAAAATTTAATATTGTGAAATATTATTACAATTCATAATAACTTTTCTATTTTAATGTATTTTAAAATGTAATTTATATCTGTGATGGCAAAGCTTAAATTTCAGCAGCTATTTCTCCAGTCTTCAGTGTAAAAAACAAAAAACAAAATTATATATATATATATATATAACACACTGACTCCAAACGTTTGAACGGTAGTGTACAGTTCCTACTGTTGTTAATTAACAACATCTATCCCTCTCTCAGTCAGGAGCAAAGAATTGGAAAATGAGTCCACCATTCTTAAACACAGCCCATCCACACTGGTTTACAGCGGACAAATTAAGCTTCTCAAACCAGAGTACAGCCCGGTGTACGACAATCCCGACAGTACAGAATTCCAACAAGTGGCGAAGGACTTGGAAAGAATTGTGAGTGTTTTTGTTTTTCTTAGACTTTTCTTTGCTGATGGTGTTGTAAGTCTTCTGGTGACCTTGACTTTCTTTTGAGACTTCAATGACTGTACTAAAGCTTTTAAAGACTTTTAAGGGTCTTTACACTCCAAAGATGTCATAAAGCCGCCTTTGAGGTGACCTACGTCACAAAAAAAGGGCTTGTATACTTATTGTTTGGATGCAACATATATCACAAGCTTGATTGTTGATTGTGTAGCCGACAGAGAAGAGGCTGTCTCTTATATAATGGATAAAGATGTAAATTTTTTCATCCTCATGGCAGTGAGTGGCAGTCTGTTGTTGTTTTTCGTTGTAGTATATTAATTTTCAAAAAATAATGACAGTTACTATTTTCAGACAAGGCAGTCAGTATGTTTTGGTTATTCCTCGCTGTCTCTCTATGATGCACATGGTCACTAACTTCTGTAGACTCAATAGGCAGGGATGTATAGTGTGTTTCTAGCAGGCCCGTTACTGTTTGATTTAGTTTATAGGCTTTACTGGCTAGTCTCAAAGGGACTGTTCTGTCAAATCTGTGTATTTCTTCCCAATCATGCCAATAAAGCCAGTAAACAAAAGCTGACTTTTTAGGTGACAGTCACATTACAGGCTATGGGAATGTCACAAGACTCATCATGTCATATATTTTATTGTGAAATAAAAAACAAAGCATTTTTTTAAAGAAAACCGACTGTTTTAGGATATTCAATATTCTTCTATCAATATTCGTCTTTAACATTGTATAAATTATTAGATTTAATTTTTTTGTTATTGATTTAAACTATAAATAAAACATACAATAAGTATATTTTAAAAGTTGTATTGTTACTATTTATCATTGAACTTTTATATCTTATTATAATTGTGTTAAACATAATCTACTGTTTCCTTTTCAGATGAACAATACATTCACCAGAGATCCCCTCTTTTCCAGATACTATACCAAGTCTGTCATCACTGCCTTCAGGTACAGCTGAACCACAGATCCTTGATTCAGATGAAGCGGAATTTATAGCATGCTCTCTAAATCAAAAAGTTTTTAAATGAAGGAATAGATCATTCTGTATGTCTTGATTTTAATGCTTAGTGGTTCCGCTGATAGAGATAAATTACAAGTCTCACAGAATCTAGGTTAAAAAAAATCACCCTAATAGAATACAAATTATTAATTTCCAGTTCAACTATTACTACTGCTCATGCTCAGGGTTGGGGACCATAAAAACAGAGCGAAAATCCATTACACCGAATCAGAGTATCATGCATAATGAGCTCTTTTTTGATTTGGGTCAGAAACCATCTAGACCGAGCATAGCATCATTCTTAAAATCACACAAAACACCATAGCAACTAACATTATGCAAAGCAAATCCTAAAATTGGTATCAGTACATTATGCATGAGCAAGTACTACAAAAATCAAGTTGTACTTTCATTCAGTAATATGTCTTATTTGCACCATCATGCATCTGCAGTGAAGGAACCTTAGCGTATCATTGGTCTCAATTTGACATTCCTGAGACGGACCAAGAGATCGTCCCAGAGCTGTCGGAGGATCGTGTGGTCGAGGCTCTGCGGAGGGGCATCCGACAGGGGGGCAAACAAGTCGGGAGCGTTGCAGTCACTACCAGCGACATCACTGCTTCAAGTAAGATGATTGGTAATTTATAAAGAGAGCATGTTTGCTCCACACAGTCACAGTGCTGTAATTTGGATGAGTTAAGGAAGATGATATTGAAAATGGTTGTGAAAAACAACATTATGATTCTTTTTGTAGCAAAATGCAATGACTATCATGTATATAAATTACAAAAACAATGATTAAAAATGTATGAAATGGCTCCTTAAGGAGCACTGACGCTTTTTAATAACATTGTAGATAGCGGTAGAGTCTTGACTCCATTGTGCAGCTCAATGCAACCCAGTAATTCTTTGTTTTTGAAGAAAAAACTGTAACTCTCTGTCCTTCTCTGGTCCCCATATGCATTATATACATGAGAGCAGGAGGCCTGAGTGACACCTCAGTGCCCTGCTTAAAATGATATCTCTGTACGGAGAGTCATGTCGCTGTAGTGAGGTGAGAGACTGCTATTTGTGAACGTTGGAGTCAAGGTGAGGGGTGGAGGAGGAGGAACAGAATGTCTGACAGGCCTTTGGAAAATGGAAGGAAAGAGGTGTGAAAAAAGTACAGCATGCATCATTTCCTCTCTCTCTCTCTCTCTCTCTCGCTCTGTCTCTGCAGCCACAGACCCTCGGATGGCTAGGGACCCCAGATCCAGTGAGTAAAGTGTGTCCCATTTCAGTCACCGCTGCACTGTAATTTTCCACCTGGGTGTATATTAGTTATGTAGGCTATATTTTAATAATGAAGAGCATTGAGTTTGGTCTTTATCATCTTAGTCCATTATGCCACGTTTTGCGGTGTGAGAGGAAAATAATATGTACATATTCATTATATTAATAAACTGTATATTGGATTTGTGTCGATTGCAAGTGACGTCGCAGGTATCGGAGAGTGCAATTGGAGATTGCAAGTGACATTGTAAGTTTTTCTTGTCTTCACCACCTGGCTACTGTTGTAAAATGTTGAGAGATTCAAACAAAAAGAATAAATAAATAGAACAAAATAAAAAAATAAAGACTGCAAGTGACGTCGCTAGCGGAAGTGCAAGTGTCTGAGAGTGCAAGTCTGAGAGTGCAAGCGCAAGGCTGCAGCCAGACCCTTTTGGAATGATCTGCATTAAACCAAGTGCATGGAGGTTTCTTATGGCTTTAGAGTCAACATGAAAGCAAAATAGACCCGTTTTTCTTGAATTAAATGTTTGGCTTGTAATCTTGCATAAAAATGAAATAACTTGATTTGTAGGCTTTCCTTATTTGAGACCAGGGATTCTTAAAATGTTTGTCAGCCAAGCACATTGACCTAAAATATTAAATAAGTACCCCCTGAGAGTTAATATTTAAATATTAAAGACCTTAGCATATTTACGGTTGTCTGGGCTACTGGTCACATGACATGCAGGTAAACAAATAAAACTGTTAAATAAATACATTTATTTATTAATTTTGAAAATGTATTTTTTTAAATGATTATTTTATGATTTAATTTGCTATTCATTAACTCACAAACCACTCCAAGCTTAATGTTTAATGTAATATTGTTTTAGCATTAATCTTTAAGGTTATGTCAATAATGGTATATTTAAAAAATAATTAAAAATTCATTTAATTTTGACTTCAAATTCCATTTGATGGTCTCCAGTGGAGAAGAAAAAAAAACAGAAGTACATTTTCATGTAATAATGTTTACATAAAAACCTGTTTCAATTTTGTTAGAGCTGCTGAAGTGAGATTTGAAGTTAAAAATGGGCTGGAGTACTTAAAAAGTGACAACAATAATCAACCGCAAATTAATGATTTCAAAACATTTAATTTTTTATTCTGTGGTTATGGTGATGTTTTGGGTGTTATTTTGTGGTCTGTTTGGGACATACACAGTGATTGATTAAATATGCCTTCGTTTAGTTTGCAGCACTCACTTTCTTACAATCCAGTCAGTTCCTGATGTACAAAATCAAGTCTCGTCCTCTTCTTTTTCTCATTCGATAAACCATGTCACTCTGTAATATGTCACAATAGGGAAGAAAATCTAGTCACAGTTTTGGTTCATGCAGACTTTAAGGTGTTTGAGTGACCTCTTGTCCATCCAAGAAGCCACTTGTTATCACTCGATTCAACCACATTGAGGACGCTAAGGATCTTTAGTGCTTCTTATACTTGCTGCACAGCAGTTATCATCTGATGTATCTGTTGAGTACTTGAGCTAGTTTGTTATTTACCAGAACGCAATAAGATCAGATCTTTCTACTTTTCCTATCTCTGTTATCAGAGAAATGCTTTTACAGTCTCATAGCTGAAACCACCAACAAAGAATTTACATCTCCTGAACACCCTAAGAGATTCCCAATTCACTCCCGATGCCAGTGGCAGATCCGCGCTCCTAAAGGCTATGTCATCATTGTCAAGTTCAGGACCTTCCACATAGAGGATGACTGTGCCAATGACTACGTGGCCATCTATGACTCTCTCAGTCCTGACAGCACATATGCTATCACAAAGTGAGTACATGCCACTTTCACACCTTTGTGTCATTTAGGTTTTACCATGACATACAGTAATGTTTAAAGGAATGCTCTAAGTTAAAAACCAATTGTGCTCTGTCAGTATCAATTGAATACCATACAAACCTTTCCCTAGTTTATTGAGCAATATAAATAATTTTTTCCTTTTTTATTTAAAAAAAAAAAAAACACTTTTAGGGAATTCAGATTAGCATGTGCTGTCATTTCTGCATACAACCAATCTTTTGTTTTTTTTACCTTATGCTCACCAAGTCTGCAATTTATTTGCAGTAAAAATTACAGTAAAAACAGTAATATTGTGAAATATTATTGGAATAATATAAATTTATATTTTAATATATTGTAATTTATTCTTGTGATTTTAAAGCTGAATTTTCAGCATCATTACTCTAGTCTTCAGTGTCACACGATCCTTCAGAAATTATTCTAATATGCTGATTTGCTGCTCAAGAAACATTATTATCAAAGCTAGAAACGGTTATGCTGCTTAATATTTTTATGAAAACTGTGCTAAATTTGCTGATTTGCTGTATCTTGAAGCCAGTGTGCTCTGAGCATAACCACCAGTCAGCCTCTTTCCCCCGTTTCCAAGGTGAAGGTGTTTCTGTGCATCACAGCCATACAGTTCTTAATAATGTTGTTACGCCCCAGGTATCTCTCTCTCTCTCTCTCTCTCTCTCTCTCTCTCTCAATTTTTCAATTCAAAATTGCTTTATTGGCATGACTGTAAATGATACAATATTGCCAAAGCTTAGTATACATGTACAAAAAGATAAAAATAATAATATAATAACAATAAGTAAATGAACATCACAGTAATATAATGGAATATTATAACATCTTAGAAGTATTAAACTGTAACAAATTATAACATGTGAACATTTGATACCACAGTCTTTAACTTACATAGAAATACTCATACATACTTCGGATCACTGTGGTGGACAGTAGGGTAACACACTGAGGTCAGACACAACACACATTCACCTGCTGTCTCTCTCACACTCACACACACACACACGCACACATTCACCTGCTGTCTCTCTCTC
>NW_015642050.1:358613-378311 GCF_001515625.1 Sinocyclocheilus rhinocerous | reverse complement strand
CACTCACACACACACACACACACACACACATTCACCTGCTGTCTCTCAGGCTGTGGCACATCCACACGTATCTCGCAGCAAGTGCTACAGTGCTACAGTTGCTACAGTTCTAACACTCTTGAATCTTTCCATCACAGACAGTGTGGACTTCGACCTCCAACAAATCCACTTGAGGTAGTTTCTTCTGGTAACATCATGCTTGTCAACCTAATCACAGATGTGGCCCGGAGACCTGGATTCAGAGCGGTTTACGCTGCCGTTCCCACTATTGCTGGTAAAGTCATTGATCATTCTGTACAAATGCTTTAATATTCTATAAAGTCATAAGTCTTTGTAGACACTTGCAACGTCTGCCTTGAAACTCGAAAAAGAATGTTGAATTGGACTAGGAAGTGTTCCATGTCATAATATCTGTTTTCCATTCATTTCCCCCTCATATTAATTTCTAGCTGAGAGCTGTGGAGAATCTCTGACTGCTCCCACAGGAAACTTCACCTCTCCTCATTTTCCTAGTTTCTATCCTCCTTTGTTGGACTGCAACTGGAACATCAATGTAAGCCCCACAGGACTGTTTCACTTTTCTTTATTTACCAATAGAGAGAACTCTGTAATATCTGTTCTTCTTCCATGAAACACAAAAGGAGATGTTAGGTATAATGTAATGTTTTTAAATGAATGCATTTTTCCAGTAAGGATGCGTTCAGTTCAGATGCATGCGTTCGTGATCAGTTTCCAGTAACTGATCACGGTTAATCAGTGTAAAAGGAGATGTTAGGTATAATGTAATGTTTTTAAATGAATGCATTTTTCCAGTAAGGATGCGTTAAACTGATCACGGTTAATCAGTGTTTCTAAAAAAAAAAAGTAAACCGCACAGCTGTTTTCAACATTGATTTTCGCAGCAAATGAATCAAATTAGAATGATTTGATTAGAATCATGTGACACTGAAGACTGGAGTAATGATGCTGAAAATTAAACTTTGCCATTACAGGAATAAATTACATTTTTAAATATTAAAATAGAAAACATTTATTTTAAATTATAATAATAGTTTACAATATTACTGTTTTACTGTATTTTTGATAAAAAATAAGTCTAGCTGAACATAAGAGACTTGTTTTTTTTCAAAAACATGAACAAATCTTAAAGTTTAGAACAGTAGTGTATGTATTTTATGAAAGTAAATATTTGTCTAAAGGTGCAATTTTTGAACTGAGCAAGTGTGAGTGAGATTTGAGAGATCTGGCAAATTGCAAGATTTGTTTCAGCTTATAACTCATTTTGGTTGCATGTTTTCCTTGAAATACAGATCATAAGTGGTGTAGACTACATGAATGTAGAGCAGGCATTCTGCTTAACATCTCATTTTATGTTTCACAAAATAAAGACAATAATAAGGTGTCAGACTCGGAACAATATGATGGTGAATAAATGAAGACAACATTTTCATATTTGAATGAACTACTCTTCTTGATTAACAAAGTATTTCAATTGTATCATTATGCTCTTTTATTATTGAGTTACGCCTTTTTGAAAATAACCCTGAACACTATCATGTGGGTTCTGCAGGTTCCTGCTGGCAGAAGGATAAAGATTGAGTTCAATATGTTCCGTGTGAAAGAGCCGGGGGTGGACACTAGCAGCTGTCACAAAGACTACGTAGAGGTGCTGGGTAAAAAGTAAGTTCTGTCATCTGTCCTGCCATGCCAGCCAGAAAGATTTCCCTCATTGTTTCTTGTCAGCTTGCTGACAGTCTATGAAATAAAATGGCAAAAGGCCCAATAAATAAATTTAGTGTTAATTTAGCTGGAAACCATCTGCAGTAGTCTGTTGCCAATTCATTTTTGGTTTTCTTAGCCTTTGTTGTATTAACACTTCTTTCCTTTCTCCATTTTTGAAGGTATTGTGGAGAGAGACGTAGACTTGTTCTTTCTAGCACCACCAATTCCTTGGAAGTGAAGTTCCATTCAGATGAATCCTACACTGATAAGGGATTCAGGATCATTTACACCGCCTTTGACCCTGTAAACCGTACGTAAGCCCAGTGTTTTAATATGGCCAGCCAAATGCAGTGATGAAATTTTGATTCTGGACCATTTAAAACCAACAGATCACATTATTCTATCATTAGAACTCTTTCACTTCTCCTTTGTGTTGAGTTCTGGCCGTCTTCCTGTTTTTACCCTCATGAATTTCATCTCCAGCTTGCCCGGGTCAGTTCGCGTGCACCTCAGGCTACTGCATCAAAAAAGAGCAGCACTGTGATGGGTGGAATGACTGCGAAGACATGAGTGATGAGAAAAGCTGCCGTAAGTCTCATCCCTGTCAGGATTTTGCTAAATTTAATTTAAACCTTTGAATTGAATTACCTCTGTCCAGCAGGATACTGATGTGGAATGACAGGAAGATAAATTTACAGAATTGCAATTCAAACACTATTCAGGGGTATATAAAATTCAGTCCAAATGAATAAAAAATACATCAAATCATAAAATATTACAGTGCTTTCTATTGCTGGGCTGGATGTTCATTTGTAGTGAGACTAGCCTACGTGTCTGTAGTTTAGGGTCTCTAATGTCAAAAAGTTAAAGTTAGGTAAAAATGGAAAGTTTGTTGTCACAGTAAATAGCCAGTCACTGAAAAGGTGAATTAAAATATTTAGAGGTTTTGAGTGTTTGTGGATGTTTTAAATGTAACTTTAATCAGTCAGCTGTATTTGAATTGTGATCATTTTAAACATTTTCTGCTGGCTTCTGAGAAGTTTCTCCACTTCTGCAGTTGTTAAACTGACTTATATTAATATCTTCCACTGCATGTTGAGAACCATTAATTAATATGATAATTAGTCTGCTTTTAAAATGCAAAATAGACACTTGTGTGCAATAATTTCAACACTTGTGCAGAAATGGTAGTGAAATCACAATTTTTACTTTATTCTACTATGTAAACTTCTTTACCGCCCACTCTTTCTATCCCAAAGTTGTTCATTGTTTTTGTATCATTCAGCAGAGATAAGATATTGCCATGAACGAGGCGTAGGTCTTTGGTGATGAAAAGAAGCTGCACTTGATGTTGTATTACGCTCATTTACCTCAAGTTTTACTTTATCTATAATCTCTTCCTCTCTTAGCGGCTGGTGTCTGCAATGATTTCTCCTTCAAATGTGAAAACAAGCAGTGTGTAAACAAAGTGAACGCAGAGTGTGATCGCGAAAAGGACTGCTCGGATGGTTCAGATGAACAGGGATGTGGTAAGTCACATTTTTTATTGTATTTTTGCTTTTATAGTCTGTGTTGCATAGTACATGGCCATGTATGGCGCAATATTAAGAACTTTTTATGAATACGAAGCTGTGCTGGTATTCAGAACAACAGTTTTATTTTCCGCTCAAGTGTTACATAATGTGAAGCTGCACTGATGCCAGATTTATCATTTATTTGTTATGAATGTACTTTAGATGAAGTACCTTTTTGTAAAGTATTTAATTCACTGTTTAATAAAAAGGCATTGCCAGTTGATTATTACCCACCAAATATGTATCCCTTAACTTTTATTAATAATTCTTTGAGATGCACAGTAAAATTTATTTCAGACAAACTCTTTTGTGAAACCAAATGAATTGTTAAAATCCATTTGTTATAATTGTAGTTAGTTTTAATTTGAAAGTAATATAGATTTATAATATGTAACATCATTATAATTATATATGCAAATACAATTATCAGTATGAACTTTGTCATACCGCCCACCTCTAGTGTCTTTATTGTATAATCATTTGAAGATAATGAGCTTCCCAGTTTCACAAGCTTTTGGTGTTTCAATGAATTTAAAAGCAATTGTAATTTCCAGATGTTGCTGCATCATCAACAATGTGGTAATTAGTGTAAAAAAATCACATTCAAGCTCCAAGCCATTATATTTTTTTTATGAAACCTTACATGACATTATTCTTCTGTTGTAGTCCTCAGGGTTGCTAGTTTCTTTTTCCTTCCTCATTGTGTTTTTATCAGCCAGCACGGTTCATTCCTCCATATATCTATCTTGTTATGATTCTGCTTTAGTCCCGCTAAAGGCCGACGGTCCTGTGAGTCAGAGCAGATGTTACAAGAAACTCGCCATCTTTCAGTGCAAACAGTTTTGCAGTCAACTCTCTGATCTTATCCCTGCTGGTCATGTTCAAGACCCCCATCACCTCTCATCTCAGCATACCAATGCTATCCCTTCCGTTGTCTTCCTTGAAGTCTGTGTTTGAACCGTTCTTACAATTTGATTTCAGACTGTGGAGTCCGGCCATACAAGCACAACCGTATTGTGGGTGGGCAGAACGCAGATGTGGGTGAATGGCCATGGCAGGTCAGTCTACATTTTAAGACCAGCGGACACGTTTGCGGTGCCTCAATCATCTCCAACAAATGGCTGCTGTCCGCTGCCCACTGCTTCATCCAGCCTGATTCAGCGTGAGTCAGTTTATTGCATCTCTGTACGGCTGTTAGTGTTAGTGCTGTATTTTATTTTTCTCTGCTTAATTTAGCTGTAGTTAATGGTAATTTATCACAGACATAAATTAGACATTTACTAAGTATCTTTCTCCATTTTTGTGCTCAAACACCATCCAACATCTGAGCTCTGTGTTGTATCAAAGCCTGGGCTTGTGTTTATTTTCATTGGCCAGCAGGTGGAGCACAAGACATGCAATACTTGTCCTTGATTAATTATTCTAACATGTTTCTGAGACTGAAATGCTAAAGCTGAATTGAAAAATAATTTGCTCTCCTGCGCTATGGTTTCAGCATGAAATCAAAATGGACCCCATTTGCTTTCTTAATAAACATTTCTGGCATTATTGTGATATGAGTGATACATCAGTGCACAAATGTTTTGTTTTTAATCTTTGTAGTGCTGTATTTTATTTTTCTCTGCTTAATTTAGCTGTAGTTAATGGTAATTTATCACAGACATAAATTAGACATTTACTAAGTATCTTTCTCCATTCGCTTTGTGCTCAAACACCATCCAACATCTGAGCTCTGTGTTGTATCAAAGCCTGGGTTTGTGTTTATTTTCATTGGCCAGCAGGTGGAGCACAAGACATGCAATACTTGTCCTTGATTAATTATTCTAACATGTTTCTGAGACTGAAATGCTAAAGCTGAATTGAAAAATAATTTGCTCTCCTGCGCTATGGTTTCAGCATGAAATCAAAATGGACCCCATTTGCTTTCTTAATAAACATTTCTGGCATTATTGTGATATGAGTGATACATCAGTGCACAAATGTTTTGTTTTTAATCTTTGTAATTCGGCTGAAATCACCAAGCCCTCTTATTTTTCAGTCCCTCTTCATATAGATGTCCTATACACACAGCGTTTTACAATCCTGCCCATACTTTTTATCATTGAATCTTCTGATTTCTTGTCAAATTACAGCGTTCAAAACAACTAAACTCCAAAACAGCTTCCATTGTCTCTTCCAACAGCTTCAAATTATGCATTATATAAGCAAATGCAATCATCAGATTATTGGTATAACCTTTTAGTCACAACGGCATTTGAAGATAATAAGCTTCCCGGTGTGTTTTTACAAGCTTTTTGGTGTTTTCCGTTAACAATTGTAACATCCAGACGTTGCTGCATCATCCGCAATGTGCTGATTAGTGTAAAAGTTCAGATTGTCTCTTCCAACATCCTCAAATTAGATATTATATAAGCAAATACAATTATCAGATTATTGGTTTAACATTTTAGTTGTAACATCCACCTAGTGTCTTTATTGTAAAATCATTTGAAGATAATAAGCTTTCCAGTGTGTTTCCACAAGCTTTTGGTGTTTCAGTGAATTTAAAAACAATTGTAAAGTGTGGTTATTCACATTTCCTCAGTTTTTCTGTCAAATTACAGATTTATAATGATTTTGAACACCATTTCATGTTGACCTTTCAAAACATCTGATTTAAACAACTAACCTCCACAACACTGTGTCCATTGTCAACAGCTACAAAATAACATCCAACTGGCTGACGTACAGTGGTCTGCGGGACCAGAACATCCAGATTTGGGTTGAACTGTTCTGGAACAGTGTTGTAAATACAACTTTACCATTGATTTCTAGTCGTGTCCTCTTTTGGAAGGCCAAACAAAGTAGTTTAGCTTTCACAACGAAACACACAGCGTCACACACAGCGGGATTGAATGAGCGGCGGCGGGCTTGAGAACGGTGCGGCCGAGGAAAAATTGAAATCGCATCATATGACCCCTTTAATGTAAAAAAAAAATGTCCATTGTCAATAGTGTAGCAATGTATGAAATTTTTACATGGAATTTTGCAGTGCTAACATAGACATTTTCAAACCAAGTAGCTTTCGGTTTGTTGGTCAACATGGACCAACTTGAACTTAATGCGAAATCTGCGTAGGGAAATCTTTCGCTCTCAGGCGAAATTGTAGATTGCGCAGATTCCTATTAAAATTAGTCTTTCAACCGCGTTTCAACAATGAAAATTTGCCGAACAACTGTACATGTTGGGCTGTTATACCACTATTTTTTAAATGGGCATTTACAGACTCAAAATCATAATGCCTCCACCCCAGTTGTAAATTGAAAATCTGAAATCTACAACACATGCAAAATTACACATTTATTGAATGTTAATGAATTCAAGGTGGTTTAATAGCCATTTAGATGCATTGTCAAGCCCAGCAGGGATAAGTCTTTTTTTGTCCTGTTCTATTCATTCAGAAACACCTACAGTACAGATATGACATGAGCATAATGCCGTCAAAGTGTTCAGCTAATGTTGTTGTCTTCCAGCAGTGTGTGTACAGCCTCGTAGTGGAGAAGATTAATTATTCTACCTTGTTCCCTGATATTTAAATGAGCTGATTTCCATAATTTCTACTTCTATCTCACTTGTTATTCATCTTGCTTTCCTCTTCTGAACGCTCTGTGCGTCTCTCTTATTCTGGGTGTAATCTTCTTAGTGTGCTTTTCTCTCGCACAGGTTCCGGTCCTGGTCTTGTGACTCCTTTCTATCTTCCTCTCCTGCTGTAGGAGCTCATAGATTTTCTCTCTCTGTCTTTGTACTTTGCTCCATCTTTCTCACCCTCTGTAATATTCTTTCATTCGCTTAGCTGTTTTGTCGTCTTCTCTCTCTCCTCTCACCTCCCAATTCAAATATGCTTTATTGCCACGTCTGTTTTTAAGAGTAATTAGTAATTAAGAGCCGAATTGTATTACACACAAAACAAATCATTCAGGAATAATAGTAATGGAATGAAATGACCCAGTAAATAAGCAGCTTAAATTAGAGGTACAAAATAATAAATGATAAGTGGTTACAATAATAATTAAAACGTTTGCAATTGCTTCACACACACACCTTTTTTCCAGTTTCTCATATACATAATCATCACTTCATCTCCTCTTTCAATTTTAAGCACTTTATTGGCATGATTGTTTTATATACAATATTGCCAAAGCATCAATACACACAATAAAAAAAACGGGAAAAATAAATACAAAATAATTCCGCATTAACACTAAAATAAATAATCACAATATACAATAAAAATCAAATAAACATTCAGTGATGCATTAAAGAACATTCTCTAGAATAGATCAACAGGCAACTTTTAAATACGGTGATCAAATATGTGTAGTGTCCATGCATTTCATCGAGTTTTGGAAAATGTGGAATGACGTTTAAAAGTTTCTTTCTTTTGGCTTCCACAGGGAGACTCCGGCGGTCCTCTTGTGTGTCGTTCCGATGTAGGCAAATGGTTCCAGGCTGGCATAGTGAGCTGGGGAGAAGGCTGCGCTCAGCGGAACAAGCCTGGCGTCTACACGCGTGTCACCAAACTGCGGGAATGGATCCGTGAAATCACAAACATATAGTGAAGCCTGGACCTGCAATCATACGACAACCAAAGCAGAAGAACACAAATGTTGAGTTCCATGAATATTTAGTACAGTATGTGAGCCGCACTCACAAAAGCAAAAGTGATTACAACTTTGGTCGACATCCTTTGTGAGAAAAAAATTAATTCAGATTGAACTTGCATACGTTTCAGACCTCCTGGTCGTTTTCATAATAGCATTTTCATTCAGTATGACTATTTGGTTGTTATGGCTTATGAATGTTTTTCATAGCTGTATCAATCAAAAGTTGACTTCAGCTTTAGTCAACCAAATAAAATGGTTAATAAAATACATGCAGACACCACTATAATGAGAATATATATAACTTCATAAATGGCACTTAGAGATCAAACTGTCCTATAATGAGAGTGCCAACACTTATGACCTGGTGGTAGTCATGTTGTTATCTTTGAATTATATTCGGTTTAAAATGACTTTTTCTTATGCTCAAAGCGTGCCTTTGTTCCAAAGACTGGACCCTGCCTCTTCTCAGAAACAATGACTCTTTGGCTTTGGAGGTAGCATCAATCCCTACATTTTTTTTTTTCCCTTTTAAGCAAAGGTCAAAAGCTTCTTTGCAATCTAGAAATTTCTGTAAGCATCTCACTCAGGCTGACCTTCTTTCCTCACATCTTTGTGATGTCAGAACCTCAGTGCCAAAGCTCTGAAATGGAGGATTAGGTAAAAATAGGATATTTCCGTCATCCATTTGCCAATACAACCAAGGCCAACATGGGTCACACACTTCTGCTGCATGTTAAAGTTCCAGCCAATCAATGTCAAAGCAGGATGGTCTCTCCTTTAAAGAGGCCCGAAGGTATCGAGGAATCTATACTGCTGCTTCCTTATAGACTTGGCAAGTTTCTTTCCCATGGAAAGTCCACTTGCTTAGTAAGATTTTCAGGCTTTGTGGTGTAGTGACTTAATTTCCCAGGAGGTACAAGAGACGTTCGCTGTATTTTGAGAGATGTCAAGCAATAGATGCTGTATTTATGTACTACAGAAGTTTCATATAGCATCATGATGTGCAATTTGACCTATTGAGGGCTTGTTAGGATTTCATTTTTAAATTGTGTAAATTTCAAACAACTTTAAATTGTTTTTAAAACTGCAATGCTTATCTATGGCCTTAAGTGTCTGGGTGACTAAATGCTTTTTGTTTTGTTCATGTAACTTGGTCTTTTCTGTTTTGTTGTGTTTTATATTTTATCACTATGCAAATGTTTTAATGTATGCAAATTTTCCTGGAGTTTATAATGTTTTCTTGACAATAAAATACATGCTGGTTTTTCATTACTTTAGTGTTTTTCTTTCTCTCCAGAATACAGTGTTTTGGATAATTTCCAAGTAATTTAATTTCCCCCTAAAATGCAGAATTTAGTAAAGAAAACTCAAAACAGTTTCGGCAAAATCAAATCAGCTGGCCTTGGTATAAAACAACGTCAACATTGCCTTCAAGAATTATTTGCGCATAAATCAGTGGCCTCCTAATGGAAAACAAAACAAGAAAGCATCATAAATCTACTCTCTTTTTTTCAGTTGATATGAGAAAATACACAGCATGTCTTTTTTACAGATGTGAATACTTAGTTTTGACCTTGCACCAATTAAAAAGCTGTAGGTTTAATTAAGCACTGCACTGCAACAATTGTTTTAAATGGTTGACAGAATACTGAATTTAGGCTAATTACATGCCAGATTTGACCTTGTATGAGCTTTAGATTGGTGTTCAACCTTTTCTCCAATCGATGTGATAACAACTCTTGCACTTCAGCATATTGCACATAGGGCCTATACGGTATCCAGGCAACCAAAGGTCACAATCACTTACTACCTAATGGAGAAATATAATCAAATGATCGAAACAAAGCATTGTGGTAAACGAAACACATGATTTAAATCAAGCTAACCTTTAGTTTATGCAATTTTTCTATACCATACTTCCATTACAGTACCTTTTGTTCATTTACCTGCTGCCTGACGTTCACGGGTCGTCTGATTGGTGAGATTCATTTTGCGTTATAAATATTCAATTTTATGTAAATTACGCAAAAACCGTTGGGCATCCTGGAAGCTGCATGGCGCGTGTTCGGTGAGTAGAAACTCTTTAGCGAACGTGTATAGCTGTTTTTGTGCTTAATTTCATTTTTTTTATCATGTAACCAGGAAATATATAAATTGTATTATTAATGCGTTAAGAATTTGTCGATTTATCACTTAGTATCAGCTCCATGGACAGCACGTTAGACGCCAGGCATCTCAACTGAGAATTCACCTCAGAAAGACAACGTGTGTCAGGAGATTAGAGAACTAACGTTAGCATTTGTGACAATTAACATCCTTATTAGGTTTCATAACATACATTCTATCTGCCAATATAGGCAGGGGTGCACATACGTTTTTCAGCCTGGTTCTCATATGAGAACCTGGAGATTTGGTTTGGTCCTCACACGGCACATATTTAAAAATAAAAAGGGAGTATTAAATACAAATACAATTATTTTTATAGTAAACTTAAAAATAAAATGCTAATATTTTTTTTAATTTTTATTATTATTATTATTTTAATTTTAACCTTAATTATTATTTTTAATTTGAATTATTTTAATTTTTCATTTTCAAACTTAAAATCAGCAAGCTTTTATTTTGGCGGGTTGCCGGCAAGTAAGTATATGCGCTTCTGGGTTTAGCGCTGCCGATTGTAGAGCGTCAGTGAATGAAATGTCATAGTTTTGCGTTGTGCTTTGAAAACGGCAGCGGGTAGCATAGATATATGCTTTCAGTTTGAATAGAAACCTTATACAGTACAGTTTGTCGGTCTAAAATTGTAATTGTGCAAAACAGCTGTCAACCATATCGATACGCAAACGCGCGCTCTGAACTAATTTACACAGCGCATTTCTTATTTTGGTCGCGCATGCGGACTTGCGGACCACTTATGTGTACCCCTGAATATAGGGATTTTTTCAGTCAGTACTACTAACCTAACTCGTTAAAAATTAGTTATTCTTTCTGTTATTATATCACCACGGGAGATAAAAACTTGCCATTTTTGTTCACAAGATACTCACTGAGTGTCGCTGTCTTCTCACTGTCTTAAAGGGGTTAACTTTTATAAAGAATAACTCTTTGGATTTGAGACTTTAGTCTTTGCAACTTTACAGATCTTCTTTATGCACCAAGAGCTTGTAACACTCCAAAGAGAAAGGAAAAATTGAAATTGCATCATATGACCCCTTTAAGGATAACAGAGTTTGCATTGTATGTTACCTGGTTTGCACATTATATTCTTTCTTGTTTGGTTATTTTCGGCAGTGTTCATTGTATGCAAGGGATGATGACAGCTGATGGAAACATGACCCTCAATTTACCAGAGTAGCCGTCAGTTCATTTGTTTAATGCTGAGTACGTGTTTATGTCTTCAACACTCCCTGCGGTGAAGCTCGGCGTGACATGATGAAATCTGAGAGTTTGGGTGACACGACAAGATAATGTTGTCACACGACACCCGCTCCGTCAGCGCAATATTTGGTTGCGTTGCGGGAGACGGCCTGTGGCTGCTATGTTTGATACGCAGACAGCGGGAGGCTTGGGAATCTCATCCGTCTTTATTAAAAACCCTGCTGTCGCTGCGGGAATAAGAGAATCAACATAGGCATCACTGCTATTTTATGTATTCATCAACTCGGCAGGCCCGGTATTGTTTGTCCTCATTTCCTCATGACATTTGACGAGACCCAGCGATGTGTGCCAAACTCACTCCAGTCAGAGCAGATATTATTTGAAATGGTTTTATTTAAATATAAATATGTGTACAAAGTTACAAGCAACAATAGCTCATTTTTAGCGAATAAAATTATTTGAACATTATTAAAAAAAGAAACGGAAGGAAAAAGTCAATTAGTTGTGTAACACCTTTCACCTCTTCAAAACTGATAAGTAACATGGGGTAAAAACCATTGTGAACCAAATAAAGTCAACTCAAAGATATAGATATATGCATTTTATAATATAAAGGTATTTTACAATAGAGCAGCTTACACTCTGTACATTAAGGCTTATATAAAATATAAAAATAAAGACAAGCAATGTTCATTTTGACTTTTTTTATCTTTCCAAATGGAGCCGACCATTCAGGCTCAAAGGAAAATGGCAGTATGGAAACTTCCAAATGCAGGTATCCAAGATCGAATTGGCGTAGGGTGCAGTAAGCGGTTTCTCACACAAGGAACAAACAGATGAGAAGAAATGCTGAATACGTTCACATACACACATCATCTGCATGCAACAGACAGGAATGAATTTCCCAACAATTTGTACAGTCATTGAAGTGGCTCTAAGTGGATATGGACAGTACTGCATTTCACTTGCTATTTCTTTTTTTTCTTTCTTTTTTTCTTCTTCTATGTAAACATGTTGGTGCTACCTGACAGTGTCAGCCATGTCAGCATGACATAACAGTCACCTTGGCACACTCTGTATTTAATAACATACAGTGGTCACATAAGGAACATTACAAGATTATTACTGCACGCTGCAAGGCTGTGCTGTAATTTAGGTTTGCCGTATGGCTCGACTTAAGAAACTGTGGTCCCGAAATGGGCTCTACTCTGAACTCTGCAACAAGTCCTTGAGAGTATAGTTTAAAAAGACCGCACCTCTAAATTTGCTTCTTTGGGGATTGGCCAATCTGGTTTCTATCAAACAGACAGAAATATATTTTATGGATTTTGTCCATATATTTTTTTTTTTACCAAAGCATTCCAGTTTCCTGCACTGGTCCATTGAGGCTTTACATAAATACTCTCTTGCGACCCCCAACAGCAGTGCAGACTGCAGATAGAGCTTCTGAAGAAATATGCGCTCTGCTTTCTTCTGCTCCCCTGCTTTGTGGATTGAATTTTGAGCCACTTTGTGTAGGCAAGACCTGTTGTCATTGATACACAAATGTGCTTACAATTCCATCATCATGCCAACAAACACTTTTTTTTTTTAAGTTCATGTCATTTTGATTGTTTCAGCATAGTGTCATAAGCATGTCCCCATTTGCAATGGTTAGTTCATGAGGACACTTCCCTTCTCCACAGCACTGCGTTCCTTCTCCAAGATCTAGAAGGATCAGTGCTGGAACCTTTTTTAATGGAAATACAGTGCCATAGAGACGGATTGATGGACGGTGTTTATTTCCCTTAAAAGTTCAACGTTTGGACAAAGAAAATTAGTAGCTTGATGGTGACTTCCAAGCTTGAGTGGCACGTTGTAGTTCTTTCGAAAGAAGTTTCCCATTGATCCAACATTCACTTCAATACAGCAATAAAGCTTTTCCACCTCTTGAATCTCAGTTTAAAGTTTGCTTAATCCCTCCTGAACTCATTCAGAAGAAAGTCCTTGTTGATCATGACGTTGATCATGCCAGACCCTCAGTGGGTCTTCGAGGGAGCCATCACACATGAGTCTGCATGCGTTGCTGAGAGGGCCGTCCGTAGTCAGACTGCTGCGACGACACCTGCGAGGATGCGTATGAGAATCGAGAGGAGCTGGACACCTTGCTGGCCTGGTCTGAATGCTCATACCCATCAACCTTCTCACAGGATGGGGGTTTGACGTAGCTTGTGAAGGCGCGGCCATAGGTGGCGGGCAGGTAGGCGGAGCCCACATAGACTGGCTCCTGAGGGTAGATGGTGGGAGTTTGCTGTTGTTGCTGTGGTTGTTGTGACTGCTGTTGCTCATAGGTGGTGCGTGTGGCAGGGGTTGTGGCATAACGCTGGGAGAAGTCATAAATCCGAGGCTGAGTGGAGTGCTGGCCGTATAAGGGGCTCGGCGAGGGAAGCTGAGAGGGAGTGTAGACTGGGCGAGCATTAGGGACATATTCGGAGAAGCCAGTTCTTGTAATGTGGCGGTCCTCGTGAGCCCGCACATTGTAGTAGCCATTGGTGGGGTCCTAGGAAGAACAAAAGAAAACATTGTCAGATAAATAACAAAATCTTGTACAGAATGAAATACATGCCAATTATTTTAATAAGGTGCTAGCTACAAGTTAGAAACTGACCAAGAATTGTAGGTTTTCTTGAACATGATCCAAGCTTGTGGTGTAATACAAATACGATCTCAGCAAGATTGTGTTAAGTACAATAGTTTCCTCAAACCTTTGAAAACAACCTTTTGCTTTTATCAGATTAACCATCCGAGTCATGCTTTGTGAAATGTAATACCTTGATATCTGATCTCTCATCATCCTCCTCTTCCAGCAGGTCGCTGTGCTCTGTGCGAGATGTTCCTGGAGACTCACTGCTGTTGGGAGCCTGAGAAGAGTACAGAGATTTGGGTTACAAACTGCTTGGTGTCTATGGTATGTTAAATGTCATGCAATCATAATTAATATTGTCCCTAACTCCTGGTCTTCTTGTGATATATGTGTTTTTTTACTGTCTTTCAGCAAAATATAATAAATGACTTTACTTTTTGGCTAATGTCACTAAGTCCTACATATTTTTGGTCCTGATGGATACAAGGAAGTATAGCCTAACATTTTGTTTTCTTATTGAGTATCCCATTTCCCTCAGAAATCAGGGAATATATTTTAAAATTAAAATGAGTTGTATTGCTGTTGATGTTTTCATGTTTTTCCTGCAGCATAGCGGGAACAAAACGGTATAAAAGATATTTCTATCTATTAGGCCATTCTAAGTATTTCTTTTTTGTTTTGAGAGTGACTTACCATAGGCTCCTTCACATCCTCTTCATCGTCGTTTCCTCTTGCTGCGTTGTGGTCGCTGTGCACGATTTGTACGCGGATGTCGCTCTTAGACAGGCGTGTGCCCTTTTTGCCTGGGTGAGGAAATAGTGCAGTGTATAGAGATTAATGAGGTGAACGGTGGGAAGATTTCCAGAGAGGTGAAAAGGTCAACACTGCTCCAGGCAAAGAGGTGGCCCCATAATTAACCTCTGTCTAGTTAGTTCGTTTGATTTCTACTGTATCATGTTTTTGAGGAGCGAATAAGAACTCTCAGATAACATCTGACCTTTGACCTCACCTTTAGCAGTGTGGCGGCAGCAGATGGAAACCAGGGTAATGACACAAACGATGAAGACACAGCCTCCGCCCACCGATGCTCCAATGATGATTAGCAAGGGGAGGGCCTCTGCAAGGGAAACAGGGAATGTGACTGAGCTGAATTACATCTATTATTACATCTACCTTTTCAGTTGCAGGGTATGCAGATGATCCAAATTCAGGCTTTCATTTCATTACAAGTGGATTTTATATGTTTCTATTATAACGTCCATAATGCTTCGTTTGTCCTTTTACACTTTTTGACCTGCCATAAACTTATTTAAATATAATTCTAAAAAAAAAGAAAGAAAAGGAAAAAAAAAACTGTGTATGAAGAAAGTAGTCTATTTTTGATTTTTTTTGCACATTTGCAAAGCACATTTGTAAATTAAATTTAGTACAACAAATGCTACCACATAATTTCAATTAACTTTTACAAGTGAACTGGGTAATTCTGTAATTTTCATAAAAATGTCACAATATATTTTAATGACCCTAAATGGGGTTAATTTTCCTTGTGCAAAATATATATATATTTTTTTTTTCTTTAAAGTTTGGGGCTAAATTATGACCCAGACATGTTCTTGACATTTTCTTTGTGAGGTTCTTTAATTTTCATATTATCAAAAGGTATTTTGGATCTCCAGCTGATTGAAGAAAAGCTCTCTGCTTGTCAAACGCGTTCTACAAAGAAGCTCTTTTTCCAAGCCACGTCCAAACTCAAGTGCAACATATAGAAATTAATCTAGTGTGATCCACAGTGGCATCACAGGAACAGGCTATTGTCTCTAATCTCTGGTGGAAGAGGGGTAACCAGGCCTGACATGCAGTGAGGCAGCCGACAGTAATCTAATTAGAGATTCCAGGAGATAGCACTGTCTGCCTCTCCAGAGACTTGGCTCTGCTGCCTTGATGCAAATTGCTGGCGAAGACCTTATTTTTGGTGTCTCCCAGTACAAAGGCTCAAGTCGTCTACCACGCTCTTAGTCTTATTTAAGCAAATTTAAGCCAGTGCACTGTGCATACAAAATGAAACGGTCAGTGAAGCGTTACATACCCATGCCATACATTAGGTCTTGATTTAATTCATTCAGGCTCAAAATCTATATATTTGTTATGGAACGAATGTATTCATTAAGTGAAACATCTCCTGATTAAATTATATTGATTTGGTGGTGTATAATTAAGATAAGCACAGGATTGCAGGGTGTTTTGAAACTTGATTCCTGCATAGAACTGACTCAAACTGGATTACAGCTGGTCATGTCTAATCTTAGATAAAAGGCACCAACTCTAAGGTGGACAAACCCTACAACTTACTGTCAGTGTTTTAAAATCAACTTTTCTTCAATAATTAAAGAGATGGTACCAAAAGAGCTTGGCCCATCCACAAATCTAAAACTCCTGCCACGTTTCTCACTTTACTTTCAGTTGCTTGCTTCTCACCCCTCCAATTTTTGACTCTCCAGACCCAACATTTCCCAGAACATTTCCCCAAACACTCACTGATCTACACTACCAGTCAAAAGTATGGACACACTTGAATGAAATTGTTTCTCAGTCTTGAGAAGCTTTTGATCTAAAGGTTTAAGGTTAACTTTTTTTTTAAATTGACGAGTGGTGGGAGGGGGACAAGTGCGAAGCATACATGTAAACTCAATGCTGATTTTAATTAAATACTGTTTAAAAGAATCTCAAGTCAGAGATGTAATCTAGGGCTATCTACTTCAAAGAACCTAAAATGTAAAAGTTTTTTATTTAACATGTTTGATCACTACTTAATATTCATACTTCATTTTATGTCATTTCATAACTTAATGACTACCACCATTATAAAAGTTGGAACATAGTAAAAATAAGGAATTAGGTGTGTCCAAACTTTTGACCGGTACTATATTGCTTTTGAATAAAAGGGTGTTTTACACAGGATTATCTGGCATGAGGACCCCATACCTTGCTCTTCAAGAGTGACCAGTGTCGTGCCTGTACCGAAGCGGTTCCAAGCAGTGCAGTTGTATCGAAGCTGGAAATCTTGTGCCAGGGTCTCTGAGAGGATTAGCGAGGAGAGGACCCCTCGGTCACTGTGTACTGTCTGCACGGAAAAACGACCAGAAGAGCCAGATGACAAGATCATGTCCCCAAATGTCCATACCTGAGGAGGAAGAGATAGCAAGGTGTAAGGTGCAGCAACAGTCTTTATACTTACATTTTATTTAAGCATAAAATGACAATTACATTTTTGTTGATTTGATCATGAAAAGGCAAGAGGGATTCTTGATGTCAAACGGAAAGTTTGGAATTGCAAAGACAAAATATATATTTTTTCATAACATGCACCATTCCATTGTTCACAATGTGACCAGGAACATGTATGAAGTAAATAGGGTCGATTTTGATTCCAGGTTGACTTAAAATCTCATTGTATATTCAAGCCTAGTCCAGCCAACACAACAGAACAACTAAAGTGGCATTTTTAGTATAGCAGAATTTAGGACATGCGTGTAAAGATTTATCACTCCAGAAGTAGACGTTCAGTGTCATAAACTAGGTGTCAGAGATTGGAATTTTTCTTGTGCTCTTTTATGCTGTCATTTCGAGCTGGTTTACCAACAGTATTGTGTCTCGGCTTGTGAAAAAGAGCTTAGTGAAAAAACATGCGGGGAAGACAACCAGCTCCTGTCTAGCAGCAGATCAGTCTGAGATCTCAAAGCTACTCAGGGAGAGAGAACAAGCCATTGTTTTTTTTCTTTCACCTTTCTGGCAAAGAGGTGAAACAGCATGTCTGAGAAGTCCTCCCTTGACTGGCCTCAGGTAAAGAAATAACAGCCATTAACACCCCGAATCCCCACCTGTCACTGTTTCCAGGATCAGGAGTTTTTTTTTTCTTTGTCTCTGATTCCTTCTTTGCATCACTGTTTTCAGTTACCCTTGCTTAACTTCCATCTGTCTCGGTGCATCTCTATGCTTTACCCTTCTTCTTGATGTCTCTCCAACTTAGACCCTAATTATCCACTGAAAGGCCTTCCCACGTACGATGGGGGCGATGGGAGGTCAGTGGTGCTATGCGCTAATTGCTCGCCGTTGGAAAGGAGCCTATGGGGCCTGAGGTCTTCTCTGCAGACCCTGGCATTAGTGCAGTTCGCCTCTGCACACTTGAGGGTGGAAAAGGTGAGATACAGGATCAGCCCTCTCATCGCGCACTCTCTAATAGGGGAATTGGGCTGTGTAGCTGTGCATGTGTGTATTTGTGTGGGTGTCAGATATGGAAAGAGAGAGACAGGAGCAAGGAAAGAGGAGTCTCGCATGAGATCTTGTTGGAGGGAGAGGGGAAGGGAGCTTCAGCATGTGATGTGCACACACCGAAAGCACCTGCTCAAGGGAAAGGCTCACAAACAAGCTTGTCAGGAATAAGGCTACACTAAGCGTCAGATACCTAGCAACCACATACATAGAGAAATAGGAGAATGTATACTTACAATCTTGTCAGGAGGAGGGCTGCTGCCCACTAGGCACTCCATCTTGCCCTTGGAATGCTTGACGGCCTGTTGCGTGGCCTCAGCCGTGATGATGGGAGGGCCTGAAGTGTTTGTGTGAAAGAGAGAAATGAAGAGAAATCGACTGAATAAGGGTGCTAATGAAAGCAAAGAAAACACAGAGCTGATGTTCCTTGTGTACTCAAGACCAAGTGCATGGGTCATGCATATAGAAGCTCATCAAGAAGCTCATCAATTAGGGAAGCAATTCACTGATCAGATAATTCACTTAACAGAAAAAAAATACAGCTGTTTGTTCCAAACCCTAGTAAGCTAACTAAAAACCGTGAACTCGTGTGGCTTTGAAACATAATTTATCACGAACAAAATTGGGAAAGAACGAGGGGAGAACAAAACAAATGAGATAAAAAGACATCATTTGGTTACCATTGACGGTTAGAGTTACATCTCTCTCTGCCACACCAATCCGAGGCACGATGGCTTTGCAAGTGTATGTCCCAGAATCCTCTTGTGTAACTGCCTTCAGCTGAAGGGTGTTACTATTGCTGAGCACCTGCTAAATAAAATGAACAAGAATAATCTGGTCAGATCTGCTGCTATACCAAGACATTTCTCCACAGAAGTGACCACAGATATAGGCATCAGGTAAGAGTTTGCCACAAACCACATGCCAATAATTTATTCCAACAGATTAGCACACACCAAATATAAGTATATACTTTCTATCAAATGTCTGTATGACAGTGCCTGTCTATATACGTGTTTGTAATATTGATGTTTTTCACTTCCTGTTAAAGTCGTATCTTTCTAGCCAGTTCTGGAATGAAAATCATTACAACATATCAATATTTCCACAGGATTAAGATGGGAAGATGGTGTAGCGAGGCAGTGAGTTTTTGTTCCAGACAGATCAAGCCGTGGCCCTCAGAGATGGCTATTGCCATAAGCACCAGTCATCCATTTCATTGTTCGTGGCTCACACAAGAGAAAGACCAATGCCACCAATACCAAGGGGAAAGCATTGACTCCGCCTGTAATTTTGTCTGCAGCAATCTTAATTACTGTCTAAAGCGCTCCAGCCTGGGTCCTCTGAGTCAACCCACTGCTCTAATTAAACCTACAACAATGGCAGTGTGGAATTTTCCAGAGTGTGAGCAGATACTTGTGCTCCTTCGCCTCTGCTGCACTGGTACACACACCACGGTCACTTGTTAGAAGCCATTGATCATTAGAGC
>NW_015642050.1:323756-354828 GCF_001515625.1 Sinocyclocheilus rhinocerous | reverse complement strand
ATAGAAGCTCATCAAGAAGCTCATCAATTAGGGAAGCAATTCACTGATCAGATAATTCACTTAACAGAAAAAAAATACAGCTGTTTGTTCCAAACCCTAGTAAGCTAACTAAAAACCGTGAACTCGTGTGGCTTTGAAACATAATTTATCACGAACAAAATTGGGAAAGAACGAGGGGAGAACAAAACAAATGAGATAAAAAGACATCATTTGGTTACCATTGACGGTTAGAGTTACATCTCTCTCTGCCACACCAATCCGAGGCACGATGGCTTTGCAAGTGTATGTCCCAGAATCCTCTTGTGTAACTGCCTTCAGCTGAAGGGTGTTACTATTGCTGAGCACCTGCTAAATAAAATGAACAAGAATAATCTGGTCAGATCTGCTGCTATACCAAGACATTTCTCCACAGAAGTGACCACAGATATAGGCATCAGGTAAGAGTTTGCCACAAACCACATGCCAATAATTTATTCCAACAGATTAGCACACACCAAATATAAGTATATACTTTCTATCAAATGTCTGTATGACAGTGCCTGTCTTTTGTAATATTTGTAATATTGATGTTTTTCACTTCCTGTTAAAGTCGTATCTTTCTAGCCAGTTCTGGAATTACAACATATACAACATATCAATATTTCCACAGGATTAAGATGGGAAGATGGTGTAGCGAGGCAGTGATTTTTTGTTCCAGACAGATCAAGCCGTGGCCCTCAGAGATGGCTATTGCCATAAGCACCAGTCATCCATTTCATTGTTCGTGGCTCACACAAGAGAAAGACCAATGCCACCAATACCAAGGGGAAAGCATTGACTCCGCCTGTAATTTTGTCTGCAGCAATCTTAATTACTGTCTAAAGCGCTCCAGCCTGGGTCCTCTGAGTCAACCCACTGCTCTAATTAAACCTACAACAATGGCAGTGTGGAATTTTCCAGAGTGTGAGCAGATACTTGTGCTCCTTCGCCTCTGCTGCACTGGTACACACACCACGGTCACTTGTTAGAAGCCATTGATCATTAGAGCACCCTCTTCCCCTTCCCCTACTTCCCCTTCTCGACGCCACCAAACTGTGATTAATCCGTTTAGCACTCGCCTCGATTTTTTATTCGCCAGCACTCATCGAATTAGCCAATTAATCCATATCTTGTGGCGATGAAGTAAACGCTCTACTTGTGGATCAGATCGGCCCATACTCAGGAAGGGTAGGGTGGAGGGATGTAATCATGGCAAAATAAACTGATTATCTCATCAGAACCTTCTGGCTTTTCAGCCTTAGCCTCCCACTCCCTCTCTCTATTTTTCCTTCCTCTCTCGCTTTTTGTTTGCTTTCTCAGGCTCTTTATGGAATCTGATTAAGCAGCAGCAGAGAAACACTTACAGCAGAATAGGCTGATGCATTTCACACATCTACTGGAGCTAAACTTTCATTTTAGGCTAGCAATCACTTTATCCATTTGCCAAACTCCTGTAAATGCGCCGTAAACAGAAAAGTCATCCATTAACCATCCAGCTCTGAGCAGAAAATCATTTTGTCTTTCCTGTACAGACAGGGGTTAAATTGGGATTTTGGAGATGGGTGATTCTGGTGCCAGAGATGAGATATGACATGAACTTGTTTAATGTAATTAACCTTTTTTAAGTGAATAAACTTAATGGAGATGGAATGTGTGTATTGGATCAAATAAAAACTGGACTGGGGTAACAAAAGATTGTCAAAAAAAAACACAAGTTGTTCTGAATCACTCCAACCCAATCCTTCCATACCCTAATGAAAAGTAATATACATCTAGAACTCATAGAATGAATTCAAATAGGATTGCTGTGACAGTTGTAGATGGTGTGCCATTTTTAGGAAAAAGAGAAGAGGTCACCATACCACACTGGAGCCTTGTTTAGTCCAGGCCAGAGTGAGGGGAGGGTTGCCTGTCCATGAGCAAGTGAAAGCAGCATCCATCCCTATGTCCACTGTCTGGGGTTTCGGTTCTGTCAGCAACCTGGGACCAACTAAAAATAAAAGACATGAATTCCCATTGTGTTTTAGTACATTTCAATGGAGTATGTTTTTGCAAGCACAAAACAAAAATGAAGCCCATTACAATGTTCTCATCCCCTATTAAGAATACAAGTAGGAAATGACGGTAATTCCAAGGAATGAATGTGGGAGGTACGTATGGCTCTATATTTTCGAAGGAAAAGATGTGACCGTGTATTGTTTACTTCTTACTTGTAAATGAAAATTTTTCATGCAGTGCCACGTTTACATTATTTAAGAGACTGATTATACCTAAACACCGCTGTTAGACTGTACTGAATGAAAATGTATCTTATTTAACAGACACTCCACATCTAAATCTGAATGGAGACCAAAATACATGGCTACAACAAAAAAATGATGAGTTACAAACTGATGTCATTTATCAAGCACTTTCTATTCAATGTTACTTATAGTAAAACAAACA
Source organism: Sinocyclocheilus rhinocerous (assembly GCF_001515625.1). NCBI lineage: Eukaryota > Metazoa > Chordata > Actinopteri > Cypriniformes > Cyprinidae > Sinocyclocheilus > Sinocyclocheilus rhinocerous. The sequence goes on along the minus strand of NW_015642050.1, from coordinate 352,365 downwards.
TCTCTAAAGGATATCCTCTTGATTTTAAGGACTTTTTTTATTTCCTTCCTTGAAATTTAGGATAAAGGAGAGACATACAGATTGAACATCTCCAATTTTGCTTTAACCAATTGTATATGTTATTACGGAGGTGGATGACAGAAAAGTACTTACATTGTACATCCACCAAGGTGCTGACATTAGTACTTCCTACTGAGTTGGACACCTCACAGGACACTGGGTCTGTGAAGTAAGAGTGGTCTACGGTCACCTCCAGGCTGTCACCATTGGCCTCCGAGATAGGAACCCCACCCTTGGACCATCTGTTTGCAACATGAACATGAAAATGCATTCATTTATTTGATTCACTGGTACATTCTTTGTGATGTTTCACCCTTTACAATAACAACTATTATTAACACCAAACACCGAAGCAACTGTGCACAAAGCATTTGATCTGTAATTTATATCCAATTTGGGATTTACTCTCAAACCTAAATCTGATGGAGTGGATAATCTGGGATTATGCATTGAGTCTGTTGTGATATTAGATGTGTTTACCTGTAACCTGTGATCTCAGGGTTGGCAGAGGCAGAGCAAATGAACAACACTTTTGCTCCCTCCATCACCGTCTGAGGCTGAACAGAGAGAGTCACAGACGGAGGATCTGGAAGGAAACATGCAGGATTAGATTCACTGCAGCAATAGAGGCTTTACAAATCCTTCCCAATGACTTCACTGCCAAGCTCCAGGTGTGTAAATGTAAGTCACAATCCTTTTTGAAAATCCATTCCCCTGTCCAATTACACGTCTTTTTTACCATAAAAAACCTTGCATATAAATAGACAATTGTACAGTGCCATACAAATATATTTAAACCAAGTCTCACATTTACTGAATTACTAATCTTACACTGAAATACCGCTCTCTGTGGTATTTTTAATGTGACAAAATGAATGTTTTTTTTTTCTAATGAGCCATACTTTTTATTTTAGGAAATACATTTTTTAATACATTAAAATACAAAGCACTTGTCATTTTCAAGTATTTGGAATACAGAAAAAAAAACAATTGGCCTTTACCTGCATAAATGAAATAAGCACCGCAAAATCTGCATCACAGAGAAAAATAAATACATAAAAACTACTCACGCTGAACACTGATGGTAACCGAAGTTTGGCGACCTGCAGGGGCGGCTGGGTTTAGGACCCTGCAGGTGTAGGTACGTCCAGAATCGCTGTCCTCAGGCACCATGGGTAGCATGCTAACCGCTGTTTCTCTCTTTCCATCCTCCATCAAAGTCTGAAAAGACAGTGATACGGTGTGAAACTAGTTAAAAAACTGAGACAGTATCAGTGCTGGTGGAACAAATTGCTGTAATTCTCTGAAAATAGAATGCCTCAATGAAATGTTCTGAAAATAATGTCAAAGGCGGCTCTTAACAAAACTATCCATAATTGTTATGTGTGACACCCTTTGGATTCAAATAAGACGAGACATTTGACAGACAGAATGGCTAGTGAAATGTTATTTCGCCCTAATGGTCTGTGTACTTCAGATACAAAACACACAGCTATTTCTCTCATCTTGTTATCACTGTTAAAATCACACAGACATGATAATCCTAATCTAATTGTCCTATATTTTCTGATGCAAGTCCTAATTTAATAAGGAATTCCCATATGCCCATAATCCCATTTGAGCTCAACTCTGTGCCAGCACCATAGGCTGAGCATTGCAGAGAATTAAAGCCGCCATCAGTTTAGTGAGGCAGGTGAGCATCTGTGTTTTAAGATGCTGCCGGGACCGTTCTGCCATTAGCACCTTTTCCCAAAGATCTGTCTATCAGCTCTTCCAGCTGCACGTCATCCTCGAAATCTATTTATTGTGCGTGAGAAATCAATACGCCTAAGTGGGGAGAGGTGAATTGCTGCCTGCTGAATCTACAAGACAGCCTTAATGGAGGATCAGGCACAGTTTTAGGTTTGAGACGATTGGAGGGGGGAAAGGCACACAGTGCTGTACTGGGGCAGGAGCATTATGGGAAGACAGTTCCCTGGAGAGCCTGGGGGCGAATCAATGGCAGGTCACACGCTTAGCCTCTGACGCGGTGAAAGCATTTTTACGCTAGATCGAGTGTTGACGCTGCCTGTCATCAGTCTTCCACTCACTGTCCTTTTCTTATTGCTCATCTGCTCTCTCCCACCAACTTGCCCCCCTCTGTCTACCTTTTTCCACATTCCTTCACTTTGTTCTTTATGTCTTCATGAGGCTTTCCATCTATTTTTTTTTTTCCATCTCAAATCAAAATGGCTTTGAGTTTTCCACCTCACTCTTAAACAATCTTCTCCTGTGTCCATTTTTCCCTCATCTACTTTCCGGGTTCCATCTGTCTTTCTTTCTCTCTCACTTTCCTCCTCTTCCCTCGATTCACTGCTGGCTCTTGCCCCCTTAAACGTGTCATTTAGTGTCGTTTAGCGTGGTCAGAGAGCATGACAAATGTGACACTTTCGCAGTTGCAGCCGGTTCACGCTCCACTGCACTTCCCATTGTGTTTCGGCATTGTTGTGGCTGATTTCCCCTCTCCTCTCCCACCCTCTCCATTTCTCTCTCTCTTTTTCCTCTCTCACTCCCTCTCTCCCTCCTTTGCTCTTTCTCTCTCAGCGGAAACTGTATCAAACGCTTATGCCTGTCTGAGCTTTGACATGCTCCAGTTATGCTCAAGTATTAGAGCAACAGCAAGAGTGAGAGAAAATAGAGGCACATAAGGAGGCAGCTAGGTTGGTTGGTTGATGAGGATGAGACGTACAGAGATTGAATTCAAGAGAGTTTTCGCAACTTTGAGTGTGCACTGTGTGATGGAACTAATGTGAAGGACAGGTAAGGGGCAAGACAGAGATCCTAATTTGTAATCAGCCATAGTGACTGTCATGCCTGCCATAAAGCCTGATGTGTCCACATTCTTACCTTTGTGTAGATGGCATCGTGCATTATCTCTCCATCTCGGTACCAGGTAATCTCTGCGGCAGGTTTGGCCCCAGATGCCCGGCATGTCAGGTTATGAGGAGTATGAGCTTTCAGGCGGACCACTGGTCCTCCCTCCACTACGGGATCTGAAGGTGGCACTGGAAAAATTAAAACACATTTTTTTACTTTTTTTTTTTTACACTAAAAAAAACAAGTGTCCTAATGACCAATAGACTATTGAGTATTGTGACAACTTATATGAGAGTATATTTGCCTAGTCCTGGCATAAATTACATGTACTGTACATGTAACTCATACATAGAGCCATACCCTAACCCCTTCCTGACTGCAGTGTGGAATCATTTAATTCTGCCAGTTTGACCTATACCGAACAAGCTGGTAAATGGACAGAGATTGACTCACTCTAAAAAAGAGGTTAAGATAGTACTTATGCCCTTTTAACATGGCTGAGATTTGCCATTATGAGTCTATTTACAGGCACTCCGCTGCAGGCCCGTTTCATCTGAATTACTGATTTGTTCATTTGTTTGCATGCCTGTGTGCAAGCCTTGGGCAAATAGTGTCTACCACTTTTGATGAAGGTGTCCATCTCGCAGTACGCATAGAAACGTGCAAAAAAAAAAATCTGTGGTACACTCTCTTCCGTCTGTCCTGTTCCTTTTCTCCGAACCAATTTCTGTTTTTGTATCAGAATTGTCAGAGGTCTTTTCTCTGGTATTGCCCAGGCGCTAATGGAATCCGTGTGCGAGGTGATTCTAATTTCCATGTGGATTCCCTCGACTGCACTCCTGCCGTTGACTTCTTTGACTCTGTTGGATTGCTTTGGTCTCATCCGGCTGCACTGATTTCCCCACATGCCCCTACGTGCACGTACACACATGAACGCTCACATATACGTGCACACACACACCTCATTCCCTTCACACAGGAGCTGGCATATTTGTGACGCTCTAGTCTGGGAATTCGAACAGTGCGCCAGACATTGGCAGTGTGTACAAAGGCTATTGTTGTAGCCCTACTTTTCTTTGATGAGTCTGTGTGGCTGTGCCAATTTTGTTCAATTAGAGGCAGAATTATTTTTATTGTGCAGTAACAAACTTGGCCTTTATTGCTCTCATAGTGCTAAATCTTTAACATCTCATATTTTTAGCCCTTGATATGCTTACTCCGCAGGGGAAATCTATGTTTTTCAGCTAATATAAAGCACGGCTGTGTCCAAGTTGGGCCACCAGGTGTCAGCAATGTAGCACTGAGCTGAAATCCCTACCGATCATTCCCCCCTCCTCGGTCCCCCTACCCCCGCCCCCTGTCGCTAAATGCCGGAGAATATGTAGATCAATCACTTTGCGTTAATGTAAAAGCAGCCTTGCGGTTGATGAATTCTGTGAGTCACTGTAGAATGTGCTAACTGTGCAGACTTTGACTTTTAACCATTCACGCAAGTCATTTGTGACTGCTGCAATCACATTTCCTTGGCCCTTTACCGTGTTAAGTGTCAGTAGGCTATAGAGAGGGAGAGGGAAAGAAACAGTGAGTTGGGGGTTGGATATTTTCCTCAGTGTTTCTGTCGACTCGGTTTTGCTCGGTTTGAAAAAATGAGTTCTGTTGGGGCGAATAAATAATGAAGGCTTGACTTATGATTGCATGGGGGTGGGATCTCCGAAGTGTTTTATGTGGAGCAGAGAAATTTGCAGTGTTACACATTTGAGGCACTAGTTTAAATACTGTTAATGAAATTGGGGACTATGAGGAATGCTCTATTCCCTCCGCTTTTAATCAGTTGCAGGAGAGCTATATTGCAGTGGTTTCTTCTCGCTTTCAATCACACTCACTCACTTATATCACACACACACACACACACACACACACACACACATAGTTCTTACCCAGCACCGTCAGTTTGGCTCTGTGTGATCGCAACCCAGCCTGTGTGGCTTGACACTCGTAGACTGCATCATCGCCTAGCTCAGCTGAATCGATCACCAAGCTGTGCTCTCCTGATAGCAGGTCTCCCATCAGAGAGTAACGTACCCAACCTGATCCACACAAAATTCACTGTTAGAGATATACACATACATATTGCCATCACAGATAGGGCTAGTTTTGAGACCCTATTCTATGCACATTAAAATCTTTGTGTGACTTGGTCAGTGGCAACATGTGAGGTGCCTTGCTCATGCAGCCAGCCAAAAGAGACTATCTTAACTGTCCAGGTTGTTGCCTTCAAAGCTGCTGGGGAAATCATTTTAAATGTCAATGCGTGACATGAGCGGTGATTGATTCTCCACCTCAACCTGAGCAGACGGCTGAGATGATTAGACAAATTAAATGCTAGTTTGCATTAGCTGGGTGTTTGTTTGTTTGCCTTCCCTTTTCTTCACTCAATAGAGCCGAAGAAGTGAAGCAGTGACATTACTCAAACACACATCCGCTGCAGAGAAGGGATGCTGCCCTTTACCTGCCAATCTATGATTGGTTTTATCTCCCAGCTGTTAATTGGAAAGAAAAAGATGAAGATAAGTGAAGACTAAGCCTTGGTAAATGGACTTCAATAAGCATTGTGTATCTCCTGGGGGAACAGCATCATTTCTGCCTTGCTACTTGCTCTAAATTGGGTTGACATATAGGAAAGTGGGTTTCTAGCTAATTACAAACCAGCGCACCATTTAGAAGCACCTTGAAAATTAATTATGTTGACTTCATTTTTTCCCCTTTCTACTTAATTTTTGAAAATGACTCAGTGTTGAAAAGCACTGTTGAATGGAATGACTCCTTGCTACTTGCTCTAAATTGGGTTGACATATAGGAAAGTGGGTTTCTAGCTAATTACAAACCAGCGCACCATTTAGAAGCACCTTGAAAATTAATTATGTTGACTTCATTTTTTCCCCTTTCTACTTAATTTTTGAAAATGACTCAATGTTGAAAAGCACTGTTGAATGGAATGACTCTTGACAATTTTCTCAGATAATTTTCCTTGTTTGTTTGGCTTTTGTACAATTCTTACCTGGTAGGTCTCGTTCACCGCCTAGTGCCAAGCCATCTTTGGTCCACTGCACCATACCCCGGTATCCCACAATCACACAGGGTAAGGTTACTGATTGGCCAGCAACCACTACTTGGTCCTGGGGCTGCTGAGAAAAGTAGGCTGCTTGAGACACTGTAGGAGGAAAACACACACACACAAAACATTAATAATTTGGTTGTTGTTTGATATTGTGATGCAAATATGTGTAATAAGCACAGTGGATCTATCTAGTGGATCACAGACTGTGCACATACAGACCACACACGCACACACATAGGTCTGTATGTGCATGGTCTGTGTGGACACTACCGATGAAATTTACATCAAACACTGTAAAACTGAAGCATCCTTAAGTTCTTAAGACTTCATAACATTGTTCAAATGCAGTGATAGGCTTCAGTCTACCATGTCCTGCTTTCAACAAATTGGTTAAAAAAAGGCATGCCCATTGCATTTATTCTGTTTGTGTTAATGAGTTTTTCTTTAAATGTTTTAATGTAGAAGTGCCACCTTTCTTTGTATCAGTCTGGCTGTCTGAAATGGACCAGTACCTAGTTGGATCACCATGGTAAACTGCAGCAAGACTCTTCCTCCTAATGCTGAAGCCTATCTGTGATTTTGCTCTAACCAGTCCAGCTTTCAGGTCAGTGATTTTGTACAGGGAGTGAGATGGGAAAGCACAGAACACATTAGTGCGATAGTATATTAGTGCTGAATCAGCAAGAGCCATTCCAGCTCACATTCACCATCTCTCTGCAGCTGGTAATACTCTTCCAGATACACAATGAAACACAATTTTCCTTGCAATACCCATGCACTGGGCTCTAGGAACATATTACCCTTTTACACTGATCTAAAATCACTTTTGCCTACCCAACACACTCTTTTAAGTGAATTTTCACAACTGGCCACATGCTGTGCTAGTTTTTTTTTTTTTAGCCAAGACCAGCAAGTGGTATTTTGCTAAACTACTGTAATATTATTACTTTTGTAATGCGTTACTCCCAACACTGTAACTGATAGATGCAGAAAAGGCTTGTTGCATCATCTTCTGGTTGGCAGGAAAAAAAACACAGTCCATAACACGTTTTACAACAGTTTGGTTTTCTGCACTTGGCAAGGGGTCTAGGCGTCAGCTGGTCATAACTTATTTAACTCTTTCCTATGCCCATATGGCAACCTGCATAGAATGACATGGAAAGTAATGTCCCGTTGAGCCAGAGAATCTGTTACCACTTCCCAGGGTGGGGGAAGAGGTATTTTTCAGTAAAATTGCATGTTAAACAATCAAAGGAGCTTTCAGCGTCCCATGAGAGCCCTCGTCGCGGGCTGAGAAAGGCACCTGCTGCCTTACTGCCTTCCCTCTATTTTGGCTTTGCTGCCATCTTTCTTTCTCATTTTTAAACACTTTCTGCTCTTTCTTTTCTGTGTTATTTGCATAGAGACTCTCTGTTTTACTGGAAAATCGCAATAAATGCACCCAGATTAAACAACAAACAGCCTTCTCTCTCTCACGATCCCAATCACTTTTATGCACACACATTGCCTTCTTACACACATTTCTGTGTTTCTCCATTGCAAGAGCCTTATGATTGGATCTGGTGCATCATGAGCCCTCTTGAAAGTAGAAAGATGGCAACCATCCAAAAGTAACTAATCCATTCACATGAGATTTCAGAGAAAGTGAGGGGGAAAAGAAAGGTTTTAGAAGGGGTGGGCTGTTACTGGTTCTTCAAAAAGAAATGGACCGTCCCCCCATTTTTTCTGCCTTTCCTCCTCTTTCTTTGCCCTTTTATTTCTATGTGGTTAAATAGGAGAATAGGGTGCCAGTGGTGGATAAGGAGGGATCTATTCAGCTGGTGCTAAACCCCTCTGAAACTTCTGTCTTTGGGCCAGGGGTGTTTAAACAGACAGGGTAGGGGCCCCGGGGTGGGGGGGTGGAGCAGCAAGACGGTGAAAGGAGGGCAACATACGGTGCCCAGAAACACACTATTGTCCTCTTGTCCCTTGGTTTTAATAGGCCTCTTCATTTCCAATCAATCCTGCTAAATGCAAGTTTAATAGCTTTTCAATAGCGGCTTTCCCCCCCCTGAGGGAGCCTAGGATTTTCTTTCTCTTCCATCCTCTCTCTCTCTCTCTCTCTCTCTCTCTCTTCATCATTCTCACTGCATTTCTTTGAGCTGAAAAGGGGCTTCCGAGCTTGGCTGACAGAGTTTGGTCGAGACTCAATTATCCACTCCATCAAGGGGTGCAGCAAAGACCATCCACCCCCTAACCTCCTACACAACTCCACACCGGTGTTCTCTCTCAGAAACATAAGCTCTTTCCCTCCGAGGCAAAGGCCAATGAAGATTTCAGGTCTTTTCAGACTTGCTCTTTTCTCACACTTGTGCTGACAGTCCTCTTTTCTTCTATTGAGGATGGACACAGCCAGACGGGAGAAGAAATACAGAGTAGAGGACGACACTGCAATAAAATGGAAGTACCAACTTTCTAATGGGCAGGCAACCTGGTATGTTAAAACACAACTGACAAATAGCCATTTTAAAATGTAAATGAAAATGGGAGAAAAACACAAATCATGCCTAATTTTGACACCTACTATTTACTATCACCCTCAGATCACCCTGCATGAGAAGGATACCAATGCTCAGAAATAGTCTTCCAAAGAGTTACCTAGTTTAGTTTTTTCCCTACTTCATTATTCAAATATTACTTTAGTATTAAACATTTTTCTTTGTTTCTTTGTATTATTTTCATGCTATCATATGTATTGTCTGTTATTGTGAAAAAAGAAAAAAGTAGACAAATTCAAAATGATCAGAATCAAAGTAGCAATTACCTGTTTATTTTTGGAAACAGACTTATCGAAGCCCTCCATGACACATGATTTTTTTTCCTTTTCAAAAAAGGACATGAGATCAAAAATAGCTAAATATGACTCTTCTGTCAAAAACAAAACTCTTTTTGACAATATTATTAGCGGCGGTATTTCTAAGTCAAACCTTTAACTGTATGTTTATGTAGAATCTTTCTTTTTTGTACAGTCCTGCCATCCCTGGAGCTCCACTTTTATGAGATATTGAGTCTCTTTGCAGATACTGTAATAGTGTTGTGCTTCTGGGATTCTCCATTTTTGCATCAGGTACTGGATGAACATCGATTGCAATTAAAGAATCTTGCCCCAGCATCTAAATGTTTACGAGCTGTGATAATTCATAAGGATGAGCCGATATTTAAGGGCTTTTGTACATTCAATAGTTCCTCTTTAGACCCCTCACTGAGTTGTGCCTCTGTGCATGTCTTTAATCACTCTCTCTCACACACACACAAGACATTCACAGTTTGCATTCGGGCCCATTTATAAGTTATGCACCCGTATCAATGCACGCACCAGGCCGTATGAGCAAAACCAAAAGCATCTTTATTAACCTTGCAATGCATGTAGACATTCACAAACACAAGTCCACATATACAGCGAAACGAGTTCACACCACGGGAGTGATTCAACTCTCTCCAAATCTTGCTCCAAGAGAAGCTCAACAAAATATCACGTCTGGTTAATGAGTCATTTCAAATTGGAATAATTCCTCCTTGCTGAATTAGCCAATTCTTTAACGGCATGTTAGCGGCTTAATTACATGAGTTCGTTCCTGACAGAGAAGAGAGGGATGAAAGAAGAAAAAATGAGACTAATAAAAAGGAGGAGGTGTTGAGACGAAGAGGAGCAATGGAGTAATTTTTTTTAAGGTAGACCCTTTTGAGGTTTTCTAAGCCGTTCCTGCTTAGAGTGCCCTTAAGGAAAGAACAAATACTGATTTAACATTAACAAAAGTTAAACGGTAAAAGAAAATGAATACAAAATATAAAAAAGGATAATAAATATTGTACTTACATAATGAGCAGGTCAGACAAAAGGCTTGGTATTAACATGGCTGTCTGGCTCATGCAATGTCATTACAAGGTACCATAACAAATAAAGTGGTGCGTGGGATAAGACGGAGAAAGCCGTCTCTAAAACCTATGTTGTGATTTGCTCCACAGTGTGTGGTATCTGCGTGTGCCTGTGTGTTTATGCGTTCCCCCTTCCCCTAGTAACAAGGTCACAACACACTTGGCCTGATACACTTTAATCCGGATTTTTTCAAAATGGAATATCATTTCACGGCACTGGATGGAAGCAGAGAGGAGTGTGTGTTCATGTGGTGGCGTAAATAGGGCAGGCGTGCTGTGGGGATTGCGGCTCACATTTAGTTGTTACTTTGACACAGTGACTTTGTCTTTTTTTGTCACACGTTAAGGGCAGCTGCAGCTGGGCCTGACATGAGCATGACATATTAAAGAGCTTTGCTTTTTTTCTCTCACTCTCCCCTACTTTCTCCAGACTGTTTTTAGAGCCTAGGATGCATCTGAGGAGAGAGCCATGCACTCTGCCTCACTGGGACAAACAGATGTTAGCAATGATCCCTCTCTGGTCTACCTTCACTAGAGACAGCAGGGAGTCTTGATGGTATTAGTAAATGTGTATGTTTGTGTGTGTGGCACTTGGTTTCGCCCCTGGCACATTTGCAGATAAATAAGAATATTTATCCCATGTCAAGCCATATTTAGTCCTCCTTCAACCTCTTCACTGTTTGTTCTGACAACTCTGATTGTAAACAGTGAAGATGTTGCAGGAGGGTAATACAGCTCACATGGATTCATGATCATGCTAAAATCTATGTAGAGAGATAGATAGACACTGCTTTGCATAGACCAATAAGTCAACACATTTTGCAGTTTTGTTCATCATTTCATTGTTTGATCGGTTCAGCAAATGCAGGCGACTCGCATTTGAATGCAGATAAAGTTATATCTCAATCAAATTCATTCCACCATTGCCTGTCCTGTAAATAATAGAAAAGCCAAAATCACCGAATTGTTCAATTCACCCTTTTCGTAGCCTGCTCTTCTATTAAGTTCAAACAGCATTAAGTTCAAAAGACTCGACTAGAGAAGAGATAGGCATACAAGAAAAAGAAGGGTAAAGGGGTGGATGAGTGCAGTGGAGAAAAAGAGAAAACTAGTGTGAAAAGTAACTTGCTGGAAATAAACAGGGCTGGCTAAAAGCGATCCATTGTGCCTGCTTCAGATAAGGCCACTAAACCCGAGCTGGAAAGAGCTGAGCTCCATTCTGCGCCATGGAATTATCCTTTTGTTTGGTGTGGGTAGACTCTATTGTTTCATTCTCATTGTGGTGTGTGTGTGTGTGTGTGTGTGTGTGAAATAGTTTAAGCACATGTGAATATGTGTTATACCAAAGTCCTTGTAACATTCTCTAGGCTGCATCTGAAAAGCCTCCCTTGTAAACATAGCCGTCTCCTCTACCTATGTCCAAACAAACTGAACTGAGGGCCACTTGTATTTGCTTCTGCAGTTTCAGAACCTGCCACATTTCATTCCTTTCTTCTCTCCCTCGTTCTTGCTTTTCCCATTCGCCTGGTCTCATCTTCTGCGCCTTATCTCCTGCCTCACATTCCAGTCGCATCTTTCTCCCCCTTTCTTTCTCACTTTCAGTGTTGTTTTGTGTCTAAATTGCAGCCTAACAGCTTTTTAAGAGCTGTTTGCAGGGGTTTAATCCTCCTAGCCTCTTATTCAGTCTGTAGTATATTGTAAGCATCCTGGCACCGTGCAAGACCCTTTTCAAAACGACCATACAGCTCATCCATCCATCACACCTTCTTCTCCTGTCCTTCCCTCTCTTCTTCTAGCCCCTCCAATCCCTTTAGTATACCCCCACTTTTTCTTTTCCCTCCATACCTCTCTCTTTTCTCCTGTCAACCAAGCCTGATCCCCGGCATCAATGCTGAGCAGGGCCCTTTTCACAGTTACATAAGGTGTGACAAATTGTTGATTTGCCTTCTTCATGCCTGTTTCTGCTCCTCTCTCCGCATTCCAGACACCCTGTCCCTCTCACGCACCCTCCCTATCCCTGTCCTTTCTCTATTTATCAGCATGAAAATTGCAGGGGTTCAAGTCAGCCTGTCGACAGAAAGAGTGAAATGGGGGGTCCGCAGCGGTAAGAAAAAACAGAGAATAGGACATAAGAGATTCCAACAGGGGTGGAGAAGGGAAGAACAGGCTTCTGACAGACAGAGGGCTCAAAAATGCCTATGCTTTTGAGAGGAAATGAAGGAAATCTATAATCAAGCATCTCACCCTACAGTTATTTCTCACTGTCTTATTCTCTTTCTATTATAATTCTATTATAGTTTCTCATAGTTAGGGTTAGGGATTTGAACAAATCACTAACATTAAGTATTAAGCTGAGGATGGACATAATTATTTCTATTTACATTTGTTCATTTTGCAGATGGTTTTATTCAAAGCGATGTGCAACACTCAAATCTTGTGCCTTGTTGAAGAGTGTTGTGCTATTGCTTTTCTAAGTGATCACACTTGGCAAATGATAAGCCATCTAGATACCTGGGTCAAAATAAGTAATCACCTAGAAGCCATCCAGACCAACCACCCAAAATACCCTAACAACCACCAAGAACACATTAGCAACCATGTAACTTCCTAGCATTATGGCAGCAAGATTTGCAAAGGAAAGCATTTTTAATCTTGGCCTGACAACAGAGGGTAGCAATGACCACATCATCAGATCGCGTCAACCCCGCCAGGTCAGATAAGAAGGGCGACCGATAAATCCTGAAATGAGAATGGTACTGAAATATGCATCTATGTATGTGTGTGTGACACTTAGGCTGTCTGTCACGCACTCCTCTCTGCTGTGCCGCGTCTCTGGTGAGCGTCAGAACTTTTCCAAGTGTCATTATTCCAGCGTTCCCATTCTCACTCTCCCACTTCAGAGTCTAAGAACTCCTCTACTCGCAGACGGAAAGCTCTCCGCTAGGAACACAAAGAGGCTGGGTAGAAAAAAAAAACTAGAGAGGGAAGGAAGAGGGGGAGGAAGAGATTGTCTCTACACATCAGCCAACTGTCTTGACAAGATGTTGATTGAGCCAGTCTTGTCATTTCATTCCTGCAGGTCTCCTGGTATTTTCTGGAGATTGTTATTGCTGCTGCTCTCCCTTCTCTCACTCTACTTTATCTACTGTCTGTGCCGCCGTTCTCTAATTCTCTCTTTCCTACAGCATGCACCAATCTCCCTTTATCTCTCTCTTGCTTGCTCTCTGTTGCTTAGTGTACAGTATGATCTAAGATCTAGTATGCTTTTAAATCATTAGCGTTGTGCGCTCTTTCCATAAATATGTGGGTTGCTGTATGCACCAACACCTTCACAATGATGGAAACATCTACAATCGGTCCGACTCTGATGGGCCTCATTCACTGAGAGGAAAAATAAATAAAGACAAATTAATAAATAAATAAACAACGCTTTTATATGCACTCTCGTTTCAATCCTTTGGCTGTGAAGTCAGGGTAAACAACACAGAAAAAGCAACACTGTAAATATGGCAAGATGATTAAAAATCCATAGAGTCAATGAAAAGATCACATTTAAACGTGCCCCCCCCCCCATTCACCTTTGTTGATCTCTCTGCCCTGCACTCACTATCAAAAAGCAAATGAAATGAAAACAAAGAAAGCTAGCACTTATACTGAGCTATTGGGATGCTAGGCTCAATGCCCTGGGGTGTCAATTAATTTAGTCTGGGGATTTGTGGCCTACACTTCCTAATTGAGCCCAGTGGAGGTGTGATAGGAGGAAGTGCGTTTCATAATTAATATGTTTTTTATTATACCGTATATATTGTCTTTATTATTGTCTTTATTATTTTTTTTTAATGAGGAAGTGATGTTGTAAATTTATGCATCTCATTAGAGCAAAGAGGGCCATGCACTTTATTGGTCTAAATGCAGAGAAGAAAGGGAAAATAGCTGTAGTTAATACCTCAGTTGTTAGTGGCATATTGAAGTCTGTGCGCACATGGTAGTATATGTGTTGGAAAATAAAAAGAGATGGGTTCCATGAATACCTTGTTAGGATTGTTCAATGTGTGTGCTTTTTTACTGCTTGGAGGTTAATGTGGCGCTGGCAATTCTATTGAAGCTTTCTCTAATTTGATGTTTTTTTCCTTTCTCCTCGAAAGAGAGACTGGCCATGGTTGAGTGTTGTTTTTGAAGGCCACCAGTTTGTTTGATGTACAAGAGATTTAATTTCTGTTCTATTACAATTTCCCTTTAGCTTCATTCTGCCTGTTTTGCTTTCTTTCGACACCTATATGGTGGTGACTTCTATCCGCATCACGTAACAGTATACAATTAAACAAACAGCTCCTTCATCTCTCTAGAGAGGGTGGCATCGGCTGAAACAATGAGCCGCCTCTTTGCCGGTGAAAGGGCTGACCCACGCTCACGGATGGCCTTCAAAACCACCGTGATTAATCGATGTCTGTGGTTTTCTCCGTCACCACAGTTTGCATTTCCTTTTTTCTATCAAGTTAAGGTGGTAGGGGGTTGGGTAGTTTAATTAAAGACCGAACTTTCTTGTTCATCAGATTAGCCTGGACTCAAAGTGTTCTTTTAACATGACTGATGATTAAAACCCTCCAGAACACAAAAAAACGGGTGGTGAAAGAAGAAAAAAAGGATTTTTAAAAATCTTACCTGCCGACCTCCATATATCTTGGCTTGCTTAGCGCAAAAGAAAAGAGGGAGGGAGGAAGAGGAGAAAAAAAGTAATTTCCTGAAACTCCATTTCTTTGGTGGTGATTAGCAAAGAAGCGTAATTAGGCTGAAATGTGAAGTCAGGATTTTTTATTTTTTTGTCTTTACGGATTGAACCACTTCCTCTGGAAAAATCTGGCCCTGATTAATGAATGAATGATTAATGAGAGAACTAATAAATCAATTAATTATTAAGCAAGCACTCTGAACAAGAGAAAAGGGAGGATGAGGAGATAAGGATGAGGGAGAGATTGTGAACGAAGTGTTGTTATGGAAGCCACGCACAAATTGTCTGAAAAACCTTTAGCTGAGCATAACTGTGTAATCCAGACAACAAGTGTTAGTTTTAGCCAAAAATGTGACATACATTCATTTTCACTGATTGGTGCTAACGTGTTACAACAAGACAACAAGTCGTAACCCTGAAGCGCAGAGGTGGCAAATCTTCCTTCCCCACTTCATCCCTCCTTCCAACTTCCTACACCCTCCCCACTTAACTAGGACAATCTATCAATCTTTGATAATACTTGGCGTGGGCTGTGGCTGCGAGACCAGCAACGGGAGAGTAGAGGCAGCACAGCATGGCGTGATGTATGAAATGTGGGCCGTGCCAGTAACAATGATATACCGTAGCGTTTTCCAGTCAAGTTTGACCTTTTTCCTCCGCTGATATTAATCGCTGCAGCGCCAGAATACATGCCTGATCTATTTCTCCCCCAGGAACCCTGTGCACTTTACAGTGCCGTTCTGGCCTCTCCATGTCTTTGCTAAGCTTTCTTTATCTCTCTCCCTTCTTTCTTTCGCTAAGACTACTTCCCCATCGGAGCGCACCTTCACACAGGATGTGCCACCTGACTGTTATTTTATGATTGGATAGGTCTGTTGTGGCCTTTTAAAAAATGCCACGTGCCCCTGTAAACCTTCAACTCCCCAGTGCACAAGACCCAGCTTAAACATAAGAGAACTTGCTTTGTGATATTGCCACAGATATAGATCTCTATGCTTTGGCTGTGGCATTATTAGCTGAGCATCTGAGCAAGAGGAATGGACACAGAGCTTTTGAGGAGAGTCTCCTGGGGGCTTTGGAACCGGGCAACCTACAGAAGAAGTCGGGAAAAAAAGAGAAGAAGCCTCAAGGCTGTTTGGCAGGATTGTTCCTAGTTAATGTGATAGAAAATGCCAAGTCCCTCTCATGCTCTCTCTTTCTCCCTCTTTCCCTGTCCTCCTCCTTTTCACTATCTTCTTGTTGACTGGTGCTATGCTGCCAGTGTGGAATTGCAGATTTCCCCGGCCTCAATTGAGTGAAAAGGGCTTTGTCCTTCCATTTGGGGAGGATCATTGACTAGAGTTTGGGACATATGGTCCCTGTGTGCTGGTCCCTGCCTAGCGCTGCTGAAGAATGTAGTGGGAGGGACAGTTGACCTCCCCGCTGTTCTTTAACACCTAGTGTGCCTAACTCAGCTAGTGGTGTGATGAACTTAAACACTTCGTTGTGTGTCTTCCTTTCGTTAGGGATTTTTTCCCCTCCTGTCATCAGCTCTAAAAGTTAACTGACCATGGGAGGAGTGCTGATAGCGGTGGGAGGGGAGGAATTCACGGAAGGACAGATGTGGATTTTTTTCACAAATTCTCCTGCTAATAACAGACCCACGTGTGTTGCATCAGCATGGTTGAAGGTAGGTTGAAAAAAACGACTTCTTCCTAGCCTTAAGCCCTGTTTACACCTGGTATTAAGATCTGTCTATAGGCAATCCGATCACAAGTGGTCAGCTGAGACACATTGCTGTTTACACCTGGTAATAACTTGCATCTAAAATTCAAAGAAAGAAATAAACAAAAAAAGATGTGGATAGATCATCAGTCAGTTATATTCTTTAAAAGGCACACCTCTAAATGTTTCTGGATCCTATGTACACTTGTATTTAGCAATTTCCTGTTTCAAATGAATCTCCAAAAATAGATGTTAATACCAGGTAAACTAGGCCTTACATTTTCTCACCCTTCGACATTCACTCTCTATCAATCCTAAAACAACTTGCACAATTTCTTATTTTGCATGCAAACTCCTTATTCTTTTATGCTTTAACACATACACACACACACACACTCTCTGTTTGGTTGGACATTTAAGCAGACAGCAGTAATAGATGGACGCTGTCTGGTCATGGCAGTATCTCTGATGCCCAGGCCCATATTGGAATGTCGCAGCATGTTTTCCTGTGATAAGGCTTTTAATTAAGTGTCTAACAAGGACGTCTGGGGGTGTCCATCGAAGGGACATGGCCACCTGTGTACAAGCCCATTATCCAGAGAGACAGAGGGATAGAAAGAGAAGAAAGTGTGTGTGAGAGAGAACGAAAGATAGGCAAGATCAGAGAACGGCAGAAAGAGATGAACAAAGCCACACACACACACACACACACACACATGAATACAGACGTTCCACTCTGTAGGAATCAAATTCCCTGTACGGTCACGACCAGGACACCAACAGTTTCAAATCATGATTTAAGCACCAGACGCCACGGCCGTTTTAAAGATTAAAATAAATAATAAAGATAAATAAAGATAAATAAAGCTTTATTAGCAGGTATGGCTCAGTTTCTGGGCTACTTCAGAGGCTGGTAAGCAAGTGAGGTATGTGCTCTTAATTCATTACTCCTGTTCAACCAACACAGTGTTGATGCCGGAGCCCAACCTGGAACTATTCTGCTAGTCTCCACCATAGGATAAAAAAAAACCTCAAACCAAACACCTCATATTTAATACCGTTGGGCTGTACATCTACTCTAATCACTTTATTTTGTGGATAAAATTTATACTTTTAAAATATAAATAATATTTTTTTTATTTACAAATATCATGTATTCATTGATTAATATGCTTTTTATTAATTAAGTTAAATTGTCTAATTGTTACATCAAATTTATAAAATATAAAATAATAATCTCACTATATTAATGTTAAATGTTAAATGCATTCTCAATTCATTTCTGAAACTCTTAGAGAGTTTCACAGTTTCCCCAAGCCCTGGCTCCAGCCTCAGCACCATTTCAGTGGAAAAGTGTACATAAGGTGTCGCTATCGATCATTACAACATCTAGATAATCTGGAGATTGCTTGCCTGCAGCTCGGCAGTGTTCCAATGACGTCTTTACAGGATATGGGTTTGGATCTTAGGAAGTTCAAATCAATCTCTATAGATTCGGGTTTTTGGAGAGAAAAAAATGGACTGTACCATTACGTTTTTCCACCCCATCAGTTCTCAGGGAGTCAAGAAATGGAGAAAGACAGAAGTTTCTCCCCAACATAGATGAAGGCAAAGAAATAGGGGGAAAAATCTGATCTGCAAGTGTGAATGAATGCATCCTCCACATAACCTATTATAATTCAAAAGACATAATATTATATTTTCATGAAATATCTTTCTCTCTCTGGCTTTCCTGATGAATAACTTCCCTCTGTTTTTTTTTCTTCTTTTGCTGGGCAATCTGTTCCACCTCCTCTTGTCCACTCTCATCCCTCCATCCGGAGAAACCACTCAATCTTCTTTCTTGAGGGAGGCTTCCTTTAAATCTTAATTAAAACCAACTCCAAAAGCCCATCTCCTCCCAGGGGCAAGCTTGAAATCAGCTTAGAACAATCAAGTTTACGGATTAGGTTCCAGGGGAAATGAGGAAAAGAAAAAGAGAGAGACACATCACAAAGACCAGAAAGATGAGGGAAAAAGAGTTCCCCCACCCTCTCTTGCTCAGGGTGACGACTAGAGTCCGGTCTTGAGCTATCGACCCCACTTTCTTGCAAGATTAAGCCGCTAGCAATGCTCCTAGAGAAGATAAACAAAGGTTGGGAGCAATGGCCACCAGGCGAGAAACTTATTGGATTTTAATTAAGTGCCAGGAGAGAGTGTTAAAAAGGACTATGGGACGCAGAGGGGCTCCAGTGTTATCAATCCCGTACAGCACGTTTCTCATGCTTCACATTTTACACTTTTTCTTTTTGTGTGACCCTTGCTCCTACTATTCACCTTTTTTTTCAGACACAAAAAGCTCCTTAGCCAGTTTGCCCACTCGTTCACATTGTGAGAACAACAAACAGTCTTCACTCCCCGCTCCTTAGAGAACTATTCGTCACCCGCCTCGTTTCACCCCGATCCCAGGTTATCGCTCTTGGACTCCCTTTCTCTCTCTCTCTCTCTCTCTCTCTCTCTCTTAACAAGGTGAAACAAGAGTCGGTCCCCTGAGGAGGCAGCGCCAGTGATAAGGTTAAAATGGGCCGAAAAAATGGAGGTGATTATTTGATATTGGACAGATTGAATTATCTAGATTGAGAGTGCAAGAGAGGAGGGGATGCTAGTCTTGCTCCGAGAGCCAAAAAGATATTGTGAGGGATAGAGGGAAAGAAAGGAAGAGGGCTGGACAGAATAATTTTTCTCCAGCATTGCCATTTGTGCCAACGAGGACCAGCCTGATATTAATGACCACTCAACTCCCGGCCAATGGAGGAGTTTTTACCTCTTAAGGGGCAGATTGTGAACGGCACAAAGTTGGCCGTTAATTTGACAGAGAGCAAGTCAGCCAATGGTAGATTTGCGAAGACTGAGAGAACTCTATACAAAAACTGAGAGATTCCTATACGTTCATTGGACCTTTTGGCTTCCTCTCTATCAGACCAACAAGGTTCTACATCTACTAATTATACTGCTAATGAACATAGAAAAAGGTTGAGCTTTCTCTCAGTGCCGCTAAAAAAATGTCCAAATACACACAAACACCATGCGCCTGGCCAGAGACAGGCCATCATCACCTCAGCAGGCACCAAAAGAGAGCTGTTAATTGGTGTGAAAACACACACACTGACTTGTGTTATGGTTATTCGATGAAGCTGGCACTTGTTAACAGGATACAATGAATCACAGGGATAGAGGGAGACAAAAGGGAGAGTTGGAGAGGTTTTTCTAAGAAGAGAGGCCCCACCTTCTACTAATATTTGTTAATTCTTTGCTTGGCTCTAAGGAACATGGCTAATGAGTTCGTCCCACTTTAAACTCTGGTGTTTTATAAAAATCAGTGATAGCAACAGAAGCTCACAGGAAGCTTCCACCGACAAATAAGTACACTTCACACCTTCACACTGGCATGCCCAAAGTACAAACACCTTTGTGCAATATAAATTGAATATAAAAAGAAAAACCACCCTTTCTTTTTTGCTACCGAGTTGAATCTGCTTTGCTTTTACACCTAAGTGAGCCCATTAATAACATTAGCAAAACAAAAAAGGTTTCGCACCAAGCTACTGCGTCACACTGGGACAAAAGACTCAGATTTCTCAGATGCCTGGTAAATGAGTGAAAGCTTGCAGCATAAGGACTGTTACAGGGCTAATCACTAGCACGGATGATCGCTGAACCTCCCTGTGGCTCTGTTGAAAGGGAGTTTGGGTTGGCCTCTCTGCTCTCTTACTGATCAGCCTGCTTAAGTAGCTTGTGATTGAGGGGGTCCATTAGAAGCCTATCCATCACCTCCTCTCAACAAGCTGAGTAAAAAAGTGAAGACATCAGACACACCCCTGCACCAGTTTCTATGCTTACACATGTCCACATTCATCAGAATAGTGTCAAGACTTGTTAACCTTTTTTTTTTTTTTTAAATGAATAGTTAAAATTCCACAATCACACTGACCCTTCATTAAACTCTGCCCATATTGGTTACTGCTGCTAACTTGCACAAACTTTATAGAACATAACATGAGAATAAACAGGAACATTTTGTGGATTTGCAGTAAGATGGGCTCATAAAGTGGTAAACAATTTACTTAATTGACAGAATTTAGGAACTATGACATTGCAAAATATTTTTCTTTCTGCCATTTTTCTTTAAAGAAGCTTAAATTACAAAAACCCCTGACAATCAGAATTGAGATACATACTTCTCACAGTCAGCTTAAAAGAAAACCCACATTTGATCATGATTACAACTGTTAACATCAGTGTAAGTGAACAGCACACATTTATTGCTGTACTGTAAACTCTTAAGTTACTATTGTATTACAGTGACCTGAATCAATGTGTAAAATTGTGTTTAAAGAAAGACTGTAAATTAGCAACATTAATTTACCTCGAAACAAATAGATGTGTTCTTATTGATGATCTGCATGGTTAAATAGTATATAGACATAATCTACAGTACAGCATGTACTTCTCCAGATTCATAAAAAAATGGAAACAGATCCTTCCTTCCTTCCTTGTTATCTTGTGTATCTATAAGTGACCAATCAAGAACACTTCATGATTTTCTGTAATATTGCGTTTAAAATGATCCAAAACATGCATATTATATGTAAACTTACATTAGAAAAAAGCAAAAGCTTTTAAGACAAAAAGGTGTATGGCAACTTAGGTAGGATTGGTCGGTATGTTTTCAAGGCTGGACTTAGCGAAGGGTCAATTAGATTAACTACATTACATGTTCTATATTAATGCAGCCATAAACAACAGACAGTTAAGGGCTAATGAACCATATTATTTGAAAAAGTAAAAAGTTTATTCTGATTAATGTAGCTACTAAATTGAACTACTTATTGACCCGTGATGTCTTCATCATTTTGCTGTTTGCATTCTTTTTAAAAACAATAAGCACACTTTATTTGGCCATTCTAGTAGTACAAAGCTCAAAAGAAACTGAAGAAATACTCCTCAGAAAAGCTCCCAAAAATTCCTCTGCCTGTGAAATCCCTTCATATCCAAACAAGCTTTCTCAAAGCTGCAGCTCCACCAAAACTCAATAAAACATTGACTTTGGAAGCGAGATGTCAGTATCATATGACAACCCTTTCACATTTGTGCCCTGTTTTCTAGGGGGATTCATAAATCATCACTAAATCTCCTCGCAGTGGGACGCAGCTCATAGAGAAAGCTGAACCCGTATCTTCAGGCAGGAGAGTATCTCGCTTCGCCTGCTGCTGTAAGTGAGAAGAACCTAGAGAAGTGCAGTTCCAAGCAGGAACACGCTCCTCATTTTCTCACCTGCTCTGAGGTGGCCCTGTTTGGGAACGCTTGAAACCAAGCAGCCTGCTGCGTACAAAGCCAGCCTGGAGCCCAGAGCTGGAAGACCCGCTGTGTTCTCCAATACCAATGCATCTTTTTCTCAGGAATCTGGTGAGGCTGTTTTTGTCACACCCCGGTAACATACACAATCGAGAAGAAAGCAAAAACAAGTGGCTTGAGGTAAAGTACCAAGCAGTTTGCATTAGCGTCAGACCTTTATTCCTGTTTTCTCATTCTATCCTCCACACATGAACCAGCCCACACTTCCTTTCCTGCTTGATGGCTTTTCTTATTTATGTATTTGTCCTATTATGCTTTTTCATTTATACAAGTAACACAAAATAAGGATGGCAAGGAAATGTGTTCTTCTCTGAAAAAAAATTATAACAACACGGGGTACAAATAACGTTCTAGATCACACTGCATAATGGATACCTCGCTAGAAAAGCTGCTTAGCATGATATATTTTAGATAATGTTGGTCTATCAGCACCACTAGCCAAGTGTTGATGGTGAACAGCATGGCTATATATATCACCATCACAGAAACTCATGCTAGCCTAAGCAGATCTTTTCAGCCGAGTAGAGTGAAGTATTGTGGGATTGTAGAGCCTATTCCCTTCTAATCTGCATAATAGGCATATTTATGCATGCAACCGCATAAAAAGTGTCACTTTCTGAGGCAGCTTGGTAAAGTTCTAAAAAGCTCAGCTAATGTAAGCATTGGATCACTTTTTTAGACTTCATCTGTCCATACAGACTCATTATTCACTTTAAGAGACATTATGTTTAGCAAGCAACTTCTCTTTCCTTTTGTCTCTCTTTGTTTCTTGTTCTCTTTGTTTTCAATCTCACTCCCTCCCTCTTCTATTTATCTCTGTCCTTATCTGTGACTGACAAGCACCCCACACCAGTGTTTACAGCAAGCCAGAACCAGGGAGAGAATTTCAAAAGTAAACAGCCAATATCCTGTGCAACAACGCTGAGGAAGCTCTTTTCAGTGTGTATCGTGTACCTGTCTCTGTGTGTGTGTGTGTGTGTGTTGAACTTCCTCCTCAACTCCGCAGAGAACTGCAGGCTGTGGACGCCTCGCTGAGACAATAGTCACAGACCATTAGAGGTTTCTCTGTCTTCTCTGTGCAGGGTTCGGCGCTGTAATCCGTTACAGCCCTCCCACAGCAGTAGAGCGGCTGGAATGCATCAATCAGGAAGGTCCAGGGGCACTGCCTGACATTACCTCATCGTCTGAAAGAGGCTGTGTATCAAATTCAACCCATCAACACTACCCATTTTCATCCACCCAGCTCTAGCCAACCTGTGCATTCAAAGCTTGTCTGCTTTGTTACGGCTTCATCATTGCCCCCAGGTGTCTCCAAATGCCCTATCCAGTCTCCTGTGTCAGACAGTCACTTTTCATCTGGTATGTCTTTGTTACTCTGTTTCCTACTTTTAAACTGGGAGAACAGATGAAGGGGTTCCTTCATACCAGTACACGGGTATCCATTACCTTTAGAGCTAAGATGCTGGAAGTTAATCTGTTTGACCCCCCTCTTTTCCTCTCTTCCCTTCTGCCTTGGCACACCACTTTGTCAAGCTGAATGGACTCCTAAGCCTTCCGCACCTTGGCTAAATGGTTCTCTCGCTTTCTTTACCGCCATCCTTTCTACCTTCCAAATAATTTGATGGCCCCTTCTATTTTCCAAAGGCATTGGCTTGTTTCAGATTACTTTGGATCACTCGATAAAATTACCATGTTTGGACACTTGAGTGACGGCGGAAAGCTTGTTTGACACGCCTTGACTGACAACCCTTACTTGATAGCAAATTGGCCAGCTTCTCCCTCAACCTCCCACTGTGGCGTTCAAAGCCATGCCGTAATATCCCAGCAATCAAGAAAAAGAAAGACGGTGAGGAGAGTGAAGGAAAGACATATATGCTTTTCTCAATTTCTTGCCCAGCTGTCTGAGAACTAAACAGAGATGCCTTTCATTCTGATGGGGTGGGGGAGGTTGAGTGAGGTCTTCTCTCCGGTGTGGAGTATTATGGTTAACGGTCGAGCTCACAATCACAATATTTGCGCGCACATTCCACTGGGGTTTCTAGAGAAGAAGAACTGTTTGGTTTAGGGATGTGAGTGTATGTGCGACAGAGAATGAGAAAGAGAGAGACAGACAGACAGAGAGAGAATGAGCTCACAAATAGCTGATAATGAGGGTCTTCCTGTCTGCATGACAGGCTTTATGCCAAAGGCTCAAGTAGGGCTGTGCTGAGCTGAGATCTGTTGTTTAACATGATGCTATCTCATAATAGAAGCAGGTATAAGATCATATGCTGATACAGAATCTAGACAGCGTTCTGAAATCAGTGTCCTACTTGTGCATAGGTGTCAAAGACAATATCACTATAATTACTAGGCTATATGAGTATGAAATGCTCCATAATATTCTGTTTGTAGCTACAACAGGAGAGATAAACTAACAAACAAGCTTTAATTTGTTGTGGTGCATAATATTGCACACATCTGAAAAAAAACTTTTTTTACAGAATTTATGAGCTCAAAAATGTTTAACAAATAAAAAGTGGCCTGTACAATGTGACATTGTGTCAAAACCTAAAACGACTTTGACACCATTGTATTAGATTGTATGAAACACTTTAAACTGAATATCAGGGGCAAAGTTTGATCCTAAAGCATCACACGTAATATTACTATCAGACTGTGGCTTTCCTGAGAGCTTTTCTGTCTCTCTCAGGCACACAATGTCTTCTGTGATGGAGTAATCGTTAATTAAGCAGTCAGGCTTTGACTAATCACCCTACAAAGGGCATGCAGCTTTAACCACAAGACACTCATCTCAGCTGCCCCTCTGGCACACCCTTCAACTGTGTGTGTGTGCGCGAGAGAAACAATCAATTACTTCTAGCTGTCAGTCCATCAGAACATCTATGACTCATCAATGAATGAATGCATGAATCCATAACTACAACAAACCGCACAACAGATAAGTAATAAAGGAACATAATGTTGAATCTCCCTCAATGATTTGCAGTACAGCATTTTTCCCCAAACGTAAACATAAAAATATAATATTCAATAAATAAACAGATAGATAAAATTAATGAACCGTTTTCATAGCAGAATTGGATTTTTTCCACCGCAGAAAGCATCCTCTCATATCTGGCCATCTTTAAGACCGGGCTTAGGGATCTTGGCCCGAGAGGATAATATGAGCCCAGATATTGCAGCAACATGGAAGATAAATTTCAATTTACTGTTGCTTTCTGTGTCACAGGAGGAGATATGAAATGTTGTCTTGGAGGACTGGAGGTGATAGTAAAATAGAAGCCGATGTGCGCTCTACCAAATCCCAGCTCATTCTACACACGCCTGTGTCAAAACACTTCTTTGCTCCTGTACGTAATAAATTGTGATACATTTCCCCCAGTAACGAGTGACATTTTTCGCATTTTGGGAGAAAAAATGCAAGCAAAGTGTTTTAAAAATAGGAAATTAGTGTTTGAAATTGTCTCTTTCCTTAGGCATTGTTTTAATGATTTTCTCCAAATTAACTCAGGCTGCTGAGCTTCACCCCTTTGTGATCTGGGAGTAACGTTAGCAGTAAACACCCTCTTTGTTCCCACTGTATGCAAATATCCGTGATTATCTGACCCTATTTCCTACTGTATCTAATCATCAGAATAAACAAACTCCCCTAAAAAAAACATTGTTGACAGGAATCCTAAGGGATGTGGATACAGAAGATAAAATTCCGCTCTAGGAGTCACTCTTAGCCTTGAAAAAAATAAAAAATAAACTGTCCGTTTTAATGTAACTGAAGACCTCCTATGCCATCATTGCCCTCTTTTTCATTTTCTCCTCTAGAGGAAGAAGTCAGCACAATTCCTCTTTGTCCACTCTCTCGTCTTTCCGCCCAAGGAAAATGAGGTGAGGATGTGGGTGGACGGAGACAAGGCGAGAGAAAGAGAGGGGCTGAAAAAACAATGGAGATGGAGGAGATGGCCTTGTCCCAGAGTGAGGAACAACTGGCCACCTCTCCTCGGGGCTCTGCCATTAGGCATGCGGGCTGGAGACACTGACAGCTGATAACAAAAGCCCCCCTGAATGCAATGCCAAGTTCTTTATATGTGTGCTCCTGCATGGGCAAGCTGATTACAGCCTTTCCCTCCGAAACCTTCTCATTTGCTTTCTCTATTCCACTAATTCTCCTCAATATTTTCCTGTGCGCGCGCGTCTGTTTGGGGGGTGGAAAGCTGCGGAAAAACGTGGGTGAGACCCCAGGGTCACTGTCTTATGTCTGTGAAAGATAATTAGACAATACGGCTGTGTGTAGCATGTCTCGGGCAGAAAACAGAGAGCCATTGTTTCAAGACCCCCCTAACCCAACAGCTGTATGTGTCATCAGGAGCACAGTTTGAGCGTTATGATGGGCAAATGAGGGCACGGGAAAAATGGAAAACAAGGAGTTGTGGCCTTTTCTCCACAGGAGGTATTATAAAAGTTAACTTACAGATTTTTGATTACTTGCAATAAGGGTTTCCTTTTTTTACTGTACAGAGAAGGTAAAGCATTATCCTGATCCCCTTAGCCCTATTCAAAAGCCTGAATGTCACTCTCAGCATCAGTCCCAACAACACATAAAATTTGTACGCTAGAATATTGTCTGGGGAGAAAATCTTGCGATTTGCTCTCTGCTGTAAACAAAACTGACCTTTACGTTGAATTTGTTTCTGAGCACCAACCTCTCCCTCTAATAGAGCCCAGAGCACTCAACCGCTCGCAGCCAGTCCATCTCGCTCTGGTCTGCAGAGTGCAAGTGAATCAAAGCAGGCCAAAACTCATCCATATCTTTGCCATACGAGCATTTCCTAAATAATGCAGCAGTCTTCCTGCACCAGACAGATTCTGCTGCATCGGTGCTATTGTGAATCGTGTGTGTCACACACTTACTCTCTCCAACTCAAACGCACACACTCATCACTGAACTTGCTCGCCTCCAACTTTTCTACTCCTTTTCAATAAGGAAAAACAGAGGTGAAGTATGGAAGCCCATTTCTACCTCAGAGTTGAAAGAAAATCTACTCGCAATGGGATTTTGCATTTGCAACTATATATCTATCAACTACCACTTTATTTCTCATAATTGTGGCTTTGTATGTCACAAAGTGACTATTTATTATTTTAAACTTTATCTTACATTTACTTTTAGTTATTTTTTTACTCTGAATCAGAAATAGGCTTCCACAGAAAAGAGTAAGCAAGAGGAAAAGAGAAGGAATGACACTAATTCTCTGTATTATGCTTAAATTTTATGTTCTTCTTTTCCGATCATTACACTGGACATATAACCTCATATTACACACCTTTACATTCAATACAAGCATTAAACCTCTTAACAATACACACACATACATAAAAACAGTCATTTTCAGTCCCCATATGGTCTCCTAAGACATTCAGCTCATGCATAATACAGAAAGCTCCTAAAACAAACCCAGAGAGCTACACAGCCAGAAATACCACCATACAACCCCACTCAATCTCAGCGCCCAGCAGTCCCCACCACTAATGGGAGGCCCTGTGTGCGGTCAAACTATCTGTCCCTCTAATGGAGCCAATGAAGACATCAAGACTGCAGATTCACAAAGCTGTTTGTTGGAGTGTTTACATGTGTGTGGCTGAGTCTGAAACCGAAGCCAGCAGCCTTGCTGCCCAGTCAGTCAATTACTTAACAGACAGCGGTTGAAGGCACCAACTCAAGAAGCTGGTTTCAGACAGGCTCCCAACCCACTATTATGATGCCTAAAGATCTAGAACAAATTTGAGTGAACCTTAGATAACTAAGAAAGTAATTAGTGATAGTGAATGGATATTTATGAATAGACTTTTTTTAAACACCATACAAGATTGTGGGATATCACAGAGCAACAAATACATAATCTGTGCTGCCTTTTGACAAAATCACATGTACACATGTATTAGATGCATACTAGGTCAACCAGCAAAATATCCCATCGTCTACCTTGCTAAAGAGCGGGAAAGAAAGTATGTCAATGAAAGTCTGTGTTAGGATACAAAATGGTAAAATTATAATGCACAAAATGATAGTCAATTATGTATTTATTTTCTCTTTACACGGCAAAAGGACGAGAGGAAGGAAGCAGTAGGCGAAAGTCTTATGGTCTTAACACGCTTCCTTTGAACGCTGCCTTATTGGACTAGCCAACCCCATGCCAAAGGTTTCAAAAAAAGCAAAGTGCCGGAGATTACTTGGAATACCGATGGCACAGTGCAACAGAATTCCACTGGGAGACTGAGGGACATTCCGAGAAAGCAAATTATGGATGCGAGAAAGAAGGTAAGGGCATGCACATGAATATCTGGCACTAAGGGCTGGTCTCTTCAAGACTGTCATGTTCTCTGCTTCAAACCCTGCTCTTTGCTACTAGTTCTGAGACTTCATCTTGTCAGACACTCTGAAATCGTGTGTGTGTGTGAGTGAGAGAAAGAGAAAGACAGAGAAGACAAACAAGAGGGAGACCAAGATATAAAGGAGATGTGTGTTTGCACCTACATTCGGGTGTGTATATGTCTGGGTGAATGTGTAAGGAGGCATGTGTGTTTATGGGAACCAGGACGATATTTCTCTCTCTCTGCGCTATCTATTTATGAGCCATTATTTTGAGAGGGAGCTGTTGAGTCAGATGGGAGCTGCTGGTGGTTTTTCAGAATGTGGCGTGCTGCTTGTATAGATGTCAGGTGAGATGAGTGGTTCAGGCCATCCGGGAGCCTCTCTGCTCCTCCCAAAGCAGCTGCCACCAGTCTGTCAAAGAATTGCTCTGCTACATCCTATCCCCCCCAATCCCCCCCGCCAC
>NW_015642050.1:301265-323032 GCF_001515625.1 Sinocyclocheilus rhinocerous | reverse complement strand
GCCAGCCCATCGGGGCGCCTCTCTGCCCCTCCCAAAGCAGCTGCCACCAGTCTGTCAAAGAATTGCTCTGCTACATCCTATCCCCCCCAATCCCCCCCGCCACCCCCTTCTGTCTTACTTACACACCCACTTAATGATGAGAAAAACATCTAGAGTGCAGCAAGGGTCATAGTTTCCCCCTAAATGAGTTAGAAAGTCCACATGAAAGCCAATAGTCAACAAATAGCAGTTATAAAGGAAAACTGATAACATATTTAACAACTACAGTTAACAAATACTTTTTAGGAAATGAATATTTGGAGGGAAATGTGATTCTTAATGCACTGTCAAATAATGAGATAATTTTAACAGAATTAATTTAACAACTCATAAAAATAAAAATAAATGCATTTTAATGACTTGTCAGTCATTAAATTCATTTTCAATAACTGACAGGCGTCATCTAACCTTAAATCTTTACAGATTTACAATTTACACTGATTTGCAGAACAAGTTTGAACAAAACACAATAACAGTTCTTGCTTCACTTCGAGTAGGACAAGTAGCCTAATGACAATAACAGTTTAGCCAGATTGATTCAGTATCCGCTAGCACTGGTTTTGATTCACAACAAAGAACCGGCTCATAAGAGTCAATTGTTCTTAAATCGAACAACAATGGTCACGCTGAATTTTTGTCATTCACAAAAAAGAACCGACTCATAAGAGTCGTTCATTCGGGAATCATATTGTACTGTTCGCGCTGTATGCTTGTGATTCACTGAATCGGACCAGTTCAATAAGATTCATTCAGTCGGGAATCGGACTACATTGGTCTCAATTTATGTTTATGAGTTACTAAAAGAAGCTGTTAATGAGAGTCATTCATTTGGGAGTCGGACTGCACTCATTGCACTGTCAGAGTATAGTACGGTGTTCCGTCCGCGCCGGCGAAAAAGCACGTTCGAGAATCGTTAATGAAATTAAGTCTTAAAAATCATTCGACTTCGGTCATTTTAAAGAGTAGAAACAGTTCCCCGTTCCCAACCCTACACTGCAGCGCTGCTAGTCTCTGCCAGAAACAAAGAGGCAGCGCACGGAGTGCAGCAAGCGATAGCCAGCTCATTCAAACTCACAACATAGGCTATCAGGATAGCGAGAGATGCCCGCGGCCACTACTAGCCTACATAAAGTACAGAATAATGAATAAATCAACACTGCGACGAGCATAATCTTTCAGATCGCGCGCATTCCCGGTTCCCCTAGACTGTATCGAGAAATGTCGCACCTCTGCCCGGCACCATTTATATTTATTTAATGCTGTTGAATTATTCTGTTTGAGAGAGGAGATTGTGCCTTCCTGATGGCGTTGGCTGTGAAATTATTAAGAGGTGTTTCTTCTGTTTTGGAGACTGTGATCAGCACATCTCTTATGCAGTAGACCTCTGCGGCTTTTAACACACTTTTCCAACCCTCAGAAGGGTGTTACTGATAGCCATTATCATGGTCACACCTGGTTCATTCTTTCTTCAACTTTTCTCTTAATAAGTCTGCTGTCTGCATGATCTCTCTAAATGGGGCACTGGATACCAACCTCAAGTCTGTCATGTACAGTATAGCCTCCAGTCCAGTGTGCATACAGTATGTCAGAAACGCAGCCACTTGTTCCATTGTAACTGATGCTCTCGCGATTGCAGCAAACAACAAAAAAGTTCCCCAAACACATCTATTCCATCCTTAACACATGCAGGCTACACAACATGAACGTTCAGATTTTCCATGTGCCAGGGTTTTCCTTCATATCCACACAAAAGTGATTTATAACTAAAGTTATAGCCTATGCAACAAATAAAAAGAAAAAAGAAAAACTACGGCACTATCATGTTTCGGACATGCCCCATTATTAAGAAGCCTACCTTGCAGATACATTTCAGTATGATTGTATTATATTATGTACCATATGATACCATCACTGTACCACGGCACTGCCACAGGAGCCTACTTCTATATAAGGGTACGGTGAGCAGTATATCACCATCAGCTGCATTATGCTGGAGTAGCCTACACGCCTGTATCGGACAAGCTTAATTTCCAAATTAGCCTTGTTTGCATTTGGCGCAGTGCCACTCGCCCAATATACCGGGAGGATTTCACTAGGACCTCATATGTCACAAAATACATTTATGACACACCTTAAACCACTGCGTTAACTTCTAAACGGGGCGCGCTGAACGATCGGTAATCGCGTTATGATTAGGTTGACGCAGCGTTAAGTAGTAGGCTACACAAACAACCGATTTTATCATTAGAATAGTTACTGAACTCAAACAAGACGTCTTACCTGTTCCTAAAAGGCACAATGCGATGTAAAGCGTCAACATCTTTCCGGAGTCTTCAACACTTGTCCTGCAGTCCAGACTGAAAGTGTGCGCACGAAAGCTCCGTCTGGACTGAATGTGGAAGCTGGTCCTCGCCCACCTCTTGAATTAGGTAAAAAACATTTTTTTTTAAACACAGCAGATTATGTTAACCTCCGCTCTGAGAGCTGAAAGTCTCTACTGCCATCTGAGCACAGTCTAAGCATCAATGCTGGTTGTCTCTAAAGTTTAGAACTTTCTTTCGAACGTTCACGTAATATTTCCCAACACAATTTTGTTCAAATCAAGTTGCCTTAATGCGCAGGTCTTGCATCAATCCAAGTAGGCTACTCGGGAGTAAATCCTCCGTATAGGGGTGATAGAAAAACTCCGTTTCTCCTGATCAGCGGGGCTCCGCTCGCCTGTGCAACTGAGCGCTTTTCAGCACCACAAGCTCTATCGCGCACATAAACGCCTCCTCTTGCGCACAGTTCCCTCCGTGCTGCTCTGTTCGCTCCTCACTCTCTTGTAATGCAGCGGCAAGGCGAGGATACGATCCGCACTGATTGTCGTTCTATTGACTGGATGTTGGCTCGAAGAATAAAACAGGCGCTTTTTTCACTGGGGAACATATAGAGTTTGAGAATGAAGTAATTCTCAGTCTACAGGGACAGCCGTTGGCCCACGCCCCCCGGGTCCTGCGATTGGTTAAGGGTTTAAACTATAGGGGGTGTCTAGCAGTTGGGGGTGCTTAGTCCTTAAACAACAGGGGGTGCTTGGTTATGCGCGCCTGTAAATGAATAAACTGCTGGGGAAAGTAAACAGGTGTGTCCCTGAGCAAACAGAATCTGCCGAGCAGATGATCTTAATGGGGTTTCTTTAAATAATGATTCAATATGCATGCGATGTGATTACATTCATATCAATTAATGTTATTTATCACTTTATGGTCGGATACTCCTCATAAGTCGATATGCACAGCATGATGATTTTCAAGATTCAAGACAACTAAATTATTTTTATGAATTATAAACAAATATATTAAAAATATCTCAAATATATTACAAAATAAGGTTATTATTATTTTCCAAGGTAAAATATATGTAACCATGCCTTTAAGCTCTGGTTGAATGGTCTCAAAACGAAAATATTTATGTGCTGTTTGTTACAGTGGTTGGTTAAACACATGAGTCAGCTGCGAATACCCAAATAAACTGAGAACCACGGGGGCTTTTTCTTGACTTGTCGATCAAATATGCATTTTGTTTGGCTTTGTATCTTTACAAATAAACAAACCCCCCCCCAAAAAAGACAAATGTCTAATTTTAATTATATCTCAAAGTATTTGTGCTATTGCAGTCTTTTGAGTACATTAAATAATGAATTATTGATAAGGACTATATTAAATATATAAAGTATATCTATCAAATATAGGCCTATTGCAATAAATAAATAACACGTAAACTGCGACAGCTCCAGAGCGCTCTCCAGCGCACGGTATTTATGTCGGCGTCGGATTCGTTCACTCGTTTTCGTTCGCTCCATGTGTCCTTCACTGCAGTGAACCCATTCATTTAATGTATTTAACGGTCTATTTTAATATATTAAGTTCATATATTTTATTTTAGTAAATGTTCACATTCATGCTTTTGAAATTTTGTTGGCTGACTCTAAACTCTAATAGTGAATGATTCGGACACAGCGAATCGTTCAGAACTCTTGTTTGAACCGATTCATTGACAAGACTCAAACGATTCATTCCTGCATCAGATGTTGTTACATTTGTTGCCATCTCCGATATCAATACAGCTGACAAGTTAATTGGGACAGCAGTGAGATCAACTGGATTCACACTTATTTAAAAGGTACGCTATATATATTTATTATATATATATTTATTTACTACTTTCACGCTACATTGTTAATTATCACCAGCCAACAGATTGCACGCTGACTTGTTGATATGCAGTTTTAAAAGTATCTCTTAAGATTCCACCTTGTAATTTCTCTCGAAAAAACACACTGGAACCTTTTAGATATGGTCAAAGAGAGGAGAACTGTAAAACCACGCGGATGGTTTTGGTCTCCACCCAGTTAAGATTTATTGTAGGTGAGGGGATCAAATGCGAGACTGCCGCTCACAAAGTCATGCTGATGAGAGAAACAGCTTGCTGGAGGCGCAGATGATGATGGGAATCCTGTGAGTTGAAAGAAACGAGATTGAGTAAAGGGGCAATAGATGATCTCTAAACAACAGGGGCTCACACCTGCTGGGAGAGCAGAGTAAACATCAACAACTACTGCATGAAGTTTACCAAGTCTTGACAGGGTGTGAGCCAGACGTGTGAATTAACAGCTACTTTCATTTGGTTGAATGCAGTCGAGGGTGATGTGTTTTAGCAGACCTGTAAGTGGAACATACAGTCATTTATTTTGTAACCTCACATTGAGGGTGCTGTAACCCACCCTAGGCCCGTGAATACTTAAATAATTAATGTACATACAAGAGGGTTTTTTAAACTGTAGATTTATTAATAATGAATGCAGTTTGATATTTACTAAACTGTTCTGTGTTGGGGGGGGGCAGTTAAGATGTCGTTTGCATGGTAATTGTAAAGAAAGTCATAAATAAAGCATGAGGTGAAGTTATATGGAAATGGGACTCCCCAGGAAATGAGAATATTTTAACAAAATATTATCTCAGGCTCATTTGACCCGGGGTCAATTAGAAAAGGCTGAAATTACTATTGCAGCTTTTCCCCTCTTGTCTAATTTGCAAGGCTGATGCAAAGTTGAGCTGAAACATGTATATTGTCATGATATTGCGGTTTAATTTGACATGGTGCTTAAAAGTCGATTCCGATCTCGCTCTGACAGACAACAAACACAGCTTTCTGGGTATTTGTCTTGAAGACAAACTAAAATGACATTCCCTCCATGGAGAACATTTTCTTGCTGACGTGGACAAATTGTTATTGTGCTGTCGCACAAAGGTTAAAATGTCTTTTTGTCACTCTTAAAATGGTCTCCTCTACATCCCTTAAGTAAATATTGTATCACTTAAAGGTCAGCGTTCCTTATAAATGTATAAATCAGAGCTGGTTTATGTCTATTTCATCCAAATGTCACAGGATATATGCTATTAATAGTCTCAGGTATATAATAATGTCAGTCTTGAGTTTCAAATGTCTCGTTTTATCAACCAGTATGACTCTGCAGTGTAAATTAAGTGAAGACATGTAGAATTCTATTGTCAGCATGACATGAAAATTGAGTCTTTCTTTCATCAAAATGTAAATAATTTGCTCCGTCTCTGAAATAACTTTCCATTTTTTTGTGACAACCATTCTTTTTCCATTACCGCTTCCCTCCAACCTGTTAGGTTTTAGTATCATTGATATGCTCTTATACTTTTTTTTAATAATATTTTAAATGGGATTTTATTTTAATATTTTCTGTTTTCATTTTAGTTTTAGTTAAGTTTTAGTAATTTTGTTTAGATGCATTTTTGTCATTTTTATTAGTTTTTTTTTAAATATATATAAAACTATATGAATAGTCTTCATGAAGTTTTAATTTTTACTTTTTAGTTGATTTAGTTTTAGTTATTTTAGTACTTCAACATAAACAACATAAACAAGAAAAATGTTGCCTTGGCCACTAGTTAAAATAAAATAGTTTAAGTTTTTTTTAAAATATATTTATTGTTTCATTTAATTAATGTTTATTTTATTTCAAGTAGTGACGTTTTTCAATGGTCGCTGGATGTCCTGTTTTACTTAGAAACGTCATATTCAAGAAGCAAATACCATTTTGTGTTGACTTAAAACTCTTATTCCAGTTTGAAATTTTTTTTCTCCATGTTTAATGTAGTGCACGGTAGGGTTGTCAAAAGTACCGACTTTGGTACGCGTCTATCAGCGGATCCGTCTATAAGCAGATATATTAGGGATCCGCTAATAGACGCGGCTTTCAAACACTCCTGTGTGTATCTGTGTAAGCGCTCGGCGAAAAGCATTAAGCGATGATCACTGTAGCCAATCACAGACATATCTGTTGAGCGCGTGAACACAATGGCCAATCAGAGGTGTTTAAGGATCTGCTCAAAATGCTAGCGGGAAATGCTGGGATCGTCACATTTTTTCAATTTCAGTACCGACTGGTACTGAAGTCGGTACTTTTGACAACCCTAGTGCACGGCAAACATATTTTCGCCTTTCATCATTAAAAACATAATGCATCAGTTCAGAGTTTAGTGCTGAGCGGTGCACAGTCTGCTATACTGTCAAAGTTCCCCTCTCTTTACATCGACCATATGGGGACATTACAGCAGCTCTTACTATAATTGTGTTATTGAGTACAGCCTTGATCTGTGTCAACCATAACTCTGAGTACTGCTACATAGCAATAACTCTTTATGCCTTTACCTATGCCAGGCATCTCATGCGTTCCACCTATTATTGTGAATATCATGCATTTGGTTGAGATGCATACAAGCACTGCTTTAAACTAGACTTCTCTGTTAAGCCATCTTTGTCTAGCTATAATTACAGATACCATCATGAAAAGAACAATCAACAACATGTCCTTCATCTCAATATCAAAATACCAGGCTGGCCATTATTGAAAGCAGAGTTGGCTGAAATGAAAGTACCTCAGGGGAAGTTCAGGAGGTATATGGTTGCTGAAGGGTCAAGGGTATGGCCTTTTGCTGGGCCACAGGCTGCTGAAGAAGGCTGTGTTACGGAAACACGAGTGTGATGAACGCTGCTTCGTTCCATGTGCCGTGCCCTTTATTGTGTGATATGGTATTCTTAGATGGGTACAGGTTTCTTTAGTTAGGTTTAAAGTTACAGAGAATATCAAGTGCCTGTGTAATATGGAGTCATTTGTGTATGAATCTGCTTTGGAGGCTTTTGCTGACTTGCTGATCAGAATAATCTGATCTATAAAAGCACATTCTTATTCTCCGTGTCTGCTTGTGTGTTTCCAATTGATTAAAGCTTATTTGAGGATGTCTGCACAAAACTGGCTTTCACCTACGAATTGTTTAGATTTAAATTCTTAGCAAGTGTCTTATTCTATTGCAGCCCACAGTACAAATGCACAAGAAAAAAAAAAGGTAGCAGAGAGTACATAATACTAATCTAAGCAGTGGGATCGAATGAGTAGGTAGTTACAGATCACTAGGCTAAAAGTGTATTTTCTCATCCATGACGATTTTGAATGAGGTCAGACTGGGTGACGGTATCAGCCAGGCCTTGGGTTATATGAAGGTTGGATGAGGCCACATTTCGGATGATGGCCACCTTGTTTCAAAGTGGGTCATAAAGTGAGTGTGGATGGTGGAGGAGTTGGGGAAAGGAAGCCAAAGGGATGTACAGATACTATGCATATATTTTATTTTTTATAGTTAAAAGACAAACCACATTCTTTGAAATAAATGTGATTTATTGGCTTCTACAGTTCCATGAAGAACCTTTAACATCCATGGAATCTTTTCATTGGGATTAACCCTCAGAGCTGCTCCTGTAATAAAAGTCCATCACCCCTCCGCCCTTATTCTTTAGAGATTACTTTTTTCCCTAAAGAAATTGACTGACTTACCGTATTGCCAGTCAGTTGTATATCAACTTCAGTATCTATTTGTTCATACACCATGTAAACAGAGTGAAAGATTGTCTGAGAATGGAAGAGAGAAAGATGACCCATACCAGTTGTTGGTCCAGGACTGGCATCATTGCCAGATCGAGACTCTGGATCTCCGCTCAGCTCTGACCTAATCCCTGGGCCAGCTTTCCTAGATGGGCCGACAGATTTAGATCAGCCACCCTGACATGCACTGACCGGTCTCGACAGCAGTCCCGCATCTTGGCTGTATTACTGAAGTTTGCTGAAGTTTGAAAATTTGCTGCCAAATTCCTAAAAGTGATATATTGACCATGAATGATGATCACAGTTTTAGTTGGAAATTGCAGGCTCTAATGGTTTCCGAAACATCCATTCTGCGAGTCACTGTTGACTTTAATCAAATGAATTATGGGAAATGGTTCCTCTTAAAACATGTAAAAACTAGTCATCTTCTATCCTCTGGTTCTCTCCATTGCATTTCCTTATCAACTGATCCTTAAAGGTCCCATATTTTACACCTTTCTGGAGTTTTATTTTAGGTTTTGATGTCCTTAAGAATATATATTTGCGGTATAAGTACCAAAAACCATCTCAATATATTTTTACAGCTCCTTTCTCAGGAGCTCTGCTGAGAACAGGTCGATTTTGGCCGGTCTAATTAATATTCATGAGCCTCTCTTCTGATTGGCCAGTTGTTTTCTGAGTGACGCACGGCCAGGCCAACCACAGGTAACTAGGATCAGCCGACGTCACAGCGCTAGCTGGAGGCAGCAAAACAAAGGGGAAACTGGAGGCGGCCCATTCAAACCAGCGCAGATTCGTCTACATAAGGAGCTTAAAATATCATCATGTTGTGATGTTGGGTGCCAGAATTGACGGAGTACAGGCTCCAATTTGAAATTTTATCGCATATCTGCTGCCATTGCCAGACAAAAAACCGACGACAGCTGTGGTTAAATGCGATAAAACGAGCAGACTGGACAGAAACGATCGTCACAAATGCTTGCGTTTGCAGCGCACACTTCTTATCAGAAAAGCTTTAATAAAGTATTGTCTTTTGTTGTTATGGGTGCGTCTACAGATTTCTTGCCATATGTCTGTTTCTTGCATCTCACGACTATGTTGTGTATGAACTAATGTCTGTGTGCATGTGTGTAAAACAACAAACTGACGATTTATATATAATCATTTGTAATTGTATATACATTGTTGTGATTAATTGTGGCTGGAACAATAATGTAGCTGTAAAAATAGTTGCCTGCTGAAATTGAAATGTATATACATCTTCATCATGACTAGATAGACACGGTGAGTTTGTCTTTACTATACACGTTAGATGTGATCCACCTCATAGTAACAATCCTGTCAGATCGTCCATCCTTTGAGTTAGAGTGTAACGTTACAGGTCGGCCGATCTGGTTTTGTGGTTAAAGTTAACCTTTTCGACATGTTTCCCTGTTGTCGTTGCTCAGCAATAGCATGGAAGCGATGTTGTGTGGGGGTTTGGCAAAAGGAGAGTGGGACTGTGTGCGGTGCTCGGGGTGGTGACTGAAGGCGGTGACTGTGTAGTTCTGACGTCAACTTTTTACGGAAGTCACAACGGTTCGTGAAAAATCACAGCTACTTTAAGCAGGCTGTGTGAATTTTACTGTGAAATGACTGTTTTGAAACTTGTATGGTAGTTACATAGCACCTAGACCTCACTTATCATGAAAAAAGTCAGGAAATTTCAGTTTTGACAATATGGGACCTTTAACTTTATTCTTTTCTTGATTTTATTTTTTTAAAACTGTTAAAATAAAGCCTTGCTTTGTTATTTATTTTATATATTATGTATTTAATTATTTTATAGCTTGTGATTAAATTACTTCACGGCTTCCCACAAAAGAAAAACAGGCTGTAGGCCAATGAACGTCTTTTGCTAAATACTCTTTCAAGTGATTCTTCTGAGATTACATGTAGAAACATGAATAATGTACAATTTCACCCTCATATTTTAACTGCTGTTGAGAATTTGTGCACACTAGGGTTCTTTTAATGTCAGTGCTCATAATTACAAGCCCAATATTATACCAGTTCACTAAAACCACACAAATACTAATTCACAATTAGTTCTATATCCAGTTGGTTTAGGAACAAGACTGCTGTGTGTACTGTTATCACTGAGTATTTCCATGAGTCGCCATAACACCTGTTCATTCAAAAGCCAATCCTGTTGAGAGTGACTTGCATCAGGCATTTGGTTTCACAGCAGGGTGTTTGCTGAAGTAATTGAGAATGCTGGAGGGCACAACAGTAGCATCCACATCTGGGAATTCCCAACCTGGCTCATGGCTTCTTAATTACTCAACCAAACATGGACCAAAAATGGTGTAGATAAACCTTTAGAGAGGTCGACAGTTAATGTGGCAACTTAAGTGCTAAATGTTTTTTTTTTTTCTCTCGTAGGAATACAACTAATGTTGCAGCACAAACCAGAAAAAAAATATATTTTCAGGCTTGTATTTATACGCTACGTCATCCGCTGGAAAGCCACTCTCTCATGAACGCGCGTACGTCAGTTAGTGGAAGCTAGAGATTACGGTTTATAAAGTTTTAAATATGGATATTTTTCTTACACAAACGCATTGCTTTGATTCAGAAGGTCTTATTAACCCCTCGGAGCTGTGTGGAGCACTTTTTATGATGGATGCACTTTTTTGGGCTTCAAAATCTCGACCCCCATTCACTGCCATTATAAAGCTTGGAGGAGGCAGGACATTTTTTAATATAACTCCGATTGTATTCGTCTGGAAGAAGAAAGTCATATACACCTAGGATGGCTTGAGGGTGAGTAAATCATGGGGTAATTTTCATTTTTGGGTGAACTATTTTACTGTGAAATGACTGTTTTGAAGCTTGTATGGTAGTTACATAGCACCTAGACCTCACTTATCATGAAAAAAGTCAGGAAATTTCAGTTTTGACAATATGGGACCTTTAACTTTATTTTTTTCTTGATTTTATTTTTAAAAACTGTTAAAATAAAGCCTTGCTTTGTTATTTATTTGATATATTATGTATTTAATTATTTTATAGCTTGTGATTAAATGACTTCACGGCTTCCCACAAAAGAAAAACAGGCTGTAGGCCAATGAACGTCTTTTGTTAAATGCTCTTTCAAGTGATTCTTCTGAGATTACATGTAGAAACATGAATAATGTACAATTTCACCCTCATATTTTAACTGCTGTTGAGAATTTGTGCACACTAGGGTTCTTTTAATGTCAGTGCTCATAATTACAAGCCCAATATTATACCAGTTCACTAAAACCACACAAATACTAATTCACAATTAGTTCTATATCCAGTTGGTTTAGGAACAAGACTGCTGTGTGTACTGTTATCACTGAGTATTTCCATGAGTCGCCATAACACCTGTTCATTCAAAAGCCAATCCTGTTGAGAGTGACTTGCATCAGGCATTTGGTTTCACAGCAGGGTGTTTGCTGAAGTAATTGAGAATGCTGGAGGGCACAACAGTAGCATCCACATCTGGGAATTCCCAACCTGGCTCATGGCTTCTTAATTACTCAACCAAACATGGACCAAAAATGGTGTAGATAAACCTTTAGAGAGGTCGACAGTTAATGTGGCAACTTAAGTGCTAAATGTTTTTTTTTTTTCTCTCGTAGGAATACAACTAATGTTGCAGCACAAACCAGAAAAAAAATATATTTTCAGGCTTGTATTTATACGCTACGTCATCCGCTGGAAAAGCCACTCTCTCATGAACGCGCGTACGTCAGTTAGTGGAAGCTAGAGATTACGGTTTATAAAGTTTTAAATATGGATATTTTTCTTACACAAACGCATTGCTTTGATTCAGAAGGTCTTATTAACCCCTCGGAGCTGTGTGGAGCACTTTTTATGATGGATGCACTTTTTTGGGCTTCAAAATCTCGACCCCCATTCACTGCCATTATAAAGCTTGGAGGAGGCAGGACATTTTTTAATATAACTCCGATTGTATTCGTCTGGAAGAAGAAAGTCATATACACCTAGGATGGCTTGAGGGTGAGTAAATCATGGGGTAATTTTCATTTTTGGGTGAACTATCCCTTTAAGATGCATCTGTTTAAAAGGAGAATTTTGAAACAATAGTCATTTGTTATTTTTTTAAGTATACTATAAAAATATCCCCTGCATAAAAAGTAGTTAAAAGTAAACAATTCTGTCAGTAATCCGTTTGGCAGTGCTACATTTTAGTCCTTGTACTCTCGCTAACCACAGGTGTTTGTAAGCACCCATAGAGCGTGTTGTTTTCTCAGGGTTTCGGGGCTTTTGCCCCTGGCACTCTGATTGAGGTACAGGCACTGCAGTGACTTGGTTTCCCGAGAGTTGTTGTTGCCAACGTTAGCCGTGGCGGTGGGGCCAGCTGACAGTCACAGGAATGGGCCATGACTGGCTGCTTGTTTTGTGCCACGAACTCTCACTGTTCATGCCCACTGAAAAAATAAATACTCCGGCTCCGGAGCTATAAATAATGGATGACTTGTCTACTGTCACTTTAAATCTTGCGTCTAGCCATGGCCTGGTCATTATTAGGGTCTCCCTTTCTGTTTTTCTCTCTCGCTCTTTCAGTCTACTTTACATATGTCTCTGCTTTACCACAAGAACCACAGACTATCGTACCGGAGTCAGTCCCTCTACAGATTGTCACAGGAATGGAAGATTTACATGGTAAAATAAACCTATCTTTGATATCTTCCATGTCTCCCTAACCATACGGACCTCAGCTGACATCAAAACATCCTGAAGAAGAAAGACAAGGAGAGAGAGAGCAGGTAGACGTGTGCAGTAAGGTAAACATTTTCATCTGCCATGATCCCGGTCTTGCATTTGATAGGTGCTGTAAGAGTGCTCGAGGGGCCGTGACTCAGAATCTGACCCCATCAAGCTAAACCAGTCGCCTTGCTGCAGCCCCTGCATGTGATGTCCATGGAACCCTGTCATGTTAAACATTGAGCAGGCCTGATGAAAATCTGTCCTGAGGATAAGTGAGGAGAAGAGAAGGGAGAGCCAGAGACACAGAGAGCGAGCGAAAACTCAGTCCCACCCATTCGAACAGGAGAGATCATGGATTATTCACATTTGCAGCTGTGATAAGGAGAAAAATTGATGAAGAACAGCTGGCTGGAGCATGATGCGTGGAGGCTAGAAGCTGCTCCACCTTTGAAACAGCTGGGAAGCTACCAAAGAGTGCTTCTGTTTGCCTCAGTCACGGAAACAAATCATTAAGAGCCAACATCCAGCTTTAAACTATGGCTTATATCTCTGGTTTGTAGGGTGGAAGTTCTGGTTAGAAGGAGAAAAAGGACCTGAGACCTAATGGTCAGCATATATCAAACTGTGGTGACTGTGTGGAACATGTGAGTTTGAATCTAGCCTATGTGGCTTCCTGGTCATATTTCTCGCTCTCTCTCAATAATTTGCTGCCCCCTCAATAATTAAATGGCGAATGCTCAAAAAAGTGTCATGGATTAGTAGGATTTTACACTAGGATTTGAGTATTCATTACTTTACACCCCACAATGAAAATGAGCAACAGGATATGATGTCATGCACCACTAGCCTACTCTTTCTAATTCATTATAAATAACAAAGAATAAGTTAATATATTTAAATTTAAAATTATTATCATTATTGTCATCCACCAGTACTGCTTGTTTTAATAAATTATACATAACAAAAGTTAATTTATTAATATTATTATTAATAAAGCTACACTATGCAATTTACCATTAGTTTAATTAGTTTTTCAAATTAGTTTTCATTTTTATAGTTTCCTTTTAATTTTAGTTAATGTTTTTTTTTCCTTTTTTGGGGAGATTTTTTTGTCTAGTTTTATAATTTATTTATTTATTTTTCAATTTTAGTTATTTTAGTACATAATGTTAAACTAAGTGAAAATGGGAAATGTTGTCTTGCCAACTAGCTAAAATAAAATACGTTTTCTTTTAGCTATAGTGTTTCAGTTAACGTTTTATTAAATTTTTATTTCAATTTTTATTCTGTTTATATAATTTTATTTCATGAATTTTTATTTGTGCATCTGCTCTGATAGGAAAATATAACATATAGCCAATATAGATTTAAAATAAAATATATAGTTATTTATTAATATTTAATTTTCCTAAATTTAAAATGCTAAAATTGTATCTGCTCCACTTTCCTGCTACACTACAAACCATGCAGCTTTAAAGTTAGTATTCTTTTTTATTGATGAGAGAGGTCAGTCTGTGACATTTGTCCAACAAAGTATCTCAATATAGTTTTTACTCTACGAGTTTGTAAAAGAGAGTTCACCAGTCGCGGTTACTTTGATGAAACATCTATGCATATGCCATTTGTTCCAGCTCTCCCACGCTCACATGCATGCTGATTTAAATGACTGTAACACAAAGTGTAGTGTGACCGCAAATGAGATGCAGAGAATCAAACCATTACATCTGCCTTCTGCTGTTAACACCAGCCAGATCAGACTCATCACCATTCATACCGAGGACATGGTGTGAGGGAAAGGGGAGTTTACCTGGACAAGCAGTCATTCGGCTTTGTCTGTGGTCTGAGTCACTCTAGATGTGTGAAGGGATTTAGGTTGACGCGACATTGGTTAGATAAAGAGAAAAGGAGACGTGATGGTGGAGGCTGGGGGCATGGGTGGATTGTTTTTAAATCAAGGCCTCGTGTTGCCACTGTGAATTTTTCATCAGTCTCCTAAATTAAAAATGTGAGCGGTCATCACTTATTTGTCAAGTCGTCTGAGCGCAAGAGGTGGATATGACAGGGGGTTTACGTAAGGCCTTAGGAGCCTACAGCCAAAGCCTGACTGCAGACCACAAACACAAAGACACCGAGAGAAAATACTGTCTCGCACTTTTTGTGATATAGGAGATTTAGGTGCTCAGAGGAAGGAGGAAAAAGTCACAGAGCTTTTCAGCAATCTTAGTAGATGACATTCACCGCCTTCTCGACATATGGAGCAGCTTATGCGTACTTATTCTATGCAAAACCCTGATTAACACTAAGCCCATACATATAGACAACATGTAAACATTCTCAGTTTATCTCTGGAAGAAGTAAATGGGGCCAAATTCTAATCCGCATTTGATACACATGCACCTTTTCAGTAATCCTAGGTTTAAACATGTTGACCGAAACAGTGGGATTTTGTTGTTGCATTTATTTTATTTTTGTTGGTGAATTTAATTTAATTTAAATTTTTTATTTTATTTTTGTTGATTTTTTATTTTATTTTTGTTGATTTTTTTTGATTTAAAAAAAAAAAAAATTTTATTTATGAATTTCATAAATCAATTCATGAATTTCATTTGATCCCAAAATCTGTTTTAATTTCCCCCATATTTAGTTATTTATGAAGTTATTTATTTATTGTCAGAAATGACAATGCAAAATTATAATCAAAAGCAATAGTAATCAAAGGCATAGAACATTAACAATTTAATTCATTTTTAAAATGTAAAAACATTCACTCACGCAGAGACAGAACATGCAGAATTCATATTTAAATAGCAGCCTTTTTGTGCTTTAATATTCACAGACACTAGTCAATACTGTGATTTAATTCCATTCCAAATTCCATTTTTATGACGTGATTCTGACATGAGTTTTCTGCATTGTGAAAATCATCGGGCCCTATTTGAATAAAATTTTTATTTTATCATCGGCTAACTGAGAACTGAGAGAACAGGTTGGCTCACTGATCCTGCAGTTTATTTTCATTTTAGGACCTCAAAAAAACAAAAAAAAACAAAGACCAGGTGAAATGAACCTTTATTTTCACATTTCTGTATGATGTTTTGTCAGTAAGCCTTTTAGTCTCCT
Source organism: Sinocyclocheilus rhinocerous (assembly GCF_001515625.1). Classification (NCBI taxonomy): domain Eukaryota; kingdom Metazoa; phylum Chordata; class Actinopteri; order Cypriniformes; family Cyprinidae; genus Sinocyclocheilus; species Sinocyclocheilus rhinocerous. The sequence continues at coordinate 307,179 of NW_015642050.1, read as the reverse complement.
CGTTTGGCTTTGTTTTGGCTTGCGTTTCCTCCGGAGAAGGCGATGGCCGTCTGTTTCAGGGACAGAAAAATGATACAAACATAAACACTGGCCAAGCGATGGTTTCCCTCAGCAGCACAAGCGCACACACGGCAACAGGTGATGTGCCAGATCTCAGAGTTTTGGCACTTGGTGGATACACACACGTTCGCAAACACATACTAACTCCATGGATTGCTGCAGTTCAGCTGCCAAATGTGGGGGTGTTTGGCAACAATGCTTCCTTCTGTGTGACCGAGAGCGGAGAGATGGATCCAGAAAAAAGTTTTTGTTTCATCACCTGTTGTGAAAGGTCAAAGTACGTTTTTCGTAATTGGCATCCCCATGTTGCTAAAAAGACTGGCGTCAGACCTTGCTGTAATCCAGAAGTCCTCCAGCAAACTCCTTTGAAGATCTCTGTGATGAGTTTCCTATTTGGAAAACACCACATGGCACATTTTAAGTTGTTTTTTTCCTAGAGGGGGCAGGAAACCGGTCGGGTCTTTCAAAACGGTCAGGGGTTAATGCACTAATGGCATTAAAGAACGGCCCATCCACACATCTGGAACGAGTGGTTTCTGCAGGAGTTGGAGAAAGTTACGTTTTACTTTGTTTTCCAGGCAAAGTATGAGCATCTGTGGCTGGGCACTGCCAGAGGATACTAGAAAATTCTGTTTCAGGATAACACAGAGCGCTTGTTTACATTTAAATGGCTGGTGTGCTTCACCAGGAAGACTTCTGTATCTGTTGCTTGACCCCGTGCAGCCCAGCAGATTCAAACCACTTTAGGGAGGAAGAGTGAAGGAGGTTTGAAGGGAATAGAGATATGCGTTGCATTGTTCCTCATCCAGAAGGTTTGATTGTCTTTTAAAGGGATATTCCACCCAAAAATTCTCTGATCATTTACTCACCCTCATGCAGTGCTGGACTGGTAATCTGGCATACCGGGCATTTTCCCGGTGGGCTGATGCACTTTTGGGTTACAGTTCCGAAACGTACACAGCAGCGTTATCAAGAACAGGCTGCTCTGCTGTGAGTGATGCGGGCCAAAGGGACAGGCAGGAGGAAGAGAAGAGAGGAGTTTAATCGCTAAGGAATTGAAGGGGAATGAAGGGGAAACGGAGGAATCTAACCTGTCCTATAATGCGTGTGCGCGACATGAGTGTAGAATACGTAAACACTTTTTAATAAAACGAAAATTCGTCCGTTGCGCTTTTTTGGCCAAGTCAAGTGTGTTCAGAGAGGTTTCCATGGGCCAATGTGAAAAAATCTAGATTTAAATATGACCTGATGTTTTATTCTTATCCAAAACAACGAGATGGGATATTCACACATTATTTTGTGAGTTTGCAATATATTCAAATTGTGACATCAGTGACTCAACTTCAATTTTGCGAAGCTACGAGAATATTTTTTATGCGCAAAGAAAACAAAAATTACATAATTTATTTAACAATTCTCCCCCGAGTTACGTCTTCCGCCATTTTGGAGAGTACCCAAGAATGTAATCAGCGTTGTTTACGTTAGGGGGGAAAGCGTAATCTGACCGCTTTCTGAACGTAATCAGCGTTGTTTACACTTAGGGTAAAGCATGTGTATGCGTTGTGATACTCTCCAAAATGGCGGAAGACGTAACTCGGGGGAGAATAATTTTTGAATAAAGTTGTTAGAAAATTTTTGTTTTCTTTGCGCATAAAAAGTATTCTCATAGCTTCGCAAAATTGAAGTTGAGCCACTGATGTCACATGGACTGTTTTACCAATCTCCTTGCTCCTTTTTTAAAATATAAACCATCGCTTCAGGCCAAGTGCCATATCAACCCCCATATGATAATTGGCCAGAAGTTAAAAAAGTTTAAAATAATATTATTTTTCTTACACATACCTATCATTTTGCTTTAGAAGACATTGAATTATCAATTGGGGTCATTTGGTTTACAGTCATGTTCACTTTGTGGTTTTTGAAGCATCAATTTTGGTTGTCCCGTACAATTACATTGCAGAACCTCACAGAATGGATTATTTTTCTCCATTCAGATATGTTTATCTGAAGAAAAAGTCATACACATCTGGGACGGCATGAGGGTGAGTAAATGCTGAGAGATTTTTCATTTTGGGTGGAATATTCCTTTAACAGACTTAAAAAGCCAAAAATTAAAAAGTGGCGCATTTTACAAAACTTTTGAAAATGCTTCCACCCCTCAGGGAGGTGCAAGAAAATGTACTGAACTTCTGAATTTTTCCCGTACATGCCCTCAGATCATTTCGTGCAATAGCTGTTGGATGCTATTTCTTGCTTCGTTATCAAGAAGCTAATAATAGCAGAGCATTTCTTTCTTGGCGTCTGTCGCTTCGCTCAGCGTGTTTCCTTTAAGGATATCCTGATCAGATTTTTTTTTCCTTCGCAGGTGGATCTCATCATTTGCTCTCTCACCTTTTCTCCCTGCTCTTATCTGTCAGCCTTTTAAATATAGGCTTCCAGGTTTGCTAGCATGTTTGTTTTTGAGATTCTGATTGGAACAGAAGCTCTCTATTTCTCTCTCGCCCTGTAGTCACGCAGCCGTCATCACCTCCAGTGGCTGCAGCCGTGGCCTCATTTTCCACAGGGATACGCTCCACTTATGGTGCACTCTTAATTACACTCTGCACCGCTGAGGTACGTTACACACCGTCGCTGCAACCGACCTCAAGAAAGATAGAGCCTGCCGCAATAGCTGCCAGACACACTCATTTTTCTTCTCTTCAAACCGGTTCTGGAACACGCATAGAGAATTTAGCTTCCAGTGCAAATATTGGTACTCTGATTGTTACGTTTGGCTAAGGCCCTGGCTCGTCTCCTGTGAGTTAGCAGTCCTGTAGGCTCTGTGCTCTGTCGGGCCATTAGCCAAAGCAGCACAGGTAGTGAAGCGCAGGATTCCAGAGGCTCAAAGCATTCCACATAATGTGTGATGTATTAAAGGAATAGTTCACAGAATGTCAGTGCTGCTCTTTTCCATACAGTGAAAGTGGTTGGTGATTCGTGCTGGCGAGCTCCAAAAAGGATTCTTATCAAGCAATTACATAAAATTACAATAACTTTGTGTAAAAAACAGAGTGAAATTTAAGCTATTCACTACTAATCTTACTCCCCTCTGGAGCTCTCAAATCTCATTTATGCCTTAGTAAAAAAAAAAATAAATACAGACTCCATTCTCATCAAGTTTGATATGATCATGCTGCTCTTCACACAAAACTATGACATGCCTTCAGACCACTTGGAGTCTCTCCACCTTTGAAATGCAAAAAGCTAGTTTCTATGAATGTGCAAGACTTACGATTCATTAGCTGCTATAGGTAGATAACTGGAAAAATTTAGCAAATGGTAAAAATATTTGCACTTCAGCCCAGTGTGTTTACAATTATGGTAGTAGATTTAAATAATATAAGAAATACCAATTTACAGTATCAAGAATGTTATTTTTGTTCTGCTAAAATAATTAGTAATGTCCGCACGTCTTGCTTTAAAAATTAGGTGGATTGTGCATGGGTTAGCCTATATGGACTACTTGATTTCTGTATTTATTTATTTAAATGTGCAAGAATTTTTAATACATTACATTTAATCTATGGATAATTTTTTGCAAACAAAAGAGCCATTTGGGTAGAAAACCTCAGGTGTTGCAAAACAAGTTATTAAATTAGCAACAGCATCAGCAGTGTAAATAAAACTGCCAAACAGTGAAAAAAATGCATCCTTATGAATTATCCAAGCATACATTATTCAAATATTGATCTGACTCATTGTAAATATAACAAACAATCAAGTACGCTGTACTTAGTAGAATTTATTTAATATTTTCAAGTTCATGTTTGTTCATGAATGATCTAGTTTATACAATGAATTAGTTTGTTCAAGCATGCACTTGGAATGCATGTATATATATATATATATATATATATAAAATTGTTTCAGGTAATGTCAGCATTTACTAATACATTATCAATATCAAAAGTTGTTAATATTATTTAATGGACCTGAGCCAACATGAACTAACAATGTACAGTTGTATTTGTATTAACTAAAATGAACTAAGATGAATAAATACTGTAACAAATGTGCTTTATGTGATTAATGCATTAACTATGTTAACTAATGGGACTTTTTTTGTAAAGTGTTTAAAGTGTTTCCTAAATGTGTGTATTTTTATGGTGACTTTTTGGAGATTGGCGGTATAAATTACCATCCAGTTTCTTTGTGTGAAAAATAGCAACAAAGAACATTCTGGCTAATATGTCCTTTTGTGTTTTATCTAAGAAAAAAGTTATTATATGGGGTTGAGTAAAATGCTGAAAATGTTAATTTTTAGACAAAATATTATTTTACTAAAAATGTGCACAAACTAAGTGGTTTGAAAATGGACTTGCACAGAGAGGTGAGATAGATGGTAAAGGCTGATAAATGCTCAGCTGAGAATGTGCTGACAGGAATAACTGAACATTGACCACTTGCATTAGAAATTTGATTTATATCAGCAGCCCTGGTGCTAACGGAAAGGGAAGGGGTTCTGGGATATGAAATGTATCATGAAAGACATGAATGCATAAAAAAAATGGCTGAATGACTTTCGCTACGCCTGCCAATATGTGATATGTAACTCCCTTTTAAAACAGGAGAGATCTATTTCTGCAAGCTCTCTCTGTCAGGGGAAGCAGAAAAACCTAAATTAACTTTAGTGTTTCTTATCATTGCACAAGATCGTATTTCTTCATGTTAAATCACAAGCACTCATAGCATTTCATAATGACTTTGAGAAATCAGCCACTTTGTAATGACCTGTGCTCCAAAAACTCTAACTATTGTTTCAGGCATAGTTGTAACAAATGACCTTTGCTGCTATAATGTGTGTGTGCAAGTATGTTTGCGGGTGTGTGTTTCCCAAGTTCTCACATTCCCGGCCCCAAACACACTAATTATTGCATACCAGCAGTTTGGTCCAGAGGTTTTTCTGTGTCGACAGCTCATTTGATTCATTAGTAAGCTCCCCGTACAGATTGACCAGAGGACCCGGAGGGAAGGAAAGCAAAAAATAAAAATAAAAAAAAAATTGGGAGAGTGACAAAAATGGGAAAATAGAGAGAATAAGAGCAAGGTGGGGGTGAGTAAGATATGAGAGTGTAGGAAGTGAAAGAGAGAATATAACCATGTGCTTTGGGGGAAAGATGGAGGGATGACATTGGAGGTTTGCCCTGATCACTCAACAAAAAAAAAGATGATTGATTTGCTTGCCTGGGAAATGACATGCCCCAGCCGAAGCAGAGAGCTGTTAACTCGATATGCACGGAACGACTCAAACCTGTTGTGACTTCAAGAAAACACCCAGCTTGACTGGGCTGGCCGTAACGGCACGCAGATTGGCAGTGAGATGCAAGAGACCCGCAGGGCAAGACGAGGAAAAGAAGGTGGAGTAACAGGAAATATAATGAAGATGGACAGACTCGGAGGCTTCCTTAGATACTCGTTTGCATAGTTTAACTGAGTGTGGCGTCTGATGATTTCAACCATCATCTGCTTGCGGATATATAGTGGCAATAGCTTCCTGTGGTCTTGTGCTTATGCAGTTTGGTCGCTTTTATGCTGTCAACATGGAGATATCCAAGCGTGTGCTAATTATTATGAATCTAGTGTGGAAGAACAAAACATTGTTGCATCACAATGCAAAAACTACTGTGACGCATCAGTGTGGGTGCAGTGCGCTTAAATGTTGTTTTCGTGACTGAATGCGGTCAGTTCTAGAATTGTCTGTGTTTAAATGAGCTCTCTGTAGTACTTAATTCTGATTGGTCCATCACGCCTTTCTGTGGTCAAGTAATTTTTGTATAGATGAAGTTACTGTTTTCAAGACAAACAATTTAAAAAA
>NW_015642050.1:296124-297798 GCF_001515625.1 Sinocyclocheilus rhinocerous | reverse complement strand
AAGGGGTTCTGGGATATGAAATGTATCATGAAAGACATGAATGCATAAAAAAAATGGCTGAATGACTTTCGCTACGCCTGCCAATATGTGATATGTAACTCCCTTTTAAAACAGGAGAGATCTATTTCTGCAAGCTCTCTCTGTCAGGGGAAGCAGAAAAACCTAAATTAACTTTAGTGTTTCTTATCATTGCACAAGATCGTATTTCTTCATGTTAAATCACAAGCACTCATAGCATTTCATAATGACTTTGAGAAATCAGCCACTTTGTAATGACCTGTGCTCCAAAAACTCTAACTATTGTTTCAGGCATAGTTGTAACAAATGACCTTTGCTGCTATAATGTGTGTGTGCAAGTATGTTTGCGGGTGTGTGTTTCCCAAGTTCTCACATTCCCGGCCCCAAACACACTAATTATTGCATACCAGCAGTTTGGTCCAGAGGTTTTTCTGTGTCGACAGCTCATTTGATTCATTAGTAAGCTCCCCGTACAGATTGACCAGAGGACCCGGAGGGAAGGAAAGCAAAAAATAAAAATAAAAAAAAAATTGGGAGAGTGACAAAAATGGGAAAATAGAGAGAATAAGAGCAAGGTGGGGGTGAGTAAGATATGAGAGTGTAGGAAGTGAAAGAGAGAATATAACCATGTGCTTTGGGGGAAAGATGGAGGGATGACATTGGAGGTTTGCCCTGATCACTCAACAAAAAAAAAGATGATTGATTTGCTTGCCTGGGAAATGACATGCCCCAGCCGAAGCAGAGAGCTGTTAACTCGATATGCACGGAACGACTCAAACCTGTTGTGACTTCAAGAAAACGACTGGGCTGACTGGGCTGGCCGTAACGGCACGCAGATTGGCAGTGAGATGCAAGAGACCCGCAGGGCAAAAGAAGGTGGAGAAGGTGGAGTAACAGGAAATATAATGAAGATGGACAGACTCGGAGGCTTCCTTAGATACTCGTTTGCATAGTTTAACTGAGTGTGGCGTCTGATGATTTCAACCATCATCTGCTTGCGGATATATAGTGGCAATAGCTTCCTGTGGTCTTGTGCTTATGCAGTTTGGTCGCTTTTATGCTGTCAACATGGAGATATCCAAGCGTGTGCTAATTATTATGAATCTAGTGTGGAAGAACAAAACATTGTTGCATCACAATGCAAAAACTACTGTGACGCATCAGTGTGGGTGCAGTGCGCTTAAATGTTGTTTTCGTGACTGAATGCGGTCAGTTCTAGAATTGTCTGTGTTTAAATGAGCTCTCTGTAGTACTTAATTCTGATTGGTCCATCACGCCTGGGGGGACTAAAAAGTTTGCGTGGGTTTGAAACACCCTGTCTACAGAAGTTGGAGATTTGGCCTTGTTTTTCAGTAAGACATCACCAATCCTAAATTCAAAAATGTTATTTTTTTTTTTTTACTTCAGTGCAATTGTAAATGTGTAACTCTGGTGACAAATATCATGTGTACAATGCTAAGCATAAAACCAAATGATAATCTTGGATTTATTTTGCATGTTGTAAGTAACTTTACAATCAAAAACATCTCAGGTTACTTATGTAACCATGGTTCCCTGAGTAGGGAACGAGACACTGCATCCTCTAGGGGGCGCTATGGGGAACGCCTCGTCGTGACCCGTGTCTGAAGCATACATTGAAAAAACACCAACAACACG
>NW_015642050.1:273693-292587 GCF_001515625.1 Sinocyclocheilus rhinocerous | reverse complement strand
GTGAGGAAAAAACGGCCTCTTCCATTCCTTCTCGATCTTTGTATGGAAACAGGAAGAAAGGAAGGCTCACCTGAGCTGGAGAGTAATGGTCAGAAAAATAACGTTCATCGAGATACTCTTCGGAACACAAATTAAAGTATTTTTGATGAAATCCCAGAGCTTTCTTACCCTGCATAGACAGCAACGTAACTCAAGGCCAACCACACGTTCAAGGCCCAGAAAGGTAGTAAGGACGTTGTTAAGGTAGTCCATGTGGTCTTCCTTTCGGGGTCTTGAACATGCAGTTACGTTGCTGTCTATGCAGGGTCAGAAAGCTCTCAGATTTCATTAAAAATATCTTAATTTGTGTTCCAAAGATGAATGGGTCTTACGGGTTTGGAATGACACGAGAGTGAGTAATTAATCATTTTTGGGTGAACTATCCCTTTAGACTCATTTGCAATGTTAGCAAACTGTTGACAATGCGAACAATGCAAATTACAATAAAATAATATTACAAATTACAAGCTACACCAAATTTTGCTAGTTACCAAAACAAACTAAAGACTAAATGACTTCCAGAAGTCATTCAATAAAAGCTAATATTTACAGTTTGCCACCATATAAGCTGAAGATAATGAGGAAAGTCTCAGCTCTCCATTTCAGTATGTTTCACTATGTTCTGTTCTAGCGATCTCAGCAGTTGGGGGTCTTTGTGTTGAAATATTTTTGGTCTGATAGATAAATGACGCCCACACTGCACTGCAATGTAAACAAACATGAGCATATAGACAGTAGTTAAGTTTGACTTGGTTCTCAGTATGTCAGAAAAAAACAATACTTTACTTAGATTTAAACTTTTAGTGCCTTTTGATTTAAAATGTGAAAACGTTCAATGCCTTTTGTAATGTGGCAAAGTTATTCAGTTAGCATTAGCCAGTTTGTGTGCAATATCAACAGTGGCTGTGCTTAAAAGCTTAGGCAGCTGACATGAAGCCTCACTGCCTTATCTGGCAATGACTTTGCAGGCAGCGTTTGAGCATGAAGGAACCTCACAAAACTGATTTCAGACAGACTTCTGAGGCAGCATAACAGTTTAATGATCTCCAACAAAATAGAGAGAGTGAGAACTAAGCGGATATTTAATTACAATACCAATTTCTTGCTAGAAATGACATCAAAAGTGAAAAAAGTTGGTCAAGAACCTACATTTACACACAAACTGACCACTAGCCGCAACTTTCAGACACCGTTTTTATTTTTTAGCTCAACGGTCACTGATTTGAACGCAGAGGATTGTGGGATATCAAAGGCAGCAGAGGATACATTTGTGCTGCCTTCAAACATTGATCAGATGAGGGCATCTCAGGAGACATGAAGTGAAGTTTACATTGGATTCAGACGTGCCTAGATGCCTTCCTTACGGTGGCCGAGAAGTGCGAAGCAAATCACAATTCTGAATGCAATCACAGCCCCACTGTGGCTTCCTATTATCATCCACCGAGAGGGCTGACACTGAATGAGCATGTGTGTGTGTGTGTGCTATTGAGGAGGGGTGCTATATCCTTTTCTCACTTTCACTTATCTCTGTATGTAATGCTTGTACCACACCCTTCATCCTGCAGTCATTAGTACGTTTAAATTTGATTGTCTTAACAATCAAATCAGCATTCAGGCTTAACCAGACAGAAGGGCTAGTCACACTCTTGTTATTTCACAAGGGATAGTTCACCCAAAAATGAAAATTCTGTCATGAATTACTCACTCTCATGTCGTTCCAAACCCGTTAGACCCGTTCATCTTCGGAACACAAATTAAAGTATTTTTGATGAAATCCCAGAGCTTTCTTACCCTGCATAGACAGCAACGTAACTCAAGGCCAACCACACGTTCAAGGCCCAGAAAGGTAGTAAGGACGTTGTTAAGGTAGTCCATGTGGTCTTCCTTTCGGGGTCTTGAACATGCAGTTACGTTGTGTTTTGTATGGAACACACACCTTTCATTGCTAATTTGGGGACAATGCAAGGGAAGTGACAAAGTGCGGTGCATCAAATGTCACCCATCATGGTTATTTCAGGGGCCATTTGACGGCGCACTTCCCGTCTGCTAGCGTTTCTCTGATATGGTAATGCTAATTAATGGCATCTTATCATGGTGGCGCTGATACTCACAATCAACAAGATCTGGCTGTGTGTATTTCATTTAATGTCCTTCAGCCCTAGCCAGTGGCTGTTAACATTGTTAACCTTTACTCGGACACAATGGAGATAGACAATTGTTTTGTTTTACAAAAATTGTATTTGACCAGGGCTCACCTTTTCCAGAAGCCTCTTCTCTTGTCCTTCTAAATGCCAGATAAATAAACAGAGCTGCTTAGAATGTCACTCAGCTCTTGTTTTCACAGTTACATTTCTGACATATGACTGGACTTCACAGCCGTAGTGCACTGAGAAGCTATGCAAACAGCTGCCATTATCGCGAACGATTTCTTCGATTTCAGAATCAAGCAATAAAATCATCTGCAATTTTTTTGCATAACTTGTCAGTGAAATACGGCTATGTGTAGTAAATTCTGCTCCATCTGAAAGCACGTGATGATGATTTCCTGCTGATTACAGAACCGGCTTTTTTAACAAAATGCGAATGACAATCGCATTCGATTAACCGTGCAGCCCTAAGTGATTGGTCAGATGACTTCTAATCATTAAATAATGCTTGCTCATGTCACGGCTCGTTTACCTGCCAAACAAATCTGTTTCCTTGTGTTTACCATAGGAAGACTAGTGCACTGCATAAAGATAAAGGACACTTCTAGGCGTGCTTCCAAACCCTAGTGAGGACCTAGAAATTTTTAGGCATTATAGGCATGCTACCAACACTACAGGCCATTCCAAACAGTAGGCAGCAGCAGAATTATCCTACCAAATAAGATGCCTTGTTTTAGCCAAAGGCATCACATGTAGCCTTCACATGCAGATTCTCAAAATATCTCGAAGTGCACTGAACGAAATGAAAATGTTCTTTATATTTCTTAAATTCTTTCATTTTATTCAATATCTAAATTTGTAAAATAGAAATTGACTTATTTTTGTGTTGGGACGTAATGAAAAATGTAAACAATCTCTAACGATTTAAACAATATTTTTGCCAAATAGTTGACAAATGAAACTGGACAGTGGATTTCTGGTTCCCGACATGGACTGGATTGAAGTGTAAATGTTGAAATTGTTTGTAAAAAGACTTCAGTTCATTCAATGTTCAGTTATATTGGATATTTAGGGAAGTTTCACATATGTTGGAGTTTTTGTTGTTCCCATTGTGCTAAAGACTGGAGCTTGCGCTTGGTGGGTGCCCACAGTACATGTACACTGTGGTATATGTTGCTTCACTCACAATGTCAGTGTAGCAAAGAGTCTCTTCTTTTTCCTCACACACATCTCATTTATTTAAAGAAACGTATAATTAGCTTGCATGCGTTGCATGAGAAATTTAATTAAATAAACCTTAGTAAATTGAGTTTGACAAATCAAATGACGTAGAATTAAAACCTATTGTACATTAGTGTAACCTAATCCAACTAAATTATATTGGCTCAATGAAATTGTTCTGAAAGAAAGGCTTTTAATTAGGTGTAAAAGCATTCTGTAATTGTTAGTTCATATAGTTAATTTTGTGTTCTGTTATATTTTTTGCTATGCTGGGGAAAAAAAAAAGTGTAAGTGAAATTGTGGCAGTTGTGGTTGCCAGAACTTCAACATGAATATGGTTTCAAATTTAGGTTATGTGTATTGAACTTAAATGTACAGTCTAAAAACTTATATTTCATATACTGATATAATCTTACAATACCAACCTAATAAGGTACTCGTATATATTTTGTACTTTTATAATATGCTGACAACCACCAAAAACCCATATGTAGAGTCAAAGCTTATTACAAGAAGTTTTTCCCATGAGCTATTATATACTCTAAATATGCTATATACTAAATACTATTATATAAAAGGTGCACACGGTGTCATGCGCACAGATAAAAATGGTAACAAACACGACACTAAAATAATGCAATAACCATTCATTTAAATCATAAGATTTAACATAAATCCCTAATTAACATCACTAATTAACATTTAAAAAAAACAGGTTTAGACTATAGAAATTGTATGATCTTTTACTCTAACATTTAAATTTTTTTAGTGTAGGATTGAGTTAGCAGCATCAAACTTTATTGGAATCAGTTTAGAGTGTTGAATTTCATTTCCATGAAGAGCACGATTTGTGTGGCGTGCCTCTGTAACTGGAGTTGCTGTCAATGTCAAGCATTTCAGTCAGTTTTGAGATTTTATTTTGGTCGGGATGCTGCTTTAGATGGTAGTTGATCTGTTTATCCAAATCGGCAAAACCTATCAAATTCCATGTAATGTATCCTGACTGAAAACACTTTAATCTTTGTATTCATGAGCACGGCAGGGAGAAGTGAGCCTGGTGTATTTCGACAGACTCCAAACTCGGAGACGTGGGTCTCGGGTGGTTTCCGTGCAGCTGAAGACAGTGATCATTGTAATCTTCACCCTGGCAGGGGACGAGCCAGCTTGCCCTGGGTGTGACACGCCTGTCACTGGAGTCCACGCTTGACAGCGTTTTGGCATGACAAGTCCCAACGCTGTGAGGCAACCGTCCTTCCATCCCTGTCCAACACATACCCTCACAACAGAGGTCTACAGACAATCACACACATTCACTATCACATTCTTTTTGCTGCCTTCACAGAATAGACTACCAGGCAACTTTCGTCTCCCTCTGTCCCCTTTGTGTCCCAATTGACTGAGAGAAGTGACAACTTTGAGAAGGCTGAATCATAGCTGTGCCCTTCTTATCTACCTGAACATTACTTACTGTATGAAAGGGTGACTTCTATGTTCATGTGTGTCACTTTCCAAAGTCGTTTTACTTTCTGGAACGGTCCTAATTACTGTGGACGCAGGCTTGACATTTAGTCAGTTGTCTTGTTTACAATGCTGTTTCACATTTTCAATCACTTCGCATGGCAACTGAGGCATCTCGCATCCCTCTCCTCTAATGAAGCTCATCATGTATGCTGAGGGGACGGAGTCACGGTAGAAGCACACAACAATGACCCCAATCCATCAGCAGCTGTTGTTACTCTTTGCGACGACGACTCTTCCATCTACACCAATGTGTCATTGACCAGACTTTGTTTGTTCTTATATGTCTTGCTCCTTCTTTGTGATGGTTCGCAGAGTTTGGCAGAATTCAGAATTGGTGAATTGGCACTTTTTTATTTCATGAGTTGGCATTTAAACAGTTGAGCACACCTCATAGGAAGCTGAATTGGAATGACAGGAACTAGAGTATGCTGAATTGGACTTCAAAGTGTTCAAGTGTTCCTCAACAATTAGTTACAAGATCAAACTCTATTGTTCATTCTATCATTCTGTCTGTGGTTTTAATCTAACTATCATTCTGTCTATCATTCTATTAAATTATTGTTCCATCTATGGTTCTATTTACGGTTCTATTTAACTATAAGGGCTTTTGCCGCATAGTTCTAGGAACTAGCCAGCAGGGTTTCCCCCTGGGCCGTTTTTGTTGTGTGTCGTGGGTTTCGTTTTAACGGAGATGGAATGTAAGCGCTCAATATTCGTTATTGAAAGAGCATGAAAATCTGAATCTCCTATATGACAACTTGCAGTGTTACATATCATCGAGGCTAAGAAAAGAACACAACGCTGCAGACAACAGATTATCAGACAACAGTTAGCGCTGTTTTCCATGTTTGTGGAGTAAATATTTTTACATGCCTTTTTAAAAATGCCGGGTAGCTGGTGTTTCATATGCATTTAGCCAATCAGCATACACTTATGTTATCTGTAGTTCCTATAGAACTATTTTAGACCCTACTCTGAAGTAGGAGCTAATTTATGGTGCTTTTCCACTGCATGGTATGGCTCGGCTCTGCACGGCACAGTACGGCTCGGCTCAGTTTGCGTTTCCACTGCAGTTTACTACCGATTTAGTGTGGGCGGGATTATAGACATGTCGTTATAGTTGTGCCGCCTCTACTGCAGCGACCCATCAATCTCTCGCTGGATCCGCTCCTCGGCTATCAACGAGAGGAACGTCTGTACTTCCTCAACAGACCACGAAACAGCCATTATTTTGTGGTTTAAAAAAGGTGCGCTCGTTCACTGTTGCGTTCATTCAAAAAAAGTTGTGTTCGATCCTCGCTGGCTGTGCTGATTTAATCTAGCGGGTCTAGTGTCTTGTGTCGCAAGTTCAGTGACGCAGGTAGTGATGATTCTCTCCGGCCAATCAGTGATCAGCAGGGTTTACACGTCATATTTTGGTAACGGTACGTGCCGTGCCATACCGTGCCGTACCATGCAGTGGAAAAGCGCCATTATTTCCCCCAAACAGAGTTCCTACAACTAAATACGTTCCTAGTCCCTGCGGTGCAAACACGCCAAAAAGCAGGTACTTCCACTAAAAGTTCTAGGAACTATGAAAAGTTTCCTCCGATACGAAAGCCCTTTATTATTCTATCTATGGTTCTAACTATCGTTCTGTCTGTGGTTCTAACTATCATTCTAACTATGGTTCTATCTAACTATTGTTCTATCTATGCTTCTATATAAGGCTCTATTTAACTATTTTTATCTAACTATCGTTCTATCTATGGTTTTATCTGACTATTATTCTATCTGTGGTTCGATCTATGGTTCTATCTAACTATTATTCTATCTATGGTTCAATCTATGGTTCTACCTAACTATCATTCTATATAAGGTTCTATCTAACTATTGTTCTATGGTTCTATCTAACTAGTATTCTATCTGTGGTTTGATCTATGGTTCAAACTAACATTCTATCCATGGTTTGATCTATGGTTCTACCTAACTATCATTCTATATAATATTCCATCTACCTATCGTTCTGTCTAACCATTCTATCTGTTCTATCCGTGTTTCTGTTCTATCTGTGGTTCTATTTATCATTCAATGTATGGTTCTATAGCTCTATTTATCATTCTGCATATAAGGCCTATAAAACTTCTGGATGGAACAATTTTTAACTGTCAAAAACCATAAATTCCAATTTGAAATGCAATTCTGCACCCTGTTTTCCACCTCAATTCAAATCAAATTCAGGAATTGAATTGGAATTTATAAGCTGTTCTCAATTCAATTCTGAATGCCCACAACTCTGCATCATCATCAACCTCAATATCCTACAGCTGTTTGCAGTAAGTGAGGTGGACAAGAAGTCCTGTGGCTTCCTGAGAACAAAGCCCTTTGTCAGAGTCAGGTGATCGAATGAAGGAGAAAGATAGAAGGAGAGCTGTGCAGAGACAGAGATTCAGAGAGTAGCTAGGCTGACAGCCCCTACAGCAAATGGGCAGAGATTGATAGATGTGTTTGAGTCGGTGGGGACATCAGAGTCACTGTCCGCGTGGTTTTATAAAGGTGCTTGCCCCTGCTGGTCATGGCCCTGTTATGTCTTCTTCAGGGTCAAAGACAGAGAGGCTCAGACAAAAACAACTTGAACAATGACGCTCGCGAGCACCCCACATTTTTGACAGTGCGCATCAATCAAACACGTAGCCCAGACTCAATTCTTTGATAGGACACCTTGATGGCTGAGAGATGCATGACACCCTGTTTCACCTTGCAGTAAACAAAGTCTATGGATTATTCATGAGGTAAAGTAACCGGATGCGTAACAATGTATGCGCTAAGCCTCTGGGGCTGAACAAAACATTTAACTAGTTTGAGGAAAACGCCTTAGTTCTTTTAATATCTTTCCTTTTCTTTTTATTAGAATAATTCAATTTGAAAGAAGCTACTGGCTCAGGAACATTCATATAAAAGGGTCGATGGCCCAATGAAATCATTACTTATAATTACTCAATATTTCTAATTATTTTTACACAGTTGTATACCCTTTGCTTCCTCCTTTCGTATTATATTCATTAGAACCATTGCATAATTGCACTCATTGAATTTGTGACTAGTGTGTAAACATCTTTTGACTATTATATTACCCAAATAATTACCTAAATTGTTAATTGTGCTACTTCACAACAAGCACAAAATAATACTGCATTTTCAGTATCTTAAGTGTAATAGTTTATATAGGTGTGAGCATGCTAGCATGCCACAGTTTTGTAAAACTCAATCCTGTCCTTATTTCCACCATCTCCACCACACGACTGCTTCCATCCTACAAATGAAGCCACATTATTTTTCTCAGCTTTAACAAGCTCCCAACCTTGCACCATGGCAGCTGCTTGTTTAGTACTTGTTGTTGACTCTTTCCTCTTCAATCCAAGGCCTTCTAATGATGGTGCTGGACTGTTTGTCAGATCTAAATAGTTTTGGCTCTCTAATGGTGGCCCACCAACTTCTGTGTTTCACTGATTTTAGGCCATATACCTTTGGAACAAAGTGAAGACTTCCTCCGATACGTCTTCTACGCTTCGTCGCCGATCATTAAGATGGTTTCCAAACAGAACAGATTGCCTTTGGAAAACTCTGCGGCTGTTGGCACATGCACCCTGGGGGACAAGCATTGAATAGGACTAAACAGACATCTGCTGCACTGGGGATGCGAATGTGTGTTTGTTAGTGATATCTGAGCGTGCATGTGATACGATGTGATCATAGGGTCTAGTCAGGCATTGAGTCATCTTCAGTCAGTGAACTGGAGCAAATGGTCAGTTGAGCTCCAGATAAGGGCTACGAGCACGCTGGGCTCACCCGAGGATGGTTCGGGGTGGGGCGGGGTAATGCGAGAGCCCCCACAGTCCACTTTTAATTGAGTTGAGTTAATTCAGCCAAAGGCCTTGAGGGACACCCGCCATGTCACTTCCGATGATCAACCGCAATTTCAGTCAGTGTGGAGGAACGCTGCCAGGTCCTCTCAAGCCAGGATCTGAATATTAAGAGACATCCTCAAAAAAGCCAGTATGGGGGTGGTTTCTGTTTAGATGGTAGATGCATTGTCCGAAAAAATAGATGCTGACATTAACTTTGCTTCAAAACGAAACAAAAGTGAAGACACAGCGATGAACATCGTGGATCAGTCTGTGACAATTGATGTTCTCCTTTCGCCTGGATGACAAAAAAGCAGGGGTTCCATTAAGCTGCTGAGATGAAGACCAATTTTCAGCCTCTAAGCTTTGGTGAATTCCCAAGCCAAATGAGATGTCTTGCTGAGGATTTGTCTGAGGCAAGCGTTCTCATTTCCTGAGGAAGTACCGCAAGATCAAAAGGAGTAAACTGTCAAGTTCATTCCTCCTCCTCTTCCTCCTCCTTCCACCGGCCAATCAGTCTACTCATTTATCGGCACTCCAGGAAGCTGTATAAATCAAGCTGGACGCCATCGACCCAAACTTTACTCATGATCAGTAGCTCAGAACAACTCATGGATTTGCTGCTTGCTTTGATCAATATTAAGTTATTTAAGAACTTTGATGGCTGGCCATTGGGCGAGCCAGGATTTTATTTTATTTTTTATTTGTGAATGTGTGTTTGTGTTGGCAGTTGTTGTTGCAGTTGTCTCTCTTGACTTTCTTTTCACACTCTCTCTTCTTCACACTTCTTTTGTCTTCTAATCAGAGGTTGCGGTAAGTGGTGTGGCTTTGCTGGTGCAGTCGGAGTGTATATCGGTGGAGGGAAAATGGAGCCAGTCAGTGTAAAATAAATATGGACGGTGGAGGGGCAAGCAAGAGCGGATCATCTGTTTTGCCATCTGCTCACGCCACTGTGCATGGAGCCACATCGATGGCTGCTCAGTCTATCGAGAGACTTGTGTTTTTTCTAATGTAGCTTAAACCGAAATCTGCCTGTGTGCACATATTTGTAGACAAAATGCATTTTTGCTCATTAATGGATTAGATGCTTCCATTGACTGTATATACAAACAAATGAACACCAAATAATACATATGTGTGACAATGCTTTTTATACTCTCAGTGTATTTGTTCACATTGTGAGGCATTTGGATGCTGATTCCCACATTCTTCCACTCACCATTACAGAGCTCAATACCCATGCATCCTCTTTTGGGCTCAGGTACAAAGCGTGGAACCGAGTGTGTGTGTGTTCCTCTGCACTGCTTATTTAGCAAAGCAGCTGGCATGCTGCAGACACTAGGAGAGATGGAGAGAGGAAAGTGCCAGCCTGGAAAGTGATCGCTGATTGTTCAGTTGGCAGTGACCAATGTGCCAGCCTGGTGCTTTTTGTTAGCAACCAGAGCTCCAAATTCCCAGCTCTCAGTGGGTTTGGTTGCATAAACCGACATGCACACATACTTGCAGAAAATGACTCGATATACCAGCTCCCTGGCTATTTGAGCGTGATTTTATTCTGTTGGGGAAATTTAGTTTGAGTGACCATTTATAAACTCGCATGGGGAGCTAGATTGCAAGTGTGATATACTCTATCATTTTCAGCCGTTTATGGAGAAACGTGACATTTAGCAAAAAAAGTTGTTTTTATTTGTATTGAATTCTCAGCTTTCAAAGTATGTCAGCTTTAGTCAGTGCATTTACATTTATATTTTTACTTTATTTTTATAAAATTTTTAAATATAGTATATTGTTCTGTCATTCTACTCAGGGTTGGCTAAATACAACAATTTTGGCTTTGGTACGATACCAGAATCTAATACCTCGGTATCGATACTACATCTATACCATAAGCAGCCTCAAAAAAAAAAAATTACTGAATTAAAAACAATTTTCTAATTCGAATTGCAATTCTGCATCCTGTTTTCTACCTCTATATGCATATTCATTAAATATTTATACTGTAGTTCAGTAACAGTTTGGCATGCCAATAAAATAACTATATAATTAGAAAACTGACTTACAAATTATTAGACTTACTCTTTTACTATAGTGCATAAAACCTGCAATGTGTTTGCACTCACAATGTGTTTCTAGGTGACTCAGAATGATTGAGCAGGTCACATTGAGTCATATTGGAAAAGTGGGACTCAAGCAAAATTCTCCCAACTTTTAACTCTTGATATATATATGCAAACTGTGGAATGGAGAGGCAATTGTATGTATGGCTGGATGGATTCATACACTCATAAATGTGTTTTTATAGTGAAATCGTGCAGCTGCTATGTGTGTGAATGTAAAGACTGTTGCTTATACGTATTAGTCACATATATTGGACCTCAAGTGGAAATGGTTTAAATAGAGAGTCATAAAACAGATTTAATTTAATTTGTTTCAGCATCTGAGAATCATTAGCAAGTCAATTGTTATTTAGCCACCCAAACAAGGGCTCTGTTATCAAACACAGCCTGATTGCTTTCATTGAAGCACACCGGCAGGAAAAGATGTGTTCTGTCTGATAGTGATTATGTTATATTTTATGGCCATGTGTAAAGTTGGACATGACTGTCCTTGATGTGGAAGACTTGTTTGTGTGCCGGCTCCTCCCTTTCCCCCAGACATACGCCACAATGGAACTCTCGAATATCCTTGATTCATCCGTTACCCTCAGAGTGACTTGTCTTGAAATGGAAAGGGGAGAAGAATGATGACTAAGGCAACTCTTTAACTTAAGGTCTCCTGTCTGTCATGTCCTGAATAATAAATGCCATCGGCGTGACAAGGAAACAGAGAGTGTCGCACAATTTGCCCCATTTCCCCCTATCCGCTCTTATGTTTGTGGCCCTCCTGGGTCTGCTTCCTGTCTTCTCAGTAGACTTGCATGCAAATTGGACCCAAAGGGTTTCCTTGCCATGTAAGAAAATACATAAAACCGAAAAGACAGAACACACGGTCATTACGCTAAAGAGATCTGTCAGTCTTGCTGGTCCAAAAAGAGGCCTGTGTCTTGCTGTGCCCCCTTTGATACTGAACGTTTCACTGTTATATAAAAAAAACCCTTTGTTCCCAGCCTGCTTCTGTACTGTTGCCGTTTGATAGAGAAATCCCTAACATCCCCTGTTCCGCAGTAAAGCCAGGGATTTGCCATCCCTCTTAGGCATAAAGACTGTCCCCTCATTCGGTTTGAAGCTGCACCAGTTTTGCCAGCTGTCGTGTTTTTCCCCCTCCCCTCTCTCACTGTCTCTCCATCAGACCTGTTTGAAGTGGCTCTGGCATTTGGCAACGGAGTATGAGGGCTTTGAAAATTGGCCTGGCTGAAAGTTTAATTCCAGCGCCTGAGTCACAGGAGGTGCAGGGACGCATGCCGACTCGGTACGTTTGAACCTGCGCTTTGAGTGACCTTATCAGCCCCGGAGTCTCCTCATTAACATCATTACAGAGTCTGGGGAGAAGTTGGAGTCTGGAAGGGAGGAAAAATTGTCTGTTTTGTCTTTTTAGGTGAGGCAGTCACAATCAACCTTTGCTGTTCCAGTTGTTCTCAAACCACCACCCCAGTGGGACTCCCTTCTGTTTGTGGTCCATCTCTGGTCCACAAGATTAAGTGTTTGTCCTGTAAATCAGGTCAATATAACAGCCGGTGATTAAAGACATAGCCACAGCTCCGCCGAGGCCCATAAATAGCCACCGGACTGGCTGAGGATTCTCTCGTATGCCCGCGTACACGTCCATCGCATGCTATCGATGCTGAAGGAGAACTAATCCCTGAGCTCAAGGCCCTCTCTTAGACACACATACATACTGGATCTGTTTCGAGGAGGGTGACAGGGTCTGATCATCAGCAAATGCGATCTTCCCCCAAGAAACCCCCCGTCCACTCTGATAAGCGCTAATCCCGGCTCGCGTGGAAGCGTGACCGAGATCAATTAAACTAGCAGCAGATAGCAATCAGAGCTGCGGGCCAGCCATCAAATGAAGGGAGGAGACATAAGGAGGAGAAAAGAATCAGTCTATCTCCTGCTATCTTTTATCTTCCCTCTTTTCCTTTTATCTCTCTCTCTCTCTCTCTCAGTGCCGCAGTCTTGCTCAGAGCCCCGCAGCAAGCTGAGACTCGGGGATCGATTCTCACCGCCACCTTACAGCTGCAAAAAAGACAACAAAGAACAATAACTGTCATCATCGCCACCACCATTATATCTCTGGCCATCACGAGGATTGTTATCTCCCTGAATGATACTCCTCTCCTGTGCTGATTACATCAGCAAACTGCATTTCCAGATGTTCATGAATGCGTTGTCTATGGTGCTTCTTCTGTGATGTTTTGATATGTTATTGTTGTTGATGGTGCTGTCTTACAGCTAACTTACACATACAAAAACAATCCACCACATGTAGCAGTGTGAAGCATATTTTTTAATGTGTTATCACGCTTATGAATAGAAAGGAATTTGATTTCAATTATGTTCTCAGAGTCGCATGTAAACAGTGCGCCAGGTCCCTGGTGGACCACTTTTGCAGGAAGCCCCCTTAGTGAGATTGAACAAGTTCAGAATGATTGAGAGAGTGAGATATAGTTTGTTTAGATATGAGGTATGCAGTGCTGGGTAGATTACTTACAAATTGTAATCTGTTACTGATTACAAATTACATGATGGAAATTATAATTTGTAACATAGTGTATTGGATTACACACATTAGATAAAGTATTCTGACTACTTTTTGATTACTTCTGACCTAAAATATATTCCATCCTTTGTTATCAACATCATGAAGTGTATGCAACATTACATTATGCCAGGGTTTCCCCAAGCCAAATGGGTTCATGAATGAACTGCAGGGGGTTTGTGAGTTGATGAAGAGTTGGAAGACTCTCCAAATCTATGAAAGCAGTAGGATTTTAGAAAGAAAAATTTAAGAAAGAAAGAAAGAAAGAAAATAAAGAATTAGTGTTAATGAAATTATGAATAATTTACCGCCATTTTGTGAATATGTATTAATGTAATCTATAAAAAATAACTGTAATCTGATTATGAGCATTTTAAAATGTAATATAGGCCTAATCTAATTACAAGTGCTTAATTTTTGGAATCTGATTACGTAATCCAGATGACATGTAATAAATTACTACCCAGCACTTACTATACTATACTATACTATACTATACTATACTTTTTGCAGTATGTATACTATGTACTGTTGACTGCATGAAATACCCAAATAATCAAATACATTTGCCAGCAGTGCATACTGTGTGAGGTACTGTATCACACAGTGCATTGCGCTCAACTTGACCTGCCATTTCCAGCCATTTCACTGTGATTTTTGCAAAGTAGGATGTGTTCCTGGGTCACTGAATTTTGTTGGTCCTGATGCAACATCTCTGTCAAAGAAACTGTGCTGGGTTGTTTCAATCCAAACTTGGGTAAAATATGGACACATTTTTAAATTACATTTTTAACCCAACAGTTGGGTTTGTCCATATTTTACCCAAGTTTGGGTTGAAACAACCCAGCATTTTTTAGAGTGTATAATCTGAGAGGAATAATAAGTAGAAATTATTGGTAAGAAGGTTATTCAAAGCTCTAAACCTTCCCGATCCCTAAAATATGATTGGCTTACAGGAATGCTGTTGCAGGACTAACAAAGGTGTTGGTCCAAGAACTTGTCCTACTTGGTAAAATCACCAGGGTATCACTTTTATTATTCTGCCCGGAGATGCTGCTCTGGCCCTGTTTCCACCTCCTAGTAACATCTGTCTCAGGTGATCCGATCACAAGTCGTCAGGTGAGACACACTGCTGTTTACACCTGGCAGTAACATGCATTTCAAATGTGTCTCCTCCATCGAATATTGAGGGGTGGTTCCCTGATTTTGTGAACAGATACATCTCTCACTTTGAAAGTGCACTGTTGACAAATGCAAAAAAAAAAAAAAAGTAAAAAAAGAAACAAGGAAAAAGCAATTTTGAACAGAATTCTAACTTATTTGGAGAGCTTTGGAAGTGCTTTACATTATATATTTCACAACATGTTGATATCAGACATATTGAAGATGTTCTGTGAAGTATTGTGCATATATGTTTTTTCCTAAAATTGTAAATTAGTTGGTTATTTTCCTTTTTAAGCTAAATGTGACAAGTCATGTTTTCACAAATAGCATCGCATATTATTTACATAGTGTTTACACCTGTTTAATGCTGTGGACCATTTAAGTATCAAACCAGCTTTAACACCTCTTAAACTGCTTCCTGGATTTTAGGCACTTCAAAAAGGGTTTAAATTAAGACATTCACAGCAAAAAAAAATAAAAATTTGCTCAGTATTTTGTCTTTTTACTGTACAAATATCTCAACATTATTAAAATAACATACATTTATTTGAAGTAAAATGACAATATTTTCAAAATAAATTATTTAGATGGGTTAAAAAAAACTGTATTTAAAAGGAAAACAATTCTATTTTTTTTTTTTTCCATATAGCCTAGTTTTTTATTGTTTTAAGCATAAACCATGCAAAAAAAAAAAGATATCTTTAAAAAATTTAATTTCCTTTTCAGTTAAATTTATCTTGTTTCAGCATGTTGACATATTTTCACTAGAAAACGAGACAAAGTACAACAAATTGAGTTTGTATGTTTTGTACCAGTACTTCCTGCATTTACCGATGTTTCCCCAGAGACGTGCAACCAAGATACTTCAGAATCTCTGTCATTTCCGTCTCTTTTCCCTTCAGCCCAAAGACAAGACAGCTCCCTACGTGTGGAAATGTCCATGCGAGTATGTGGAGGTAGTTGGCTTGTTAGCGTCTGGCCTCACGGACTTCCGTATTATAGCCCAACAAGTCATCATCAGCTTTGTCTATCTTGCCCCCAAAATCAACACAGGAAATGAACCATCTGCTGTTTCTGGTGCCTACATAACACGTACATACACACCCATCCGCAGCCGGGTCCCCCATCCATCCTTTCCAAATCTCCAATCTTGTGTTTCCTTGCTCCTGTCAAGGCAGCTTCAATTACATTCCTCCCTCCAGCTTATGTCTTGGGTGGATTACATGCGCTCACTGTGGGCTGGCTGTATGTAGGCTATGTCGGGCTTTCTTTTCTAACACCCTGCCTAAAGACAATGCTGCTCTTGCTCCCCACCAGCAAAATTCCTTCCGCTGCAGATCACATCCTCAGAATTTCAGCATTTAGGGGTTTAGAAAACAAAGTCGCGAATAAAAGAGACAATTTGGAATCTGATCTTCTCTATACCCCCTTTTCCCCTTACATTTGTTGTTTTTTTTTAGCTTAGAAAGTCTGTTTTCTTTTCTTTGCCAACTTGGAAGTGACCTATATTGATAAAAGGGGGTGGGTGGTTTGGAAGGGGTCTGGGAATCAGGGGTAGAGATTTGCTGGCTAGGCTTATGTCCTGGGGCACATTGCCCTGATGCCAACTTTACACTCCCCAACATAAACACAGCAGTCGAGAGTATCACATACTCGTACATCCCAGTGAAGTGTCCGGAATAAGAACCGGAAGCAGGCCACAGAGTCGATGTACACTGTGCAACCTCAGATAATTGGATCAACAATAGCAGTTTATCAAGAGAGAAGGAGAGTGTTTATAGTCTTTCAGACTTGTTAGAATAAGCTTGAAATCCCAAAGTTTGTCTGCAAACAGCACGTATGTGTAATGTGTAATGAAATTAATTATTTCTCTCTCTCTCTCTCTGTGTGTGTATTTACATAGTATGTATTTATTCACTTTTTTGACCTAATGGTGGAACATGGCAGTAATTTATTTTTTAACATTCATTCATTCATTCATTGAAAATTTCCTTCAAATTTAATTCAGTATTTTAATTTGATTTAATTCAATTTATTTTAGTCCATTTAGTTGACATATGTATGCATGTGTGCATAATTTATTTGCTTAATTTACTTTATTCAACTTTAATTCAATTTAAATAATAGTTATTTATTTGACCTAGTTAATAATTTTGACCTCTGTCTACTAGTTTAGCTCTTTTAGCTCAGGTGAAGCTATTCTCAACCTACTTTGGATTTACGTTACATTTTTCTTATTTTTTAGTTATTTAATGGCTTGCAGTGTTACATTTTTGTGTTATCATTGGCAAAAAAAACAAAAACGTTGTCATTCAACATCAGTTAGATTACCACTGTGGTGGCCCACCTAAGAAAAAAACGTATCAGTTTTTGTTTTTATCATTCTATGTGCTTGTATTATCTGTTTCTGTTGTTGTCAGTAGTGTAATTACATGCGCATCTTAAAGTAAATCCCTAGTAAGACATTATCCTCCTCCTCCTGGCCTTAAAGAAGATCTGTCTGGGTTTGACTTCTCAATCTGACCCTCAGTTATCTGCTACTGATCCAGCTGTCTCGTGTCAGTCAATAACCTACAGCCTGATTTTCCATTAGATGAGACCTCTGACATTCAGACGCAAGCAGGAGGACACGAACAAAAACAACAAAGGTGGGGGTTGATAAAGCTAGATCTTAACCATAAAAGCTTATCCGTAGCACAGCGGTTACCACATGTGCTCCTGATGTGCTGGTCATGCAGGATTGAGTCCAGATCACATCCCTCTCTCTCCCCAGTCTTTTGTCACATGAATGGAAAAACAATCGTATCTAAGTAAATTTTAGACATTATATGTAAGTCACAGGAGTTGAAGCGATTGCTACCACAAGAAGGAATGGAATTACATATGACTTGATCATCCATTCCAGCATGAGCGGATTTATCATTTACCCACCTCTTCACAGTCACTTGGCAGAGTAAATGGAATATAAATGCAACACATTAGAACTGTGACACTTTGTGACCAAATCTCCCATAATGCCTAAATAGTAAAGCTCATCTCCTAATCTTTTTGATAAAGAACTGCTGGTTCTTCATGGGTTTGGGATTTATCCCTTATCCTGTTGGATCAAAGTGCCATGAAACTCCTAAAACCCAAGTAATACTGCTCTTATGTGTGCATTTGTTAATCTCAGCAGTAAAGGAAACACTGTATTTGAGCAATGAGACGTAGATGCATTTCAGTTCATTTTAGAAATCAGTGGATTTCCATAGTGTTTATGTACAGTATATGGTAGGGCTGCACGATAAATATCGCACGATATTTAATGCGCATCTCGTCAGTAAAGCCGGTTCTGTAATCAGCGGTAAATCTCCATCACGTGCGTGCTTTCACGTGGAGCAGCATTTACTACACAGAGCCGTTGTTCACTGACAAGCTGCGCAAAACATGCGCAAAATATGATCGTGGTTTTGCGTGGTTATCGCACGTGATGGAGATTTACCGCTGATTACAGAACCGGCTTTACTGACGAGATGCGCATTAAATATCGTGCGATATTTATCGTGCAGCCCTAGTATATGGTGTAATCCTTCTTCAGCAAAACTCTTGTGAGAGTCCCATGCTGCTTTTACTCTGCCAAACATTACTTATTATTAACATGTTTGTGTCTTTGTTACTTGATTTTTAGGTGAAAAAAAAAAATCTAAAAATCGTTGCCACGGTATAAATTTATTCGAGATGCAACACTACATAATATATTAAGACTTTGTTTTCATTGATGTTTTTTGTCTTACTGCACTGTCTGAATTATTTTTTTTTATGTATTTTAACAGTAACATTTTAAAGTAAAACAATTACAATTTAAAATAGCAATTTCCTTTTTTTAATATATTAAATGCTGAATTTTCACCAGCCATTACTTCAGTCTTCAGTATTAGATGGTCCTTCAGCAATCATTCTAATATGAAAAGCTTGTGTTCAAAAATAATTTATTATTCAATTTTTGGAAAACTAAAAACATATATATATATATATATATATATATATCCTAAAAACATCAAAACAACAGCATATATTTTATTTAATTGTTCGGTTTTGATCAATTTAATGCATCATTGCTTAATGAAAGTTTTAATTTATTTCATAAAAACTCTTACTAACCTCAAATGTTATTTATACATTTTATTAATAACTTTTTTAAAGGGATAGTTCACCCAAAAATGAAAATTACCCCATGATTT
>NW_015642050.1:265526-273527 GCF_001515625.1 Sinocyclocheilus rhinocerous | reverse complement strand
CATCCATTATAAAAGAAGTCCACACAGCTCCGGGGGGTTAATAAAGGCCTTCTGAAGCAAAGCGATGCGTTTGTGTAAGAAAAATATCCATATTTACAACTTTATAAACCTTAATCTCTAGCTTCCGCTAACTGTCGTACACAAGATAACGAGAGAGTGGCGTTCAGCGGATGACGTAGCACGTAGGTGCAGAGTAAACTCCGGTGAAAATATGCTAGTCTCGTGAGAACCAAGTTTTGTTTACAGCAAAGGAAAACCAGTGTCCTCTTGGCTTATATTGAAATCCACCAACATTTTTTTTTACAAATCCCCGTTTTGTACTACTAATTCATGACCGGAGATTTGTTTTGCTCTCTCCTCTGCGCTTCCACGCTCGTCACTTCCGCGTTCGTCACTGCGTTTGTGCTACGTCATCCGCTGGACGCCACTCTCTCGTGAATGCGTGTATGACAGTTAGCGGAAGCTAGAGATTATGGTTTATAAAGTTGTAAATATGGATGTTTTTCTTACACAAATGCATCGCTTCGCTTCAGAAGGCCTTTATTAACCCCCCAGAGCCGTGTGGACTTTTTATATAATGGATGGGTGCAATTTTTTGGACTTCAAATTTTGGGCTACCATCCACTCCCATTATAAAGCATGGATTAGCCTGGACATTATTTAATATAACTCCGAATGTATTCGTCTGAAAGAAGAAACTCATATACACCTAGAATCATGGGGTAATTTTCATTTTTGGGTGAACTATCCCTTTAATAAACGGTGAATGAATGTTATGTTACCTTGCATGTGCCTCTCCTGAATGCCTTCATCCTCATCTTCCTATACTCCTAGACTCCCATGGAGTGTTTTGTTGTAGTTAAAACGCTTAGCACCTACTTCCTGTCGAGGGACCCCTACGGTTCCTAAACCCCCTCTTGTATAGTCAGCCTCAAGACGTTTGTGTGACGCAGGGGGATCCTCTTACTTACTGTCAGGGACCCCTCTACACATCCTTCTCATCCATATGGCTGCACAAGGGAGCTTTGGATCTTCTCTTCCTCCCTCTCGGAAGATGCAAGGGCCCACAGTGAGCCAACATGGCATCCTTTTCACATATCCCAGGCCTTGTAAACCATTCTGAGAAATAATGATGAGAGCAAGCGAGAGAGAGGAAAGAAAAGATAGGAACAGTCACGGGTGGGGAGAGAAAAAAAGAGTAGCTCACACCCGCTTGTCCCTGGTTTCCTCCATCACTAAAGTGAATGCGCCGAGCGGTGCTGTATAATTCAGTTTTAATGCGTTATATTGGATCCAGACAGGACAGATTGACTAAGCCTCACCCAGGGAATAAAGCTTGTCTCTCTATTTTCTTTCAGCCAGCCCCCTTCCCCCACTGCCACCATCTTTTTCCCTGTCTCTGTGGGGATTTTCAAAAAATATACTCTTCATTCTACTGTATCTCTCTCGCTAGCTGAGCTGTGGTGCATCTTAATTAGCGGTTTTATGGCTTTCCCAAGTTTCAGTTCTTATTGCTTTGCGCTTATTTTATTTAAAGGCCATAATGGAAGCCAATTTCCCCAGTTTGGCTTTGAGTGAGGGAGAAAAAAAGCCATTTATAAGAGCATCATCAACAACATAATGTTATGAAGGTAGTCATGGAAGCCCCTGTGCTCCCAAAAGGGAGAATTGCATTGTCTTTTTCGTGGCGTACTAATCAACGTTGAGCATGTGGGACGCTGATGGTTTTGTTTGTCTCTAATGTTGGCAGGTTCACCTCACTATGCCGCATGGAACAAATTACAGCTGCTGCCGCCGTATATTACAATAGGTCAGATGTACAAAATGTGCATCTTTTGTTTTTAATGCCTTATGAATATTTAACTGTGGGGGTCAAGTCACTAGAAAAAAACAGTGAGTGTAGAAATCAATAAATTGGATTTTTAAATGGATTCCAGTGTAAAACACAGGGTCTCTAAAAGAGAGAGACAAGAAAATAAATTGGGAGAGAGAAAGAACTGGAAAATTACCTGATGTGTTAATCGCTTGAGATGCGTGCCTGGTAAAATTAACAGCAAATTTGTGACGCTTGCATGCGTGCTTGTGTATACTTGCACAAGTTTTTGATTTCTGTCACATTTCTTGTGGACTCGAGCCAGTACTTATATATAACATGTTTGTTGTACGCAAAAGTGTGTGTGCGGTGGTAAGAGTGTGGCCTTTCGCGCACACACTCGCTGTCATGCCCATAAATTAAATTCTGCAGGAAAACATGAAACACAAATAAATGTGGTGCTATGAGAGGATGTGTGCCAGCGTGCTTTTAGCTCGTGGCTGCTTTTCCTTTTTCCCTCTTCACAATCTCATACTTTAAAAGTGAGAAT
Source organism: Sinocyclocheilus rhinocerous (assembly GCF_001515625.1). NCBI lineage: Eukaryota > Metazoa > Chordata > Actinopteri > Cypriniformes > Cyprinidae > Sinocyclocheilus > Sinocyclocheilus rhinocerous. The sequence continues at coordinate 271,164 of NW_015642050.1, read as the reverse complement.
CGGCTGAACCTATCGGGGCTCGGGTTTGGCTAGGCAAACAGTGATTCCTCACGGTACCCTGTCCTGCACAGTGAGGCGTTAGCTAGCAACCGATGCCATTCTGCATGCGGCTTTGAAAGGAACGGAGCCCAAGGCGTGCCAAACATACTCCATCATCCCTAAGCTCTAGGTTCCAGCTCTCCGCAGATACGGGAGAAAAAAAAAAAGCATTGGGAAGGGAAGGCGAAAGTGTGTTTAAAAAGTAGGAGAGGTCGTAAGGGTCAGAAAAAGTGAAATAAACAAGGACGAGGGTTTCAAATTGGAGCGGAGAGACAAAGAGAGATGGCTTGCGGGTGAGGAAGTAACCTAACCTAACTGCAAGACCTTTGTTTACAGGAACAAACCAGTCCGAGGATGATATGGCGCTTGGATTGAAGCCAGACGCAGAGTCGAAAGAGACCCGCAAGGCTGGCAGCTGTTGATGAGTGCGGCTTATGGTCATTTCCAATTCATCTCTATACCGAAAGGTTCAGATGTTCGGTTCACCATAGGCAGGTAGAGCGACGGAGCGCACTTATCTGACACCCTCCTCCCTCTCTCCTCACCTAGCCCTTTTTTTTATTGGTGATCTAACCTGCAATGAGGAGATAAAGGCAGGCAGGCTTTTTCCATAAATGCACTTATCAGAGCCCAACAAGCTCTCCAACACTTGTCTGACTGAGAGCCCAGCTCCTCGGGATTCTGCAGGCATACGATTCCCCCGCTTTATGTGGACACACATGCACAAATGCACACACGTACAAACACATCCTTGCCTCTACACCTAACACTTTTAGGGTAGTATTCACAAATAGGATACACAATAGAAATCATTACTTAAACTGAGTAATTGTAATCAGTGGTTTCAGAAAACTCAGGAGGTCTAACTATGTTTTAAAAGAGGTTTGTTATGTTCATTTACCATAGGGTTTGCAATTTTTGTTGCCTTGTTTTCAGAATTTGGGAATGTTTAAAGGGATAGATCACCTTCAGTTGCTGGTCCCTATTGACTTCCAGTATGGAAAAAAAAATACTATGCAAGTCAATGGGGACCAGCAACTGAAGGTGATCTATCCCTTTAAATGCTGTTGAAAACCTTTTTCTCCTCATTTTTGTGTGATTTATTTAATAAATAAATAATTTTTAAAGTTATTTTATAAATGTGTACACATTTTAAATTAATGTATTTTATTGTATTACTGTTTATTTATTGCAGTTTTCAAGCAATAAATGTTAAAATAACATTACAATTAAATAGAAAATGCATGCATTTAAAAATATTAATTAATAATTAATAATTTGAATAATAATATATTGAAAACACCAGAATGTGTGAAAGATTTGCAAAGTTTCTAAAAATCTGTCATTTAGTGGGGGCTAGTTTTTTAATGGGAAAAAAACAAATTACAATGTTTTGTTATGAGGGAAATCGTGCGGGTTGTGCACAAAATGTGAGACATAGCTAAGTTTGTATTCATTGTTTGTGTTTTTTGTTTTGAAACAGTGAGACAGCCCAAAACCACCATTTGCGTGGATGCAGATGTTCACAGTTTAAAATATAACTTAATTTCAACATGAATCTCCTTATCCTGTCCTATGCAAAACATGCTAGGAACTAGAAATCCACTACCTAATTTCCAAAGTTAACAAGACAATTTCATTACATTACTAAAACGTAATTTTTAAAGAAATTCAATTAACACAGAAATTTGAGTTTAAATGATACAGTATTAAGTAGATGTAATGATCAATATTATTATTTCAACTGAACTCAACAAAGTAATGTTTGCAACTTAAAATGTTTAATTAAATCAATAAATTTGAATTTTTAACTTGCAACTACACATTTATTTAAGTTGTGGCAAAAGGTCCCCTGAATAAATTTTTTGAGTGTTTAGTGTGTTTTCAAGGTACGTTTCGTGCTAGATTAATTTAACGTTAGTTAAGTTTGATAAAGTATTTTCTAATAGGTCTCACAACAACATGGGTTTTGTGCTTTTAAAAGTCACGGAACGCCAAAATGTACCGTATACATGTTGCATGCCCACACACAAACACGCACGTACAAACATTCATTGCTGGCATACAGACAAATAAGAGCCCTTTACTTTCAGGAGCCGAATAAAATGGATTGAGAAGTCGGACTGCCAATAAGGAAATCAAACAGAGAAAATGAAAACCTGAAGAGCGATGCTTTCACCTGCCCAACTTATGAGCATGAATTTTTCATCAGTCTAGCGCTGCTATATTACCTCAGAGTCTTTAGCCATCTACTCAATAAGAGTCCTCATATTTCAGCTATACGTCTCGGCGTCGAGAAGATGCTTTTATAAACACAGCCCTCTCAAGCGCAGACAAAGAGCCTCATTCAATTTGACCACTACATCAAGCGTATTGTGATTACTCGCAACCCATGCTTAGCGGAAAGGTTAGGTATATGGAGCAAAAGTGCATTATATCAGGTTCAGTATTTTGTGGTTACACGGTGAACCTGTTATCGAGCCTCTAACCGATGTTGTCTAGGTCCAGGTTCTGACCCGACCGCTCAAGACTTATGAATTATGCTTACAATCTTGTTCTGGGTCAGTGTTGTCTTTTATAATATGCTGCAGTGCTGCTAGATTAATTAATTTCGAAGCTGGATAGGAAATCAATAGTAGAACTAATTCATAAAAGGTCTACTTTTACAGGTATAATGTGCAGTGCTGTAAAATTTCAATGCCTCTAACTGAAAATTCTGTGTTTTTCCGCTACAGGGTTTTTCGCTGAGGATATACGCCAGAGCTCCGACCAGCCTGGGGCCAGGCAGACCAAAACTCCATCAACAAGACATTTCTGTGGTCTTGAGAGTTTTCCAAACGTAAACCATGATATTGAGCTTCCCACCCTGATAACGAGTCCATTATAGTCTCGCTGTAATTTACATCCGTGCGAATGCTCGAGCATGCTGAATTAAATTAGTCTGAGGAATTTAAATAACAAGAAACCGTCGCTATAAAACGAACTCCGAGTAAGTAATTTTCTGCTCTTCCAAACAATGAAGGATGCATTTTTGAACACGAGGTGAAGGTGAGTGGAGGTTTTAGTGGATGCTCTGAGGTGCTGAGTTTAGCTGATCTCATGTTTATTTTACTGTCACATAGCCTTGTGTGCATTACATCCAGAATCCAAAAGCCAGTCGCTCTCTATTCCACAAGCCGCAAGCATTAGCATCTCACCAATTCATTCATAAAATATAAGCTGGAAAAGTAGCATTGCAGAAGCGTTCTCCAAGAAGTACACCTCTCAATCATCATTTAAGGTTCAAAAGGTGTCAAATACGGGTTTGCAGAGGGAAATGGTGGCGCGTGCATCACAGACTCCCTCTCCAATATCGTTAATAGTGTTATCCTAATGGGTTTTTGGAGCTCACAAATCTGTTACGTTCATTATTCGTCTAGTGCCCGGCCCTTATGTTACCAGACTCCCACCAGCTGCTGGGCCTTGAAAGCACTGGGCTGATGTTCAGACAGACGGAAGAAAAAAAATTCACCCCTTCCAACCTACTGTTTATTTAGATGGAGATCGAAATCACCACAGATTGGTACACAGATATTCCCCAGACTGAGCAGGTGTTCATCACACGTGGCTTCTGAGTTTTTAATATATTTATTTCTATTTTGCGGAGGTGAGTTTGCATGCAGATGGTTCCAACCTTGGGAACGAACTAGATTTCCCTGGTTTTGGCCACCTCTAATTAAGACCCCTAGAGACCGCGTGAGTGTGCTCGAAAAACTTAATGTAGGCCTTGTGTTTAAAAAATAAATAAAATAGAATACACAAGTAGGCCTGTATCCCCAGGTGTGGTTTGGTCTCTTGATCTTGTGCATTCAGTGTTAGCTGGGATTTTTCAAACACCGCTGATGGTCTCTTTTCCACAGCTGCTATGGCGTTTAAGTAAAGTGAAAACAAGCGGCCCATGGCTCTTGGGAATGAGTGTTAATCTGTTATTTTGCTACACCTGTTTTGGGTGGTAGATGAACATATGGGCCCTTCAGAAAAAAAAAAAGTTTGGTTGGAGAAATTTTATTCAGGATGTTTGTAGGATGCTTTTATTTATTTATTTATTTTGCTTTGGGCGAGTGAGTAAAACAGACAGTTTTTCTTGTATCACAGACCATTTACTGGCAACAAGACAGTAACAGTAGGCGCTGCATTTTTAATCAAGACCATCGTTTTTTACAGGCTTTGTGTTGACAGGGATATATGCATTACGAGACATGTCAGCTGAGCTTTACAGCTTTACAGAACCTCTTAATTCACGAATCGCTTGTCTGTGAGACTGTCATTAAACCGCTGGTTGCTCTGTTTCTACAATTCTAGAAGTTAAAAAGCTGACTTCAGTATAAATGGTATAGGTGGCCTTATGGCTAAAAACCTGGTTTGCAAAGAGAGATTGCAGATTAATGTAAATTGCAGTGACCCCATGATTTATGGTGTACTTAAAATATTGAATATTCAAGTGGATATACTGTACAAAATTAAAACAAATTTTTTTGGGATGTTGAACTTTTGTAGCACGTGGTTGTTGCTTATGAGAAAAAGTTTTTGTTTGAAAAAACATTGTTTGCAATGAAAGTCACACATCTTTAAGTGTACCACTTTATGAAGATTGCTTTATATTTATTGTATTTTATTGACAATTGCCGTCTTATTCTGATTTCTAGTTCCCTATGTCATGATCCAGTACACTGTAAACATGATTTCAGGCGCTGACAAGAGACTTGATCCACCGAACATTGGGACAATAATGGCTCGCACCTCAAACGGTCGCTGGGATTTATCAACGGCATTGCTGTGTAATGCATTAAAATGGATATGCTTCAGGTATGATTTTTTTTTTCTTTATCATATTGTGAATGTTAAAAAGTACCGTTCTACCTTTATATATTCACTCATCTTCCATTTTGTCAGCTTGAGGCTAAAGAAAATACAACAATATTTACATCACTTTGGATATTAAGTAAATATAGTGAGCACCAATGCTGACTGGTTCTTCTGCAGCATTGCAGGATTTTCATAGGGAGCAAATCGTTTTTAGTGCACTGAATGACAATGATAAAGCTCGATAAATAGCAGGGGTGTGGACTCGAGTCACTTGACTCGAGACTTGACTCGGACTCGAGTCCCAAATTTGATGACTTGCGACTCGACTCGACATAATTAAAGAAGACTTGAGACTCGACTTAGACTTTGACAGCAATGACTCGAGACTTGACTTGGACTTGAGCCCTGTGACTCGGAAAGACTTTATGATCAGATCAAAGTCATTATAGAGGCGTCCCTGCAGAGTGCTTGTGCTTGACTGGCAATAAGCCAGAGACTGCGTTCAGGGAGCGCTGGATAGGCTAGTATACATTACTGGAGTAATAGCATAACTTAGGACAGAATAACAGAGATAAAAAAATAAACAAATAACAAATTACCGTATTGGCCCGAATATAAGACGACCCTGATTATAAGACGACCCCCCTTTTTCCAGATGTACCTTTTGGAAAAAGGCTTTTAAAAAACCAAATCTTGTTTTTTCTCAGTAAAACACATTTTGCCTTCAATTATTTTCATATTGCATATTTTTCCT
>NW_015642050.1:246623-264811 GCF_001515625.1 Sinocyclocheilus rhinocerous | reverse complement strand
GCAAGTGGCAATAGGCCTAATGATCATTTAAAATATAATTTGAAGAAGTGTTTCTTTCACAAAATGGGTTGTATATATATAACTATAAAATATAGGCTACTCAATTTTTCTCCCTCTTGCAGGCACTCATGTCACTTCCATTTCTTTCAGGATGAATGAATTCACGTGTTGTAAATCAGTCTGTAGGCCAATAGCGCACACAGCCCCTAAAATTAGCGACCAACTACGCATATTATAAACTTAACATTTAACATACAACATTTGTTTCTATTAAATGATTTTGTCTTTGTTACTCTTAGTTATAAAGGATGGTAGCACAGCATTTTTTTAATGATTGTCTTCATGAGTTTGTCTGCATCCATATTGCATGTTTCCTCTCACTTGCAAAGTATGCTTGCAGTTATTTCTTCTAGTTCTTTCAAAGCAGTTCTTTCTGCGTTTCCACTAACATATTTTTACATCTGTTTCATTGAGGTTCCAAATAATGCCTCATTGGCTTAGATATAACACCTAGAAATATAGCTATTCTTATGCACACATGCAAAGTATGTTGCAGCTGTTATTTCTATGAAATTATGTTGTCTTTGCTATTCTGTTACTAATAAAATAGTTTACTGCTTATCCTATTTTGGCACAATCCCTAAATTGAACTTGAGTAGTTTTACTAAGGGCACCCATCTCACATGAAATTGAACTATGTCAAACATATTCTACCTGCCTTCCTGATATAAATTACTATGAATTTGATATGGTAATTAATACTGAGACACTAATTTGGGCAAAAAGCACTAATGACTTGTTTAAGACTTGAATCTTAAAGCTGAGGACTTGCACTTGGACTTGCCTGTCTTGACTCGGGACTTGACTCGAGACTTGAATGCAAAGACTCGAGACTTACTTGTGACCTGCAAAACAATGACATGGTCCCACCTCTGATAAATAGCCAGTGCACTGCTGAACCAAGAAGCCGATTGAGAAACATTCAGTGTTTTGTAGATTGACATAAAGTGGAAGTTGGACTAAAAGTTCTGAGGTTGAAGGTTAAGCAACCTAGATAGTTTGCTGTATTGTAATAGTCTTTGATAGCAGCATTTAATAACTTGTGCTTTGGGGGCCTGTCCACTCAATAAGTGTAAGATAAATCAGTGAAGTAGTTTTCTAATATATAAGTTTCACATTCAGTCTGAGATAAATGAGAGTCGCTGAGCTGATCCGCAGCCATCCATCTCTCTGAATGAGCTGACATGCCATCATTTCACCTGCCCCTGTGAAAGTAGATGCTGGGGGTTATAGCATGACTATATATCACTAACTCTTCACAGACTGACATTGATTACCTTTTATGTAGTATAATGTGTTACATATTTCTGGTATATCATGTGGTATAATGCAACATATTTTTTTTTCATTTCTGTGCCGTTTTATGTTGTTCAGCTGTGGTGCACCTGGTGTCTAGTTGAACCAAGACTGCTGAAGTTCTCTCGCAGTATTTACTGCCTACTTCCCTTGACATTTCTAAACATGCAATCTTGTGCAGTGTTCTTGCTGTGAGTTTTATTTATTTAGTTATTTATATGAAAAAAATATTACATATAGTCAGTGGTAATTTGATCTACTAGAAAACAAAGAGCATCTGATAAACAAGTAAAATGGAAAAAATGATATTGCTGTTTGCGCAGACCTTAGGATAGTTTAGATTTCAGCACTAGCAAACAAGATGCATTTGCAGATTTGGTTTCAATTGATTATAGGTAAATATCCACTTCATTCATCACCATTTTAAAGTATTCTGTTACTGTTTTATGAAGTGAGGAACCACTGGCTGAATGATTTAAACTGAGGGTACATTTACATGACAACAATGTGCTAAAAATAGAAAAGTTGCTCCTTTGTGTTTTTGAAAAGTACATGACAACGTTGTCAAAACGTTCCCCGTTGACACAGATCTGCGAAAATGACAAAACATTGTATTATGGTTTTCAAGTACTCGTGCATGGACTGCATGCGCATGATGTTACCATTTTCATAAATTCACGTTTTTCTAGTTTACATTGGAGATGATAATGGTATAGTTTTCAAAAACTTGCACTTTGTGACCTGTTTTCAAAAGTTTTCAGGTCCCCAATGTGCTTAAAAAGTCTTTCATTTGTCGTTGAAAATGGTGTTGTGCAAACCAATTCAGCTGTTATGTTAGATTACTTGACCAATTTTTTTTTAGAAAGACCTGATTAAAATAGTTATTGACATATGAGATCACTACTGAACATCACTTCTAAAAATCCAAAAGAAAATACAAGACATACTGTTTGATTGTTAAAATATTGGTCAGGGAAAATGTTACTTATGCAGTAAAATAGATTTGATATTGAAATCTACATGATTTGGAAATAGCTATTCTAGCTCACTTCTGCAGAAAGTACTTAAACTATTAACTTTACTCTTTTGTAGCGCTGATTTTCCCCAACAGTTGTAGAGGTCCACTAAAAAAACTGAAGGAACGCTTCAGAATTTGATGTTTTGCACCATCAGATTTTATAACTGTTGCGCTGTGAGTCCAAATGTGTGTTAATGTTGTACAGAGGCAAGCAGCTGTGGCTCTTTATGCACTGATGAAGGAAAAGTGGAGGGGATTTGGGGGCATGCTGGGGAAAAAAAAGAGAAAAACATCCTAATGGACAGTAGCTGATGGAGGCCAGAGCAAGCCTGGATTACAAGCTAGAGTATATATGTATGTGTTTGTGTGAGTGAGACAGATAGAAAAACTGAGAGAAAGAGAGAGTATGGATGGTAGGTGGGTGGCAGTTAGTCTCGACCTTAATTTGGAGTAATTTCCCCGTCTTTCTGGGCATGATGCTGGGGATTTGTTTGGTGGCAAGGCCTGGTCCAATCTGTTCCTCTGATATAACTATATATATCTCAACAGCTTTTAATCCACATTACGCGGATTTATCGTGAGATACACTGGGATTTGTGAGGAGCAGCGTCTGTCACACAGAGAGAAACAGGAAAAAATAGCTCAGCATTTCCATCGCTTTTTTTTTTGTTTGGGCTGTTTATATCATAGAAGAGATCCCGATTGTTATTCTTGTTTTTTACATCATCAGTCTGTTTTTGTTTTGATGTCATCTTTACATAATGCTGCAAGTTTTTGAGTCACTAGGCTAGATTCTCCATATAGATTGTGCAGATTTTCAATGTTTTTGATATTTTAATGATTTCAATCATATTGTTGGTTACGAAAACATTTGAGCCTATTTTTCCTCCCTAATTAAAACCATTTAGACGGTAATGGTTTATAATATCATCTGATAATACCATAATAATTTCCAAACCTCTGAATTGTGGTGGTCCTTAATCACTTGGTCTCACAATCAGGGATTGACCCCTTAACTGCTGCTTGATACTGAGCTTTAACTCATTCCTGTGTGGGTCTGGCACTCATCACAAATTCCTTTGAAGTAATTGCACTTCCTCTTTCTTTGCCTAATTTAACAGACTCAGTTTTTGTTTATTTCATTTAGATCTCTTTTCCTTCAAACATAAGCCTGATTATGTGTTTTCCACTGATCTTACTGTTTAGGCTTGCATTAAAACGACTGGTCTGAAGTCTGATCCTAATACTAGGTGACTTCCCCACCCAAAAGCATCATATCCATCCCATATGTGAACCCTAAAATCTGGTTATTGACTTTCAACGCGCGCACACACAACAAAGGCACATATCCTTTTACACTCCAAAGTGCAATTAGTGTGGAATTCGCTCTTAAGCACAATGCTTGGCAACATTTTCACCCTCAACCAAGCGTTGCTCATAAAATGTGTATTTACAATGACAAATGTGTAGCGTAATTGTCACCCTGAAGTCCTCAGCTTGTAACACACAGTGGCACATTCGTTGTCCCAGCAAATAGAATAATACATAGTTTTTGCAAACCTGGTTAGCGTTTTTTTTTTTTTTTGTAAATGTCTGTATATTGCATTAGAAAAGTATTTATATTATATTATATTATATTATATTAAGTCAGTTACTTCTTAGCTTCATTGTAGTGTTTGCATTATTAAATTGTTTCCATCACATAAAATTTAATTATTTAAACTGAGCAGTATTTTGTTTTTATATTAGTTTAATTAATTAATTTTAATTAATTAAATATATATTTATAGATTTTTTTTATCTATAACTGTCAGATGGTATTTAATTATGGAAAATAAGCAGTATTTATCTGATAAATTTAAACTTATTACAATTAAAAAAATAATAATAGCTGCATTTAACTAAATATTTTGGTATAAAAAAGACAAAGAGTTAATTCACATGATTTGTTCCAACACTGTAAAAAAATGATATTATGGAAACTTTTGTTTTTAAATTACTTTAACTCATCAAACTTTATGTAATTTGAAAAAGTTGAAATTACTTTTGCAACCAAGATGATTATACTTAAATTAAAGGGTTAGTTCACCCAAAAATGAAAATTAGCCCATGAATTACTCACCCTCAAGGCATCCTAGGTGTATATGACTTTCTTCTTTCAGACGAATCCAGTCGGAGTTATATTAAAAATTGTCTTTGATCTTCCAAAAGAAGTGAAATAAAGCACATCCATCCATAATAAAAAGTGTCTCACACGGCTCCAGGGGGTGAACAAAGGCCTCCTGTAGCGAATCGATGCGTTTTTGTAAGAAAAATAAAACTATTTAATATAAAAAATATAAAAAATATTTTAAAACATAATAATAAATTTAATCTAGCATGCACTCACTGTTGTACACGGAAGCAACTCCGGGCGGATGACATATGAGGTCGGCTTTGCGTATGCACCGCTCAGAAGTGATGAATGCGGAAGCGCAGGGGAGAGATCAAAACAAAACAACGGTCACGAATTAGAAGTACAAAACAAGGATTTGTGAAGAAGAATGTCAGAGGATTTCGATATAAGCCAAAAGGAGACTGGTTTTCCTTTGCTAAAGTAAGGAAACTTTGCTTCCTTTGCTTCTGTAAACAAACGTTGGTTTTCATGAGACTCACCGGCGCATGCACAACGCCGACATCTTACATCATCAGCCCGGAACTGCTTCTGTGTACAACTGTTGGCACAAGCTAGATTAAAGTGATTATTACGTTTTAAATATGGATATTTTTCTTACAAAAACGCATCGATTCGCTACAGGAGGCCTTTGTTCACCCCCCGGAGCCATGTGAAACACTTTTTATTATGGATGGATGCACTTTATTTCACTTCTTTTAGACTGATGAACTGCAACACCCGCTGACTGCCATTAAACAGCTTGGAAGATCAAAGTCAATTTTTAATATAACTCCGATTGGATTCATCTGAAAGAAGGAAGTCATATACGCCTAGGATGGCTTGCGGGTGAGTAAATAATGGACTAATTTTCATTTTTGGGTGAACTATCCCTTTAAGGCAACAACTGAACTGAACTGAATGATTTTAAGATCAAATAGGTGTAAACAAACCAGCTCACTAAAGTGATTTTAAGGTTATTAAAATTGGTGTTACATATGAGAGAAAAGAAGAATGTGTTTGATTATTGTTTTGCTTGGTTGTGAAACATCAAGCTTGTTACCGTAAGATATTCAGCTATTCTGCTGAAAAACGCTAGGCTACTATAATTTTAGCTAAAAGAGTACAATATAATATCCCATTGTTGTCAGATATTTTTTATTTTTTTATATATTTTTTTTAAACGTTAACAGTAGCCCCTCACTGCAGAACAAAGATCCAGGGGGCGGGGTTGGATCCACATCTAGGGGGTGGAGATGGGTGGGTTTAGGGATCAGGAGGTGGAGACGGGAAGGTTTAGGTATATGTAAGGTGGGAGGAGTTGGATCTGGATCCAACCTCGCCCCCTGGATCTTGTGTTCTGCAGTGAGGACCATCTCAGTGTTATTGAAACGTATTCTTCAGTTTTGTAGATTTGTGTTTTTTTGCCACATTCAAGTAGATAGCAGCTTCACTTGTATACCTATTCCCTACATAGCCTTACATGAGCGTTACCAAGATGGCTGCCAAGTAAGGTGACATGCTTTTAGAGGTACAATACTGTTGTTCTCAACTCTGTTGCAATGTCAATGATTCCCTGGACATGAAACCATAGAAATATGTACAGTTAATAACCTTGTTTGATTATTCTGCCTCACTGGTTTATTCATCTATTCCAAATCTTGTTTAGCTGGGCGGCTAACATAATTTTTACGCTCTCACTCGCTAATCGGCATCACCTGAAATAAACTGTCTGGCCAGCGAAGTGTCATTGCATTTCTATGATATATTCCCAGTCAACAATTTGATCTCACAATGATGTCACCATGAGCTCACACGATTCTCATGGTGTGGTCACAATGTGTGTGTCACAGTGAGCTAAAAGTGTAACCACACAGCGCACTCACTGTGTGCTCATACTATGCTCCCAATGTGAGGTCACTGCTACTCACACCGTGAGGATCACAGTATGAGGATCGTGTGATGTCACTGTGATCATCGCATGATCTCACGTGTTGACTGGGTTGTAATGCGCCATAATCATCTGCCCTGCAGTGAACACCCATTATAGCTCAGTAACCCAGTGTTGTGTGGGTACACACTACCCCATACATCAGCCCTCCAAATCCACTTCACTATGAGGACAAGCATATTTAAAACAGCAAAGTTGACGATTTTGTTGCCAAGCTCCAAGAAGTGCTTATCCCTCAGTCTCACTGGGTGGCGAGGAGAACAAGCTGTCTCTGCTATCTCCCCAGCGCGGAAGAAAGAACGGGCGAGAGAAAGAGCAGCGAGAGGGAGGACAGAAGGAGATGACTTTTTTACATTTTTTGTGTCATTTCCAGTTGGGTAGTGGATTGTTTCAGATGAAGGGGACAGTGGATGGTGCTTCGGCCCACACTGACCCTTTCTTCTCTCCCTTGCTCCGTTGTTCTCTGCCACTCTGCTCCAAAACGATAAGATTTAGTGGCATGTCCATGAGCCTAATCTTATTTATTCACTAAAGCTTTTTTGGATCCCAACATCAGTGGTCGAATTAAAGTGGGAGCTCTCACCGGGAGGTCAGGAGTTTGGTGATGGAGAAACATTGTAAGAAAGGGAAAATACCATATCTATCGACCACCATGGCTTAGTTTGATGTCGCTTTGTTGTCATGGCGGATTTCAGTGGTATAGTGAACATGAACATATAGTTATGCAAATATTAGTCTTTATTGGATGACTCTTTGGAATACTTCATTCTGATTGGTCCGTCATGGCATTCTGAGGTAAGATATTTTGGATAATGATGCTAAACTATATAACTGACTGTTGTTCCAGGCAACTGTGCAGTGTTCTTCATAGCTGTGCGATCTCTTTTCTCTCATCAGTTAATACAGTTTCAGTTTAGCTGTGTAATAAGTTGGAAAGTGTTCAGTCAGGTGGTCATTATAGCAAAATAAACCACTTCAGGATGATCCAAATCCTCTCAGCTTTACAAAGAGGTTCTGATCACCCTGTCAGGGGTTATTTTTATTATGATTGTCTGTCTCGACAGGGTCCCTAAGAACATAAATGTTTATGATATTTGATGAAATCATGGCTAAATTAGTGTTAGATTTGGCCTATGTGTACGTATTTTAAACTTTTCTGTGAATATCAAGAGAACTGAGGCCTCTTTTTTAGCATTAGCCAGCAGTTGAAAATTAGCAAAAAAAAAAAAGCAAATTTTTTAGTCTCTTTTGGCCAGACTTTTAAATAAACTCATATGTTCTCGTCTACTTAACAGCTTATTCTGGCCAAGAACTGCCAACTTGTAATTTTGTTCCCTTCTATACATTTTCATTTGTATTAATTCGTACTTCAAGGACACATTAACATAACTGGCAAAATATTAAAAGATTTGAAAATTCTTACTCTCTTTATGACTTTCCCTCTGAACCCCTTATCTACAACCACTGCACTTTGCTTGCTTCAGAAAAGGGGGGATATAGTTTAAAAAAAAGAAGGAAATGGGAAGAAAAAAGCCCTTTTGCATAAAATGGCAAGTTAAAAAAATCTAAAACAGTTTCTTAGGAACTGAGACTTTTAAATAAACTCATATGTCCTCGTCTACTTAACAGCTTATTCTGGCCAAGAACTGCCAACTTTTACATTACAAATATTACAATTTAAAACTGTTTCCTATTTTAATATATTTTACAATTAATTTATTCTTGTGATGTCAAAGCTAGATTTTCAGCAGCCATTACTCCAGGCTTCAATGTCACATGATCCTTCAGAAATCATTCTAATATGCTGATTATGCTGTTCGAGAAGTATTTATTTTAAGTATCAATGTTGAAAACAGTATTTTTGTGGAAACCATGCCAGTATCCTGTTGGCTTGCTCCCTGAGGGTTTTGTAAATCACTATTCTTTGTGAAGCTGCTTTGGAACAATATGTATTGTGACTGAATTATTAACAAGACAGGCTGAATGGGAAAACTGGCAACTTAAGTTTCTAAATGTCTTTTGATTGTTGATGTTTTCATGCTCTCGGCAGCCAATATTTAGCTGCACAAAACACATGGACGACACAAACCATATCTAGAATGAGTTGTATTTTTTATGACCTTGAGTAGTTTTTTTTAATCAAAATAGTTTTTGACATCCTCGTCAAGAGCAAGATATTGGAAGCATTTTCCCCTCAGTTTGTTTTGATAGTCTAACTGTGCACAACAGTGTAGTCAGTTGGATATTATTTAATGATGTTGCATTATATTTTGGTCCAGAACCATTGAATGTCAGCAAATCAAGCCAATCCTCAACCCTAAATTAGTTTCAATGGGTCTCGGATCAGTCTTTTGAAGTAGGCCAATAGAGGGTCGAGTTGCATCATCTGAATGATATCAGAGGAAACCGTACGAGCTGAACATAAAGCTGTTTTGAAAGAAATCAGTTTCAGTGGTATGAGATCAGCGACTTCATAAGTGACAAAGAGCAAGTTGATTTGATCAGGAACACATGACTAGCTTCACAGATCTAGTGTGCTATAATTGGTCTCCATCTCTCACTCTCTCTCTCTCTACAGTATCATTTATTTAGCCGGACACATGATACAACCCTTCTATACATTTTCATTTGTATTAATTCGTACTTCAAGGACACATTAACATAACTGGCAAAATATTAAAAGATTTGAAAATTCTTACTCTCTTTATGACTTTCCCTCTGAACCCCTTATCTACAACCACTGCACTTTGCTTGCTTCAGAAAAGGGGGGATATAGTTTAAAAAAAAGAAAGAAATGGGAAGAAAAAAGCCCTTTTGCATAAAATGGCAAGTTAAAAAAATCTAAAACAGTTTCTTAGGAACTCTAAATAATCACTGTGCTTTTGGAGATGAATACATTAACATAACTTAAAGCTCTGGAAGTAATCACCAGTCTAAGTGAGGGAGGTCTCCCCTAGGGCTTGTTTCTTTTTGGTCTGTCACTCAGTTTAAACCCTGACCCTGCTAGAAAGAGAAAGATTGCAGAGCCTAAGCCATGTGGTTCCCTCTAAGGTGACTTACCAATAACATGCAAGATAGGGATTAGTGTGTTTCTTTGTCTCCTCTTTGGAAGGAGCAAGAAAAAGTTTGCGGTGGAATATATTTTGCTAACTACCATTCAAACATGCCGTCACTGAGTCATTGAGCTGTTTCTATGGTGGCCCTCAAGGGCACAATGTTACTGCATTAGAGAAGCAAACAAAACTTGACAGAGCAACTTGACAGAACATTAAGCTGCAAAAACATTTCTAAATTGCTTGATTTGTTTTATAATGTTACGTTTTGCTTTCACATCATTTTCCATTTAGCCAGTAATCCCACCCTGCTGTGAAGAAAAAAAAAAAAAAAAACCTGAACCAGCCTAAACTGGTTCGTTGGTATAAACTGGAGTCCTAGTCTGGTCTAATTTGTTGGTTTTTGGGACACTTGTCAGGCTGGGAGCCTAGCTAGCTGACAATCTAAAGCAATTCTGACCATCTAGATCAGTTTAAAAAGCTGATCTTTATTGTTCTCCTGGTCTGGTCAGTCTGGTTTGTTGACTGGTCACCGCCGCCATTCAGGAGAGTACCACGACACATGACGTCGAACTCTGATGCACTGCGCTTTGTTTACAACCAGAAGAAGACGCACGCTGTACATAAAACAGTCTTCGTAAACATATCTGAAGATTTCGACAGAGAGGATGACTTGCAATTTTTTGCCCAGCCTTACTTATTTGAACCAGAATATACAGACGATGAACTAAGAGAGATGGACGTTCTACGTCAGAACTCTGGCTCCTGTGTCAGCATCACCACACGCATGCGTCATGGTACTCTCGTGAATGGCAGCGGAGACTGACACGGAAGAGAAGAACTTGTTGAATAAGGTTTTTTTTTTTTTTTTTCCTTTGCGCACAAAATTCTTGTAGCTTCATAACATTATAGTTAAACCACTGATGTCACTGATGGACTATTTTAACTATGTCCTTACTACCTTTCTGGGCCATAAAATGTTTCAGTTGTGTTGCTGTCTATGCAGGGTCAGAAAGCTCTCGGATTTCATCAAAAATGTTTTAATTTGTGTTCCGAAGATGAATGAATGTCTTACAGGTTTGGAATGACATGAGGGTGAGTAATTAATGACAGAATTTTCATTTTGGGTGAACTATCCCATTAAAGATGTTTTGAATAATGTTGGTAACCACACAGTTTCCGTTCCCGTTAACTTCCATTGTTTGTCCATACAATGAAAGTCAATAGAAACATTCTTCAAAATAGCTTCTTCAATGTTTTTTCAGAAGTAAGAAAGGCATACACTGTAAAAAAAAAAAAGAATATTGGTGTTTGTTTTACAAGAAAATAGTAGTTTGGTCTTTCTACTTCAAAATTTCACATTTAATTCGGTGTATTACCTGCCAGTTCTTTTTTGTTAGTTGTAAAATTTACTAGCAATTTCTAAATTAAAATTGTTTCTACACCACATTTTTCTCAGTGTTGGAACAATATCAGGGTGAGTAAATTATGACAGAATTTTCATTTTTGGTTGTACTGTCCCTTTAAGCTGGTCTCAGTTGTTCTCCTGGCCTGGTCAGTCTGGTCTGTTGGCTGGTTTTAGTGGGTTTTGGACCTTCCCCACCATGAAGACCAGCTTAACCAGGTCAGGAGGCCACCTTAAACTCGATAAAGACCTACAAACTCATCTCAGCCTGTTTTTAAACTGAGTTTGTTTTCAGCATGAACTTTCTACAGGAATATGGATGTGGTTGTACGGTTGAATTTTGCGGAATGGCTGAAATGGTAGGAGGCCGTCACAGAGAGCATTTGCATTCCTTTAAACGTCCTCATCTTCATTCCACTCAATCACAGACTGCTAACGGAGATTGGTGCACCCGTTGATGGTTGTGGCGAGAGGGAGAAGGAAAAAAAACACACACACACACAAGGCTCATTTGCAAATGCTGGTGATGTTGTGTACTTAAAACTCTCCCCTCATCCTCTTCCTAAATCACTCTCTCAATCGCTTACTCTCTCACGCGCTCCTCAAAAAATCCCCCTATTTGCATATTCTTGGTCTCAAGTTCATAAAGAAATACATATGGACTTGGCGTGCAGAATGCTGCCCATTTAATGAGCGGCGCTCCATATCTCTGATATCAGCCCAAAAGTATGTGTGTGACACTTTCTATAGAGTGCTTCCCAGATATCGCATCCTCAAAACACACAAAGCATTTTATTATTTGAGATGACGAATGAAAGGAAGAATAAAGATGTTTTTGGTGCTTCTGAATCGATTGTACAGAATGGACTGTGCGGCAAGGACCTGAGAGATGCGTCTGGCTCTTTTTAACTGCAAACGCAGATTCTGTTTGAATACAGTGTGATAGCGCCGTCGTGTCGCATTGTGACTTCCGTCGGCTTCCCTCGTCACAGGCCTCTTTTTGATGGCACTTTTGTGATGCTGCTTAGGGGAAGCTTGTGTAGCCTCTTTCTCTCTCAACACTTGAATACTTAGAAAAAAAGAGAGAAACACACCATAGACTAATGCATTTCTATGCCACACTTATTTCTTTTTTGGTGTATACCACTGCAAAAGGTCTCATAGTCAAATTGTACCAGAATGTGCTGATAGTCTTTTGTTGTTTGAAGATGTAACGAACAGGATCGCACTAATTGCAGCCCATTGCAGTAAAATTCACGTTACTGTATTTCAAAAGAATTTTGAGCAGCCTTCAACCTGTCGTGCACATCTAACATGTGTTTCACAAGTATGATTGCTATTCATCATGTACTGCAGGGTTTCTATAAAAGTTTTAATGTTTTATACATGGCAATCTGAATCTTTCATGTCAGGACAAAATCAGATTTTCCCAATTTTTCCTGTCAAGAACACATCCAGATTATATGCAGGGCTCGCGAAATCGCAAGCCCGTCGACGTCCCGGGGCTATTGGTGTTTTCCACATTCGGCTTACCAAAATGTATCAATGCAATCTTGAATAGTGAAATAAAATCCCTTACTTGATTCGCATTGTTCACTTGTTTGTAGGGGTGAAACGGATAGTAGCTGATCCTTTGCACATGTTTCTAAGTCTTGCCAATTTAAACATTAAATAGTTATAAACCATTCAAGCACAAGAAGAGGTGAAAGAACTCAATTCTGTACTCCCTTGCTGTTATTTGCGCGCACACACAGAGAGCCATGTGTCATACAGTGCAGCGCACAAACACAGAATTGAGTCCTCTTTCATGTCTACTTGCTCATGAACGGATACATATACAAACTTATCTCAAAATACCCGTCTTGGCAAGTATTCTCTTAAACAGTTGATTTTGTCTTAAGTAAAGGAAAACAGCTGAGAAAGAAATCAAATGAGTATCATCAGAGATTGTCTTATTATTGGGAGATACGAGGGTCTGTATTACTTACCATTGTAGAAAGCGTAACGGTCAACTTGGATCACATGTGCCTTTATAACCAATCACATTACAGCCTTGAAGTCATTGAATTTCAGTCAGAGTTGTGCGACTGCGTTTACGGATACTATAGAAATGAATGAGAAGTGCCGTAAACTAAATCCTACCTGTCGCAAAAAGTCTGTGACTTCTCTTATAAAACGGCTTTTTTTTTTCGGTGTAAAGATTTGTGATCCGTTGCACCCCAACACTCTTGACTTGTTGTATTTGAAAAAAAAAAAAAAAGAAATAATAAAAATTAAATTTTTGATCATGCTGATTTGTCCGCAGTGAAGTTCAACTGATTTCTCTTTTATTCGAGCTAGTTAAATTAATTTTGGTCTACCAAAATCAGATGAATGTCTGCCCGAAGGGCTACCAGGGATTTAGAAATTTTGCGAGCCCTGATATGATATAGTTTTAAATGTATAGTTTCCCGTCATAACTCAATTCTAATATGCTGATTTGGTGCTCAAGAAACATTTGTTATTATGAAAGTTGAAAACGGAGGGTTAGGGTTAGGCTGCTTAGTAGGGGTTTGAACCTACACTGGTCTCACGGTTCGGTTCGATTACGATTATCATGTCATTGATTCGGTTCAATTCGATATCACGATGCATCACAATCCTCAATTTTCAATTTTACTTCACATGTATACAATTTTGTCAATAAATACAAGCAGTCAGATATATGAACTGTACCTGACGTGGTTTCTCAAGTTAGTAGTATTACCCCCTGCATATTTTATTGTAAACCGTGAGAGCGATTCGAAAGCATCTCTTATCGCTCTTGCGGTACATGATGTCATACACTGATCATTCTGCGCAGCGGCGCTTCAAGTCGAATGTGCCTAATGTATGCTACCGTGACAAATGACGTCAGAAAAGCATCAGTATGTTATAATCGGTTATGGTCTATTACTGAACCGATACCGAATCGTCCTCGTCTGCATCGCAATGCATCATAGAAACGATTAATTTCGAAACCCTTACTGCTTAGTGTTATTTTAGTCTTATTTCTTAGAGGAGAAACAATAATGAACAGTATGTGGAAAATAATGTGTTTTTTTTACGTTAAACCGCATAAACACATTTCATTACACCAAATACACAAAATAATGTTCTTTTTAGCAGCATCATATGACCCCTTTAACAAATGTTTTATGTAGTTTTAGTTAACAATAATTACCTTGTCTGTTTAATATTTTGTGGAAACCATGAGAATTTTTCAATTCCTGAATTGAAAGTAACATAACAGCATTTTAACTTTTTTTTTTTTGTAACAATGTGGAAGTATTTACCTTCACTTTTGATCACTTTAATGCATCCTTGCTGAAATAAAGTGTTAATTTATTTAAAGAAAAATAAAAAAACTTACTGACCCGATACACACATAAATAAATAGGTATTAAAAGTATAAAATTAAATGTTTTTTTTGGGTTTGTTTGTTATTCTGCAGCTACTGCTCATTGGGATGCAGCACTGCTCGCCACGCATTCTAATGATCAAATATGGGTGAGGATAGACTGATTGTGAAATATTACCTCTGTAGAAACTACATGCTTCATATTTAATCATCCTAAAAAAAGGTTTCATTTTTTCATGCAAAATATAATTTAGATTTTTAGGAGAAATATGATATGTTTTCATGAGACTCAGCCTGCTAGTTCAACTCTGATAGCGTCTGTGTAGCAGCAGGGGAAAAGAGAAATAAGAAATCCTTTTTTCCACTACCAGCATGAGAGAGATAAAAGTAGACAGTTATTCTCAATCATGATATGACCTCCCTTACCGGGTGCCTTCAGATTACAAACACACTTGTAGCAGTCTATAAAAACGATGCTATTCATGTAGCGCAAAGTGAGTGAACGCCTTTATAGCGAATTGTCTGAATGACGGCCAGTGAGCTGTTGACACCGCACCGGATCTGCTCCCTGGGGTTTAGATAATGTGAAGATCTACTGATGGTTGCGAGACTGACAGAACATGAGGGGGCCTGAAAGAGAGCGAAGATGAGAAACCTGCAAAAGAGCTAAAGCGAGAACAAGGCAGTGTTTTGACTTGGCTGAGTTTCTGCTAACAGACAGAATAAATGAATGAAAGTTCTTCGCCAACAAAACCAAGGACAGAGAAAAGAATCGCGCAGACGTCGGAAAAGAGCTAGATGAAGGGAAAGCTCACAGCTGTCTCCCAACAGAAGGAAGCAGCGCTCTCCTGATGTTACAGGTGCAGACCCCCTCCTTTTCTTCTCGCTCTCTTTTTCTCTCTCTCTGAAGGTTGTCTGGTGTGAACGCCCTCAGTAAATGTCAGAACAAGCTGCCGCTCTTCCCAGACCACGCAGTGGGAGAACAATCAACCTCATCACCTTGGCAACCCATTGTCTCTCATCCGAAAGAAAAAGGAAAGGAGGAGGAGAAGAAAAGGGCTTTTATGCCGTTGACGCCCCTCCCTTCCGTGCGCACACACTCAGACATGCCCATCAACCCTCCCCGAGAGACCCTTCTGAGACCTGAAACATGTGGGTGAGCTCCCAGGCTCCCAGGCATCATTCTCCCTGGCAAAGAAAGAGAAACTTTGCCAGGGAGAATGATGAAGACTTATATATACTTTAACCAATTTAATGGCCGACAGGGCTGTTTTTTCACTTCTGTGCATGTGTGACTTTGTTTGTTAAGACGAACTGCATGTGTAATGCAAGACTTTAAAAATGTTTTTAAGCTGATTTCTGAGATTTCAGATTGGTTAAAATGCTACTTGCGGTGCATTTTCATTGTCAGAAAAACTACCGCTGTATCAAGTTACCAAGGATGCGTGGACATGGAGTGTGAGAACTCAAGTCTAAGATTTGACATGTAGAAAGGTGAAAAACATTTATTTATGAAAAAACCTGAAAGATTCAGTATGCAGTGACGTTTCTTATTCAGTTAGTTTTTAAGTTCTGAACATTGTGTATGTGTAAATCGTTACATTTTCACTCTTTAAAAGTGATGTATGTAGTTTCCGAGCCTCTAATGGCAACAAAAAGACATGCAAAAATAATTAGGCCTATAATAAAAAAAAAAAATAAAAAAAACTCTCCACCAATCTTCCATTGGCTGGCTAAGCAGATAGCTCCGCCCCAAGCTCATGCGATTGGTTGAACCACTGTTGCTGTGTCAGGCCACGCCTACAAACAGACCATGCTTTTTCAAGCCCATTGCGCATTAAACATTGGAAAGTAGAACGTAATAGAATGTAATTCGGCACTTCCAAGAGATTCTGTGTACTGTCTTCTGGTCCAATAAGTAATATCTATATGTCTTATCCGAATTTAATAGGAGAAAATGATTGGTCATCCAATCTTTTACATTTTTAACACAGTCTGTTAGCTTAGATAATTTAGAAGTTTCATCTGGTCTTGTTGAGATATATAGTTGAGTATCATCAGCATAACAGTGGAAACTAATCCCGTATTTTCTAATAATATTACCAAGGGGCAACATGTATATCGAAAATAGCAGAGGACCTAGGACAGATCCTTGTGGCACTCCATATTTTACTGGTGATAATTGAGATGACTCCCCATTTAAATGAACAAAATGGTAGCGGACAGGTTACCATTTTGGTCTCTTTCATATCGGACAGGTAGGATCTAAACCATCTTAAAGCCTGCCCTTGAATACCTGTATAGTTTTGTAATGGATCTATGAGTATGTCATGATCTATAGTAAAACAAGTGTTTTTTCACTCTTTGAAAGTGAAGCATTTCTGAGCCTCTAGTGGCACCAAAAAAAATTGCAAAAAGAATTATAATTTAAAATATTTTCCTAAACTCTCCACCAATCTGCCATTGGCTGGCTAAACAGAAAGTCCCGTCTCAAGCTCATGCGATTGGTTGAGTCTCTGTTGCTGTGTCAGGCCACACCTACAAACAGACGACTCTTACTTTTTCAAGCTCTCTGCACATTAAATTGGGAAAGTAAAAAGTATTTTAACACATTTCTACTTCAATGCTCAATTCCTTTGTATAAAGTACAGGACTTCCTGTGATGCACTATGGAAATGAGTGATGTCTTATATATATATATATATATATATATATATATTTTATTATTATTATTATTTTTTTCATCCCTACTGCGTGAGCTCCATATTCTCTGTGCAGTGTAAGCCTTATGTGTCATCAGTCCACATGGGGCCATTTTGTTGGATGGTACTTTGAGACTGCAGGTGCTCTCTCTATAATGGCTGCTGGGACTGCATTTCTTCCTCAAAAGTGCCCTGTCTTTCTCTTTCTCGCAATCTTTCTCTCCCAATGTGCCACCTCTTACTGTGTCCCTGCAGCTGAGCTCCTACCTCTTGAAAACTGTTGTTTGTGCGGTGTTTTTCATGAGAGAGAGGGAGTGAGAGTGTGAGAAGAAGGTGGGAGTGTAGTCTAGCTTTATGGCGATGTTCCATCAGGTCGCTGTGGCGACAGCGTTTAACAGAACTCTTCAGGGAGAGAATAAATGACTGTAAGAGCGAGAAAGAAAGAGAGAGGAAGGTATAAATAAATAAATGAATGAGTTAATAAGGCTAGAAATATACTTAATTGTACAGTGAGCAATCCCATTGAACATTCTTAACACACAATCTTGCTTTTGTTGTGTTGGTAACCAAGTAGTTGTACGTAGAGAGAGCTGTCTGTTAGTGTTCCCATTCATCTCAAGGGCAGCTGCTTGTTGGTGCATTCAGCCCCAGTAGTACACAACTAGGAATCTTTGGAAACTAGGAATCATTCAGTTATTTTATTTTATGTGATTTTATGTATGTATTTACTTATTTATTTATTTGATCTTATTTTATTTTACACCAATTTGACCGATGGCACCACTATAACACATACAGTTCAGTTATTGTATTTTTTATTATTTAATTTTACAGTGCTTGGCCGATGGCACCACAATCATATATTACTTACAGTGTTTTAAACATTTGTTATTATTATTTTATTGTATTTTTTATTTAACTTTTGTTAACACTAAATTGGCTGATGGCACCACAATAACACATGCATTACAGACATTTTTTTATTTTTTTATTATTGTATGCATTTAATATTTTTTTTAATTTAACTTTTGTTTTAAACACTCAATTGGCTGATGTCACCACAATAAAACATACAGTACAATTTTATTTATTTTACAGTGATTGGCTGATGGCACAACAACACGTACATTACAATAATTTATTTGTTATTATTGTAATTTATGTATATATAT
>NW_015642050.1:242904-244434 GCF_001515625.1 Sinocyclocheilus rhinocerous | reverse complement strand
CAACTTTTGCAACTTTTGTTTTCAACACTAAATTGGCTGATGGCAACACAATAACACATACAGTACAATTATTTACAATTATTACAATTGTTATGTTATAATTTTTTAACTTTCTGAATACCACTACTGTTACTTTTGAATGATCATCAATGGAGAAAGATGTTTGTTGCCTAATGCCTACATAAGTGCAGTTTTGCTATCTATAAGTGCTAATTGCTAACGCTGACAAGCTAAAATTTGACTCATGGCGGTAACAAACCTCAAGGGCTACCATGTCTGTCTTACAAATGCCTGTGCCATTAGATTAGATGTGTTGTTATCCAGATAGCTAGCTATTAACATGTCAACTTAAATTAACTTACTCTGTTCCTCTTCAGAATGTTGCTTTACGATGACAACATTTGACCTGAAGAAGTTGAGCTAATGCCCACTATAGCACCTCTTGCAGCAGCATTTTTTTTTTCTCCCAAGAAATTGAGGATAGTGTTTATTACATATTTCCACAATTCATACAATTTCTATTTCATGGCTAGTGCTTTAATTATTTTCAGCCTTAAAACGAAGAAAATATTTTGTATGCTAGCTACCAGTGACACTGTTAGCATCTGTCATTCATGTTTATTTTTAACCAGCAACCTGGAGCTAAAGTAGATATTCGATGTCCAAAAAAATCACTTTTATGCCTCGAAAACGTTTTTTTATTTTTATTTTTTTATTAAAGATTTCACTTCACAAAGTCAAACGTTTACACTTTTTCCTCAGGCAGAGAGATAACTCTACTGATCATGTGCCGAGTGAGTGCCATCACACTGACTTGAAGACATTTTGTGATTGAAGAAATTTAGTGTGTTAAAACTGCCCCGGTCTTCACTGTATATCAGACCTAAGAGTGACAGTAAGATATGAAGCACTTTGCTCAGTGCGGCAGCGGCTCGGGTCTTGAAAAACCATGTGGTTGTAAGTGAAAGACTATAGTTAACACTGTCAAGGGCTCTGCACTATCCTTACCTTTCTCTGTCTTTATTCTTTTCACACAACTGGTGTAATTTTCCTTCAAACACAATATTCTAGTCTCTTCTTTCTTGTGGTGTGTTCAGTCTTCTCGTACATATATTTAATGTTTCTTCTATTTGACCGATGGCACCACTATAACACATACAGTTCAGTTATTGTATTTTTTATTATTTAATCTTACAGTGCTTGGCCGATGGCACCACAATTACACATATATTACAGTGTTTTAAACATTTGTTATTATTATTTTATTGTATTTTTTATTTAACTTTTGTTAACACTAAATTGGCTGATGGCACCACAATAACACATGCATTACAGACATTTTTTTATTTTTTTATTATTGTATGCATTTAATATTTTTTTTAATTTAACTTTTGTTTTAAACACTCAATTGGCTGATGTCACCACAATAAAACATACAGTACAATTTTATTTATTTTACAGTGATTGGCTGATGGCACAACAACACGTACATTACAATAATTTATTTGTTATTATTGTAATTTATGTATA
>NW_015642050.1:178400-234264 GCF_001515625.1 Sinocyclocheilus rhinocerous | reverse complement strand
ACATACAACTTTTGTTTTCAACACTAAATTGGCTGATGGCAACACAATAACACATACAGTACAATTATTTACAATTATTACAATTGTTATGTTATAATTTTTTAACTTTCTGAATACCACTACTGTTACTTTTGAATGATCATCAATGGAGAAAGATGTTTGTTGCCTAATGCCTACATAAGTGCAGTTTTGCTATCTATAAGTGCTAATTGCTAACGCTGACAAGCTAAAATTTGACTCATGGCGGTAACAAACCTCAAGGGCTACCATGTCTGTCTTACAAATGCCTGTGCCATTAGATTAGATGTGTTGTTATCCAGATAGCTAGCTATTAACATGTCAACTTAAATTAACTTACTCTGTTCCTCTTCAGAATGTTGCTTTACGATGACAACATTTGACCTGAAGAAGTTGAGCTAATGCCCACTATAGCACCTCTTGCAGCAGCATTTTTTTTTTCTCCCAAGAAATTGAGGATAGTGTTTATTACATATTTCCACAATTCATACAATTTCTATTTCATGGCTAGTGCTTTAATTATTTTCAGCCTTAAAACGAAGAAAATATTTTGTATGCTAGCTACCAGTGACACTGTTAGCATCTGTCATTCATGTTTATTTTTAACCAGCAACCTGGAGCTAAAGTAGATATTCGATGTCCAAAAAAATCACTTTTATGCCTCGAAAACGTTTTTTTATTTTTATTTTTTTATTAAAGATTTCACTTCACAAAGTCAAACGTTTACACTTTTTCCTCAGGCAGAGAGATAACTCTACTGATCATGTGCCGAGTGAGTGCCATCACACTGACTTGAAGACATTTTGTGATTGAAGAAATTTAGTGTGTTAAAACTGCCCCGGTCTTCACTGTATATCAGACCTAAGAGTGACAGTAAGATATGAAGCACTTTGCTCAGTGCGGCAGCGGCTCGGGTCTTGAAAAACCATGTGGTTGTAAGTGAAAGACTATAGTTAACACTGTCAAGGGCTCTGCACTATCCTTACCTTTCTCTGTCTTTATTCTTTTCACACAACTGGTGTAATTTTCCTTCAAACACAATATTCTAGTCTCTTCTTTCTTGTGGTGTGTTCAGTCTTCTCGTACATATATTTAATGTTTCTTCTAACAGCTCGACAGTATATCTTATTTCATTCTCCTTATCTGTGTCATTCATTCCAGCTGCCTCTGCTCTTTATTCCTCAGTTTCAACTTCTCTCTCTCTCAATCTCTCTTTCTCTCTGTCCTCAACATAGTAATTTCCTTTAAGTCACTCTTAACAATAGTTCTACTCTCTCTCCCTTTCAGTATGATATACAGCCTACCCGCCACATGTCTCTTTCACTCTATAAAACCTCTCTCTGTATTAACTGCTCTGATGTTGTACAGTGTTTTACAGGCATGTTATATGAGAGTTTATTTTTTCCCCCTCTTATCTTTGTGAGACTTGTATGGTTTTTATTTGGTGTCTCTTCAACGACACAACCTAGAGGTCACAAAAACAATATCTTTCATATCCTGAGGATTTCTTAGCTGTCCATTGTGTGCGTGTTTGGCCACACACAAAATCAATAAAGCTTCAATTTCAGTTCATTTGCGCATATTTGTCCCTGTCTATGTGTTTGTTATCAGATGTAAAGCTTAAACCTGGATTTGTGTTGTGGGCAGAAATACAGTAATTTATTTTATTTTATTTTGAATGTCTTGTGTTTTTATTAGTGTGTGAGGAGAGGCATTGTGCATATTTGTGTTTTTAAAAGGACAGTTCACCGCAAAATTGATTTCACTTACTCTTAATTTGGTACAAACCCATATTACTTTCTTTCTTCCAGATCAGTCCAAATCATGAATGAATCAATTGGGTTGGTTTTGTAAACTGGATCAACCGGGTTTCATGACAGCTAAAGCAGATGTCAAGATTTTCAATGCACGTCTTCAATTTTGGTTAGTTTCTCCAACAAAGCTCAAACAGATTTTGAATACAGTGCACAAGTCATATGGGCTTATTTTAATTGCATGGGGAAAAAACACCTTAAAAAAGTCAAGCTCTCTTTTTGTCTTCCACAGAAGAAAGTAAGCCGTTTAGGTATGGAACGGCGTGATGGTGAGTATATGATGAAAGAATTTTCATTTTTGTTTGACCTGTTCCTTTAATGGCGTGTGTGTGTGTCTTTCTGCTTCGGTGCCTTGACCAGGCTGTAACGGCCTGTGCCAGTTCAGCTTCCACATAACCTTTGGTCTTTGGGGAGATCCTTGTCTTTCATGTGCCCTTCCACCAATGTCCTAGTAAAGTAGGTCAGGACAATGAAAAACCCACCCACACACCACTGTAACTTTGAACCAGGAGACAGAAAACACCAGGTGTGAGCAGGGTCAGTGTATAGACATGATATAAAAGGCCAAAAGATCATCATTTGTATTGGAGCATAATTAGTTTATTGGTATTCTTCTTTCAAAAACATTAAAAAAATCTTACCAACCCCAGAACTTTTGTGTAGTTAAATATTCATTCTGTATAGGTATTTTTTAAGAGTTGTTTTTACACTGTATTAATGTGCTTAAACTACTTTATTCAGTTGTAGTTTTCATTGCTGAACTAAAATCACACATAAATCCCTGTTTCTTGTGCTATTTTTGGGAGGTATCTTTGGATTTACCACCAGAAACAACTACATGGAAAACAGGGAGATTTTGGACCCTATTTTACCTCTTCAGTGGTGGTATGCTTTGACAGACTGAAGAGGTTCAGACGTCACCCTGACCTTTCCTCGATGTGAGCTCAAAAAGTCCAAGTCCAGATTGGACAATGTTATGAGAGTCCCACATGCTTCCAATGGAAACACAGTTTGGCTTCACGTCTGTGTTGGATGGTGATGCTGATGTGAGAGCAGCATGTGGAGTACTGTGTGAATTATAGTTTCGCTTCACGTCTGTGTTGGATGGTGGTGCTGATGTGAGAGCAGCATGTGGAGTACTGTGTGAATTATCTTATTACTGAAACGCTGTAGGATGAAATCACTGGTCCCAGGCATGGGGAGGAAAAGCCCAGCTGACAGCCATATAGAAAGAGTCCATAGTCCCCCAGCCAGCAGCCGGGACATCACCATCTGGAGCGAGGCCTGTATGGCATGCTGGGCTTGTCAGAAAGACGGAGCTCTTTTCACAACACACTTTTGTCCATCCTCTCTCTCCTTCGGTGAAGCTCTCACGATCCAGTCGAGCGTTCAGTCGCCTTCCCCACAAAAGCCCTCCAACTGCACGGATTGTTTCGTTCATCAGCAGGAGAGAGGACCGGATGGACATCACTCATCCGGGATTGTACAAAATAGTTAACAAGTACAATGGTTTAATTTACACATTCCTTGATGGTTATCGGCATCCTTTGGGTGTTAAATCCAGGTTAACCGGTTGTGCGTATGTGGGGGAAACAAAGCAGCGCTGTTTTTTCATACTAGATACATTTGAAATTATTGAAATTATTTGTTATAATGCTACTCTGTGCGGTCGTCACTGGTCTATTAAAACGCACAACATATTAAAGTGTCTTTGGTGTTTTTTCTACAAAACAAAACCAGAAATCGAGCGGTTATTACGTCATTGGCAGGCGACACAATGACACTATGGACACGGTCCGTGTCACTAGTTAAAATTGCTTATTTCTCTGGATTTAAACATTCTTCAAAACATTTGGGATAATGTAAGTACACAAGTAAGCAAAATATATAACACTGTTCTAGTGGTTTTTGGATATTTTAATAAAAAAAATCTTACATATTGTGCCTTTAAGTGTTGAACAATGTGATTGAAAACTAAATGTCTCTGACTTTTTCCAGCCATGTTTAAAATATCCTTAGCTAAGACCATCAAACCCTCTTAGGCTGGTTTTATGGTCTTAGTTTGTCTCCCAGTCTGGCCAGGCAAGTCTGTTGTCTGGTTTTAGAGAGTTTTGAATTATTTTCAGCTGGTCCAGCTCAGCTAAACAAACTAGGAGACCATCTTAAAACATCTTTCCAGCAAACCATCTTAAACTTGTTTAAAAACTCACTTCTGATTGTTTCAGTGCAAAACCCAAATTAAGAGTAATTTGTGTTCTTTGCTTAAAAAAAACCCTTCTTTAGAAATTTAGGCTGTTCTAAACCAGCTAAACATCAGCTTGGGAGACCATCTTAAACCAACTAAACATCCAGCAAACCGTCTTAGACTGAATTAAAACTCCTAATTCTTTCATTGCAAAGACCAAATGAGTAATTTGTAGGTTTTGCTTCAAAAACATCTTTAGCATCTTAGGCTAACTAAATGGCCTACACCAGCTAAACACTAGCTTGGCTAGGCTTGAAGACCGTATTAAATCAACTAACCATCCAGTAAACCATCTTACACTGGTTTCCAAACTCACTACTGATTGTTTCAGTGCCAATGAAGTCAATGACCAAATGAAGAATAATTAGGACATTTGTGTTTTTTGATAGGTCAACAATATTAGCTATACACTGGACGGTAGCCTCCAGATGTCTGATGTATGGGGTGACATCTGTTTTGATTGACTCCAGGCGATGCTGCCCTCTAAAATACATGATGCTGCCAAGAAGACTGTCAAGCCAATGATCTGTGTGTTGCTTTTGTTTGGCTTTCAGTCAGGCTAACTGTGGAGTATTAGTTACTATTATTTATATTAATCTGCGATGGAGTTGACAACTTGTCACAGACATTCCTGAAATTGGTGTGTCCCCAAAACATGTTCTCATTACTTTGTGCAAGCTGCAAAAACAGGATGAGGCTAAGCTAGCATGCCATCCAGGGAAATTAGCCTGGTAGCATACCAGGCACAACGGTTTATTTATTTTTAAGCTGACTGCTAAAGTTGGAGAAGGCTATCCCTCAGTGACTCTGTAAACAATCCGGACGGGGGAAGAGAGAGTTGGAGGATAGAGCCAAGGGTAGCCGTTCACCTCCATGCCAGAGGCAGATAGCAGAAGAAGTGAAGCTAACAAATCCCCTTGTGATCTGAAAGCACACTTCTATGTGGAGGATGTAAAGATCTGACTTGGCCGTGCAGGAAAGTCTCCTGTTGATGGTTATTCACTGGACTTTCTAAATTCGCTCTGCCCGTAATGCAGGTTTTGAACTCGAGGGGTGAAGTCTGGAGCAGTGCAACTAAGCAGTCCTGTCAGCCCTTTCAGTTGCATTCTGCGTATTTGCTGTTATTCTCTTCCCAAACAACCATTTGAACATATCTCAGACAAAACCTCTGAGGATCTCATTTGGGAAACTTCCTTTACCCTCATTTCAGCTCTTCTTTCTTTAATTGATAATTGAATAAGCTATCGCCATGTAATCAATTAAGAACTTGATCCCGACCTCCGAGAACAGCAGTTAATTGACTTGTGCCAATGAGAGCCTGAGAGATCAAGCTGGGGTATTAACAAAGATGAGGTTTCTGAGGTCATTTGCAGGTTTTCTTTATTGCGTTGATTGCAGAACTGCTTAAGAGTGACTGGGATGTTCAATTTAGTGTGTCGAAAATAGAAAAACAGAGTGCAAAGAGCTTCAACGGGGTGTCTCCGGTTTTGATCTCATTTTGCATGAAGGTTCCCGACCGCCGGCCTTTGATGATCCAGACAAGCATCCGGAAAATTCCACACCACCTGCGGTTGCTGCTGCTTTGTAACCTGCGAGTGGTGAATGAGGTATTGGAGGGGAAAAACCTTCATCGATCTCTCCTCACAAGCTTTTTTCTTCCCTTTTCCGCTCCGTCCTCTAAAAACATGTCTTTTTCACTCAGTTGAATTCCATTCAAAGCCAGCCAGCGATGGTGAATGCTTGACTAGGTTACTTTACCCCGGCAGCCCCCTGGGTTCTGGGCAGTGGCCTGAAAGGAGTCTGAAGCTGCAGCCGAATAGAGAGCCAGAGCAGGCAGGGGGCTAATAGCAGTGGATGGGATTGTCTTCACGGTGCGGGAGGGGTGGGGGACGGGAGCAGAGAGAGTTGAGGGCCAGAACCATCTGCTTTTGTGGTGGTGAGCATCAAAGCCAGGAGGAGCACGGCGGGAGATCTCCTTTCACCGGGGACACATTGCATATGGGCCTCATATTTCTCCAGGACGGCATCCTGCAGACCTTTGGGAGCCCATCGTAGCCCCTTTTATTCTCTTTTTTTTTTTTTGCAGTGTGGCTACTCTGAAAGCCAAATAGGTAATTCCAGACAGTAATTCCCTATTATTTACCCTGGGAATTTAGATAATAGATGAGTTTGTTTGACCCAGCAGACCCTAAACGGCAAACTCGCTAATTTTAGGAATTCTTTAAAGCTAGAAACCAAGTTCTTTGCTTTATTTTTGTTAGTGGAAGGGAATTAAAAATGGGTCACTGCATGGCTCAAAAAACATGCTCAGAGTATGATTAATTATTAAAGTGATTAATACTACATTTGCCTCAGAGCGCTTGTGACTTTAATCCGTGGCTGGGGCACAACTACCAGTACTCGACTCCCCATTTGTGAATTCCTCTCTCCCTCTGCCAGTCTCTCCCCCTTTTACTTTGTCTATCCCTCTAGCTAAATTCAATTTCAGATTCAATTAGCTTTATTGGCATGACCAAGATACATATTTGAACTGCCAAAGTTTTATCACTCTGCTGTGTCAGTCTCTTCTCACTCTCGTCTCTATCCTCCCACCCTTCGCTTCTGTAGAGTGCTGTGTAAAAGAGGAGTCTGCAGCTACTGCTATGTAAGCATTACTGCAGCTATTTTGACAACATTACCGTGGCCATTTTGACAACACTTTGCCCAATAATCCTTCTGCTAACGTGGAAGTCTGTGAAAGAGCACATGATCTGGAAAGCATCACATTGTAGTTTTAGTGTCATTGTCTAATTACCGGACCATAAGAAGTGACATGATCATGTACTTAAAAAAAAAAAAGTAAATGATAAAAAGTCACTTATCTTAATGTGAAATTAAAAATATACAAGTACTGTATACAAATACATTTTTGAAAATGTATATAATGT
This sequence comes from Sinocyclocheilus rhinocerous, assembly GCF_001515625.1. Lineage (NCBI taxonomy): Eukaryota > Metazoa > Chordata > Actinopteri > Cypriniformes > Cyprinidae > Sinocyclocheilus > Sinocyclocheilus rhinocerous. The sequence continues at coordinate 227,260 of NW_015642050.1, read as the reverse complement.
GACTTGTAGGCAAGTAATTAGTCCCTTTGTCCTATATAACTAATATTAAGGTGATAATGTGGTTTTACCTGATAAAGTTAGTAGTCTAATTAATTATTTCATGTAATTTAATGTAATTTTTCCTTTCCTTTCCTTTCCTTTCCTTTCCTTTCTCTCAATTTTCTTCATCGCATCCTGCACCTGAACCCAAATGAAGGGTGCATGTGCATTTTCTTTCTCAAACAAATGAGATTTAGACAAACTTGCACTTATTTTACAAGAATTATTGTATGTAATATTTTCTCAAAATTCACCAAAAATGGGAAAATATGAATTGTTTATCCATTTTGGTACTGACACAAGGGGACAAAGTAATGCTTCCAAATAAGCTCAAAATCGCCAAATATCGTCTGATATTCGGCCAATATCATTAATCCTAAATCAAAAACAGCATCAAAATCATGTATATAAAATTGTAGATAATAAAAATAATAATGAAGAAACAAATAGTAGTAGTAGCAGAAGCATCACTGTTATTTATTTGTTTATTTTTTGAATAATTGCATAAAATAGAAAAATGACGAATTAATCAACATATTATTCATAAAAGACAGGCTAATTGCAATGTTAAAAATTATGTTTGCTACTTCTCTTGTCTAACAAGTTTCTCCTAATATAGCTCAATATTCATGCTATTCTCAGTTCTCATATTTTTTCTTCTCATATGCTCCCTCAATCATTATCTTTTTTTTCTTTGCTCATTCAGCTTCTCTCCTCCCTTTCAGCTGCTCTTTCTGTCTCCATTTTTGTGTCATTAACTTTAGAAATGGCTATGGTTAGTGGGAACAGAACAGAAAGGGAGGGGAGTTGTGAAAGGAACCGGGAGAGAAGGCGAGAGAATCATTAGTTAAATATTATCCAGTCTGTTCCATTAAGGCCGAAGGGAAGGCTCATGCTTTTGAGCGCTCGGAAACAATGGAGCATGTGCCCACCCCAAACATACACACTGAGTCCTGCAAGTGTTCAAGGCTCATGGTAGCAACACAGATGGCTAACCTCTAATGACGCTTAATGTTACTGACAGGGAGAGAGACAGGTAAAATGCACTTTAACAGAGATCTGCGCTTAAAGATAATGCATGGATTGCTGATTTTGTCCACTGCGGGACTAAACCATAGACATCACACTGAAGGAATTATATTTACTCAAACATGAGGTCAAAGTGCATTGGGGAATTTACTAATTATGACCAGCATGACATGTCTGAATTCACTAACGCTCATAAAACAATCTTGGATATATTAATACAAAACAAAAAAAAGCAAATGCTATTTTGAGAGCATGCAGACATCAATCAGGTGCTGCATTTAGAAAATCCAGGTGAGATTTTTATTTCCAGAAACAATTAGAACTACCCTGTAGGGAGAGGTAACATCTGAGGAGTATTGTTAAGGCTAATTGTGGACAATTAAAATAATTACACAAAGCATCCATATATTTTCATCGATGGCTAGAGAGTGGTTTTAAACAAACAAACAAACAAACAAACAAACAAACACACACACACACACACCAATCAATTAGTTAGGGTTGTGGAGGAATGTCGACCAGGCAACTCTGAGCTCGCAGCATTCCATCTATCTCACACAGGCACACTGATCCACACACACACAGAGAGAGAGAGAGAGACAGTGGCTTATCAGCCTCAACTATTACAAATGAAATAAAGCAGTCAAGGGCATTTAAATGAGAGCATGTGGAAGCAAGTAGAGCTTTGCTGAGAATGCAGACAGAAAAAAAAAGAGAGAGAGAGACAGGCTAACCAGAAATCATTACATGAGGTTTGTGGTTTGGACTTCCCAATTTAACCCTTGAGACTTGGAGCTGCACATATGGTGTAGTTAACTTCTTTTGTTAGCCGTAGGTGGGAACAAAACGAACATCATTGCCTCAAGATTGCCATGGATACAGCCAATGTTTCGGCAAGCTGCTTTCTTAAAGAAATCCTCGGTTATGACGCCATCCCAAAAGGCAACCATTGCAAATGCTTTTTTTTTTTTATGGTTACGTTGTGCGATAGCCAATAGTGGCACAAAGTCCTGTCTTTTAGAGCAAGTTTGAGGTCAAGGGCATTTAAATGAGAGCATGTGGAAGCAAGTAGAGCTTTGCTGAGAATGCAGACAGAAAAAAAAAGAGAGAGAGAGAGACAGGCTAACCAGAAATCATTACATGAGGTTTGTGGTTTGTGTCTTACCAGTGTTAAGTACATATGTGCTTATGTGGGCAGGTTTTGCAATCCTTGTGGGGACAAAATTCGTAAAAGTCTCCCCTGGGGAACAGCAAAACCTGACAGAATTGTCTTGTGGAGGTTTATCAGCATATAGAGAATTCTTAGAGAATAGTTAATGCCTTAAAGGGATAGTTCACCCCAAAACATTCTGTCATCATTTACCTAATGTGTTTTCTTTTTTTTCAGTTCATTAAATTGGGTCCAATTAGGAGCCAAAAGTTGTCTTTTGTGCTCCACAGAAGAAAGTAAGTCATACAGGTTTGGAACAACATAACAGTGAGTAAATGATGACAGGATTTTTGGTGAACTGTCCAAAATCAAGTATGACTATTATCATTGCTCATAGTTGCATTGTTTGTTCTATTGGAGTGATACCTCAAACCATAGAAATTATTGATATTTCTAAGCAATTTGATGTACAATTTTTGCCTGGTGGGCAATAAAATGGACAAAATCTCATTGACTTGATTTGAAGTCAATATGTAGAGACCATAATATAATAGAGACTTGAGCCAGTAAGTAACCACCAAGAATACCTGGCAACTACATAGCAACTTTAAAATCTAGTTCATATTTAAATGCTGGTTTTGTAGTTTCAGCAGCAGGGTTGTGCGCCATTTATGATTGAATTGGGAAATTGTAAATTAATTATATATATATATTTATATTTAGCTTAAATATTTCATAACATTTAATAATTTAAAGGGACAGTTCAACCAAAAGTCAATCATTTACAACATCATTTATGGTTCCAAGCCTATATGACTTTCTTTCATATGTGGGTGCAAACATGCATAAAACAAACTACAGATGGATGAGTATGACCGTTTAAGGACATTAAGTTAGATTGAAAAGAAAATTGCTGTAGGGACTTGTTGGCGTCATCGAGGTATGCGAGGTACTGCAGCATGTTGTATATAAACATACTCATCTTGGTGTGCTGAGCTTGAACGTGTTATTTTATAATAAACTGTGTGTTTACTGTAATGAGAGTCATAATGAATGGCTCGCTCAGACTGGAGAGTTCAAACTCTTTATGTGTGAAAAAATGCACACAACCTCCCATCCTCCTCTTTATTTCTCCTTCTAATGGGATCATGACTCCATGTTTTTCCTTCCTCCTTTCTAATTAAAAAAGGCCAATCACCCATCCGTCCGTCCGTCCGTCCGTCTGTCTATCTATCTGTCTATCTATCTATCTATCTATCTACCGTTCTATCGTTCTATTGTTCTATCTATCATTCTGTTGTTCTAATGTTCTCACAGTTTTTTGGTCTATTCAACATTTTTACAGGTGTGCCGACATATTTGAATTTGTATACATTAGTTGATCAATATTTGATTTAAGTTTTGTTCTTCAGAAAACTTGAGCTGTGTGAATTACTTTTACACAACCTTTTTGTCCTTTTTGGAGCATGAAACTTTAGAACCCCTTCGACCCCTTCGAAAACTTCATCTAATATTTTCTTTTATGTTCCACAGAAGAAAGAAAATCATGCAGTTTTGGCACAGCATGAGGGGGAGTAAATGATGACGGAACTTTTATTTTTGGGCGAAATGCAGTGGTTCTGAACTTTTGGGTCGTGACCTAAAAATAGATCAGATGTCTGTTCTAAATTCAAATAATAAAATGCTAGTAACCATGTAATCATGCATTTAGGATGATAAAATAGGTGTATTAATTTTAAAAGGTAAAAGGAAACACTTCGGCTGTGAAGCTTCACAGTATTTTGGTGCAAATTTGACATGGACCTATCTACCTGTCTGTCTGTGTGCAACGTTTCACATTTAGTTTAACTGATGTCCTAAAACTAAAAATGAATTATAAATTAATAAAATAAAAAAATAGAGATAGGCATATATTTTTTTAATAGCATCTAATAAAAATGAAAAACACACACACACACACAACAAATTCATTAAAATGTAAACACAAATTTAAATAAATGTAAATGCAAAAATAAAATATTTCAAAATAATAACTTTAAATTGTGTAAAATAATAATAATAATAGAACACCATTTTTGTATTATAGAACAACACAAATTCTTATTCTCCAAATTACATTCACAAGTGCAGATTGTGGATTATTTGTTTCTGTGCAGAAATCAAAGCAATGAGTTTATCAGTCTGCATCTGTGTGTTTACATAGTTGCAATGCCACTTAATTTGCTCCTTGGTTTCTAAGTATTGTGATGATGTATTTACTCAAAATTGGGCTGTTGGAGAGGAGTTTCTTTGAAGTGGGACATTCTTGTCGTGACCCATTCAGATTTGTGCATTCCACTGTCTCATTCTTCTCTACATTGAGGCGGGCTGGTATATAAGGCTTCTATAGATGCTACACAAAAGGTCTGGTTAATTAGCAGCTTTGTCAGTTTAATATAGTGCCACACATAACACGTACACATACACACACACACACACTCATACACACACACACACACACACACTTCTTTTTATTTGTCTGTCCTGGTTTGTGTTGGTATATAATGAGGTCCTCACTTGCACAAGGGATAGTGAAACTGCAATCAGTGTTCAGAATGCGTGTGTGTGTGTGTGTGTACTTGAGTATGTGTGCTATGAATGCATCAAGGGACTGAAAGGCGTCAGGTCTAGGTGGCGATCTTCTTTTTATGTCACACAACAATCATACAAAGAGGCGGACGAGGAAATGATGAAAGCCAGAGCTCTCGAACGCCTCTTTTTACGCTAACAAAGATGAGCAGAATAGTGACACGGTCTGACCCTGACCTCCATAATTCCTCTCTGCAGAGTAGAGAATGTGGTGTTGATGTCAGGTTTGAGCATGTGTTTGTGTGTGTGGATGCGTTAGTTATCGTTAACTAAAACTAAAACAATGAAAAAAAAAATAGTTACTTAAAAACATGGTGTTAATTAGTTTATTTTAGTAAAAAATATAAACCAGAAATAAAAACCAATAAATAATAATAAAAATATAGTAACTAAAAATAGCAAAACAGAACACAATTACTAAAACTTTTATTAAAATTAAAATGAAACTGAAAATGCAAAAATAAAACTAATTCAGATATTTAAAATCTAAAATTTAAACTGAAATAAAAATTACTAAAATGAACTAAAACTGAAATAAAAAAATGATGAAAACTAAAAAATTTAAAACAGTAACTAATAAAAATGACCCTTGTAATATTTATATTAACTAAAAGTACTATTAATATTATTATTAATATTTTAATAATTATTATTATTATGAATATGTTTAATATTTAATAATTGTATAATTATTAAAGTTATTATTATTAATTAGTTTTACTTGAAGTGAAAAACTGATGTACTAAAATTACAACTAAAATAACTATAATTAAAACTGAAATAAAACTAATAAAAATGTATAGACATATATAAAAACTAGTAGTAACTAAGTAATACAATTACAACAACAAAATGACTAAAAATAAAATGAAAACAGAAAATAAATAATACAAAATAAAATCTAATTTGAAATATTTAGCTATAATAAACTGATAGTATCTCAGTGATACTATAGTATCTATAGTGCGCTAATAAAGATTAACAGAATAGCGGCAAGGAGCAGCAATTGCGGCATTGACATTAGCGTGTGTTTTTGTTTCTGAATGGGTTGTTATAGTTAAAGCAACTAAAACTAAAATCATTAAAAACATTTTGTTACTTAAAATAAAAATGTATGTACTAAAGCTGAAACAAAAATGGTTTCAAACTACAGTATATAGACATAAACGTAGCTATTAAAAAAATTAATTAGTAAAACTTTTGCTAAAATTGCACTGAAAATCCCATTAATATTATAGCTTCTCAGTGACCGCTAATAAAGGCGAACAGCATTGCCACATGGTCCAACTCTGACCTCCATAGTTCCTCTCGAGCAGAGTAGCAAGTGTGTCGTTGACGTCAGGTTTGAGCGTGTGTTTGTGTGTGCGGATGGGCTTTGGCTAAGAGACTACGCCTCATTAAGTTTATTGGCTCAAAGGTTCATTAAAAACCAAGCAAGGCAACAATCCAAGTTAACTGAAGCCCACCCGCGCCACCCTGAAAAGTAAGACTTAACCGCCACCTCTTTCCACATTTGCACCCCTGAGTTCCAGCACTCTCTCCTTTTATTCCAGTCTCCCTCTAGTCTAGACAATAGATTCCATCTGTTAGCGAGATTTTCTTTCCCAAGGCTCTCCTCAGGACTCTGTGACTGGAGCCGCCGCAGGTGGAGGGTGGGCCAGTCATCCAGCCGTGGTCTCCACGGACACGTTCACCGAGAGAGGGAGGCGGGGAGGGAGCTAGAGAACGGCATGATGGTGACTTAAAGGAAGCCAGAGAAAAGAGATTTGAGAGAGCCTTCAGGAAAAGCCCCTTAACGGCGCTCTGGAGCCTTTCGCGAGGCAGCCGCTCGTGCACCGAGAGGCTACTCAGCTGCTTTTTAAGTACTTTCAAAGTGGGAGAGTTGACATTTCGAAGCTAAACTAATGACTCTTGCCTACCTAGACTAAGGAGAGAACACCTGCAGTCGACAGGAACTGTGCAGTCATTAATGAGAGAGTCTTTAGGAATATTGTATTTTAAAGCAGGCACTGATTGTTACAAAATGAGCTGCAGAAACTGAGAAGGAAGTAACGTTTGAGTGAATCTTCTCCACTTCTCGCTTAATATGGGTCAACATTTTCAGATACAAAAAAATAGAAATATTGACAAATCTGGCATTTGCCTCAGCGAATCAATGAACAGAGACTCACTGATTTTCAGTTCTATCTATTGAATTGTGCCCACAGTCAGACAGGAAATCTTACCTTGTGACAGCTGACGGTGACTAAAATAGTTTGCCATAGTTTGCATTTCACACATGCAGTAGACATTTTGTTTTTCTGGTGCTGCTATATAAAATTATGATTTACTTAAATTGTCTAAAAATCCTAACTACTTTACTATTTATGTGATGGAGTAACTTGACATAGGCCTATCAAAGAAAATGTATGCATAATTAATTCAAATTTAAAAATATTTTGTTTTAGGTTAAAGGGAGAGTTCACCCAAAAATGGTCATCATTTACTCAGTCTCAAGTTGCACCAAACAATTGTTGGTAGCCATTGACTTCCATAGTATTTTCTTCTATACTATGGAAGTTAATGGCTACCAACAACTGTTTGGTTACCAGCATTCTTCAAAAAAAAAAAAAAAAAAATCTTCTTTTGTGTTCAGCAGAAGAAAGAAACGCATACAGGTTTGGAACAACTTGAGACTGAGTAAATGATGACAATTTTCATTTATATTTATAAATAAATGCCACTAATATATCCTGATAAGTTATTTTTTTTAAAATATACCTTTAATGAGGATTCACAGCTGTTCCTATGTTTACTTCAGGTTATTATTATTATTATTTTATTTTTTGCTCCTCAATTTTAATGAATTGATACATTTTCTGAATTGCCATGATATATCAACTCCATCACATATTTATTTATTTGTTCAGAGCATTTTAGTGAACATCTCTCATTAATTAAAAAGCAGAATTATTAAAAAATATTTTTATATTTAAAAACTAATATCACATTGTGGCACATGTTTTTCTCACGTCTCAAGGGATTTGATTGGATGGTGAAAAGTTGTCTGTACTGTATATGACAGGTGGTTGGAAGCAGGGGTTCAAAGGTTGGGCTAGTTTGCTCTGGCACATAAGGGAATGTTAACAGACATCTCTCTCTGGGTATGTTATGCCTAAATTCGAAAAAAGTACAGTCATTTCAGAGACAGAGCAAGTCATTTCACTCAATTACCATGCATCACTCAAAATAAGATATTCCATCTTTTTGTCCTTCGCAGATAAATAAAAGTCATACAGGATTGGAACGACATGAGGGTGAGTAAAGGATTCCAGAATTTAAATTTTTAGGTGAATATTAAAATTCAAGTTTACTTTCACTTTTAAAAAAGTTAACAAGAAATTTATTTTCATGTTGCATTTGACATTATTATAATCGATAAAAGCAAATTTGGTTGTAATGGAACATAATCTAGTAGGCTTTATTAATAAGAGCAAACAAAGATCTGACTGATGTCCCACCTTATACATCAGAAGTTTCTTTTTTTTTCCATCTATCAACAATCAAGTTCTTGTACACTTGTCAGCACATTATCACGGTCGTGATAGAAATTAAATGCAGATGCGGATGCTCAGCAATTAGTCTTCAACTACACATTACTATTTATCTCATGCACCATCATGCCTTCAGCTATTTATGCAAGTTTCATATAATCACATTTCCATGCATCGCGAGTTCAGAAGTTGGAGGTTTGAGGAAGAGAAAAATAATTTTAATCAGACAAAGTTCCACTTAAAAAAAAAAAACTTGTTCATGGAGATGAAAAGGTAGCAGAAAAGCATAGCGGAGTAAGATCTCATTGTGTGTCCGTCTCAAATCAAAGCAGCCTCAGATATTTTGCTTTGGTTAAAATGAGAACCGGCTAGCCGAGATGAACAATCAAGAACTAGTGAGAATTTCACACTTGAATCAGTTCTGCGAATCCTGAAAGCCTGAAGTGGAGAGACAGTTTGTTCATGGTGTAATTCAATGGTCAGATATGGGAAAGATGTGATGAATTAAAACGTAAACTATGCCACTAAGCCTAGTTTTTGACCTCAACTGTTAATTAAAATGCCTTTCGCAAAGCAGAAGAAGGTGGCCTTCACCTAAAACACAGCCCAAACCCCATCTGTTGGGCTACGTGACAGTACGAGTGTGTTTATGCGTGGGCAGGGGCAGCTATGAGACAGTGCATGTGGGTGGAGGAAGGGAGATAATGGAGCACATGGCTTAAGCTATTAAAGGACTGTTTTACTGCTTAATCGTTTTTTTTGTTAGAGGCTCCATGCCGATCTGTTCTGGGTTATTTCTGCCGCTGCCGTTTCCCTCTTTTGGAGGATTTAACCGAGTTTACCCCTCTAATCTGACTCGTTTTGTTAGCGATACTCAGACCTGTTTGCAGCGCTCATTGTACTGCGCCCACTAATGCATGTGTGTGTTCTCCTTCAATGAGACGGCTCTACTTCATTGCCATGTCCATCATTGTCATATATGATTGTGTCTCCGGTAAAACAACAGATGTGCTTGGCACAACTTGAGTTTGTGGGTCCTTGGAGACCTTTAGCCTGTAGATCTGTGTTAAAGCTGTTGTTTTTGTGCTGAATGAGAGAGTTTGAGAAGGAAAGAGGGCTTGTGTGTGTTAGCTTTTGTACTGTGCAGTCAAGTGTGCACTTTTGCGGTGTTCATGAGGCCCAAAATGTATATAAAATTGTATTATTTTTTTTTACAAAGTTTGCATCAGTAAGATTTCGGAATGTTTTTTCATGAAGTCTCATACCTTATGCTGCATTTATTTGATCAAAAACACATTAAAACAGTGAAATATTGTGTAACTGTGAAAATATAATATTGTGAAATGGTATTACAATTCGAAATAGCTGTTTTCTATTTGAATGCATTTTAAAAAGTAATTTATTCCTGAATTTCCAGCATCACATGATTGTTCATAAATCATTCTAATATTTTGATTTGCCGCTCAAGAAACATTTCATATCAATATTGTTGAAAACAGTTATGCTGCTTAATATTTTTGAAAGCGTGATACATTTTGCAGGACTCATTGAATCTCTTTGTATGGAAGGTTAACAAGAACAGCATTTATTTGAAATAGAAATATTTTGTAACATTATTATGTCTTTACTGATGTCTTTTGATCAATTTAATGTGTCTTTGTTGAAAAAAAAAAAATATATATATATATATATTAAAAAATACTAAAATATTAAAAATATTAAATATTAAAAACAATAAATAAAAAATAAAATAAAAAATATTCAGCTGTACAGATACTGTATTAATACTGTACATACTTACAGTACTGCCATATTCCAAATACTCATAAATCATGTTTTGCATTAAAGAAGTTAATTCAGTATTTATTTATTTTTTGTTTATTTGTTTGGTCATTTACTCACCAAACCTGTATGCTTTTCATGCTTTTGTTTACACAAAATGAGACATTTAGCAGAAAACTGATGCAAAAAAAAAAAAAAAACTTAACAATATAGGTACCAAAAAGTAGACTCATGGGCTACAATAAAGTCTTCTGAAGTCAAATCATAACTTTGTTTGAGGAAAGACAATGCAGCTCTCATATCTCATTTTCATTCTGTTTATTTGAATGTGGTGTCATGGTTTATTAAAAATGATAAAACACCACTAGTTTTCATTTATCCCATGTTTAGCCAATTGCAATGCACCAATTTCAAATATGCACATATTCAAATTTCCCATATGAGATTTGAGAGCTACATAAAAGAGGAAGATTTTTAAAGAACTTATGCATTACATTTAGATTTTCCATGTTTGGAAAGTTGTATGGACCACTTTTATAATACTTTTATTGTGCTTTTTTGTCAGTTTTGAGGTTTGACGGCCCTTATAGCCATTTATGTTGATTTGCAACATGAAGCTCCTTCTGAGCATCACCTGTTACATTTGTTGAAAGAAATAAAGCGATACAGGTTTGGAACGACATGAGGGTGAGTAAATGATGTCTGAATTTTCATTTGAGTGAACTCTTCCTTTAAATCTACTAATGTCAACAGGTTTCTGAGATCATTAGCATCATATGAAACCATCTTCAACTAATGTAGCCTTAAAGGTCTCTGTGAGTATTTGTCTGTACAAGGACATGCACATGCAAATTAATTAGTCTAATGTAGCGTGTTTACCTGCACTGTTTGCTGGAGTTTCATATTATTCAAATGAGTATTTTCCATCTGTGTTCCCAAAAGGTCACATGTGTGTGTTGTTTGTTTGAGTTTGTCTTGTTGTTGTTGTTGTGTGTGTGTGTGAGAGAGAGAGAGAGAGAGAGAGAGAGAGAGAGATAGCATCAGTAATAGGCTTATGGTGGTGGAGCGGTAAATAAGAGAACGGGACACACAAGGTTGGCCATGATGCTCATCTTCTCTGACCTCCCGTTTCAATATGGGCCCCATCCCTCGCTTTATTCCTCCCGTTCCTCACTCTCCTCAACTCATTCACCCTCCTGTCTCTTCATCAGCCCTTCATTGTGATAGATGGCCACGTGGATGGACAGTAAAGTGCTAAAGTTTGTGGGCCATGGAACCCACACCTCTGCATAAAAAAGAGAGTAAGGGAGAGAATGAGAGGGCTGCTGCTTCCAGAATTGGATGGAGCGGAGGAAACACGTCAGCATTTTCTCTCCCAGTGCGTTTCACTCAGCGCGATTGAGTCTTATTATCTGACCCCTCTCCCTCTTCACACTGACCTGATAATATTTTACCACTCACACATTCTCGCTGTCTCCCTCCCTCTGTCTTTCTGACAACTTCCTGTCTCTTGCGCATTGTCACGCACACACACACACACACGCACACACACACACACGTTTGTTTTTGTGAATTGTGGGGACATTCCATAGGCGTAATGGTTTTTATACTGTACAAACTGTATGTGCTATTGCTCTGCACCAACCCTACACCTAACCCTACCCCTTACAGGAAACTTTGTGCATTTTTACTTTCTCAAAAAAACTCACTCTGTATGATTTAAAAGTGTTTTGAAAAATGGGGACATGGGGTAATGTACTCATAAGTCACCTTCTCCTTGTAATGCCTATGGGGGAAGTCGTGGCTTAATGGTTAGAGAGTCGGACTCATAACCCAAAGGTTGTGGGTTCGAGTCTCGTACCGGCAGGGATTGTAGGTGGGGGGACTGAATGTACAGCGCTCTCTCCCACCTTCAATACCACGACTGAGGTGCCCTTGAGCAAGGCACCGAACCCCCAACTGCTCCCCGGGCGCCGCAGCAAAAATGGCTGCCCACTGCTCCGGGGTGTGTGTTCACAGTGTGTGTGTGTTCACTGCTGTGTGTGTGCACTTAGGATGGGATAAATGCAGAGCACTAATTCCTAGTATGGGTCACCATACTTGGCCACATGTCACGTCACTTTCACTTTTTCACTTTCACTATGTCATACCCATGTCATTATACAAATTTGTGTCCTCATATGTCACAAACACACACACACACACACACACACACAACCATGCTCTGCCATTCTTCCACTCATGCACCTGTACTCATGACGGATGCATCATTATTCTAAATAATTGCTGATTATTATTCTGAATAATTACCTTAGCAGACCTGAATAATTACCTTAGCAGACCACATGTCAATTTTTATTTGTTTACATCTCGGTAGAAATTAACTTTTATATTATTTATGATCTCCATCAAATAGTTGCATAAACTGCATAATTACTGATTATTATGAGTCATTAAATACACACACCATATGCCAATTTGCATTTGTTTATGTCTAGATATAAATAAACATTTTTAAATCCTATACTTTTAATATAAAATTAGTGATGGTTATTGTGAATGCATATGCAAAATGTTTTTATTTGATTATATGTAAATATGTAAATTAGTTGTTAAATTAAATCTCTACCATGTAGTGACAGAAATTATGGTTCATGATTATTATCATGAATAATTACATATCTAGACCATATGTCAGTTTTTATATTTATATTTATGTCTAGATGCTGTGTAAATAAACTTTTATATTTGATCTTTACCATATAGTTGCAAACACTGCATAAATACTAATTATTATTGTCAGTCATTACAAACACAGATCATGTAAATTTGTATTTATTTCTTATTTTAAATCTCATATCATATAATTACATAAATTATATACTGTAATTAGTGATTGTTATTGTGAATACATCCATACGCAAAGCATGTCATTTTTTTTTTACTTTTATATTTATATAAATTAACTTTTATATTTAATCTCTTCCATGTAATCATAGAAATAACAATTAATGGTTATTATTATTATTATTATTATTATTGTTGTTATTATTATTTGCATATCCAGACCATATGTTATTTGCTGTATAACCATGCCATATGTCTAGATGCTGTGTAAATGTACTTATGTTCGATCAGTATATAAATTACAAATATAAATTAACTTTGGTTAATTTGATTAACTCAAATTTGGTATTATTTGATTTGTCAATAATTCCATTCACAGACCATATATTAGTTATGTATAGTTCTATATATAAGCTTTTCTATTTGATTTATATCATATTGTACATTTATATCTAGATATAAATGTAATTTCATATTTAATCTGTTTTATAGTCACAGAAATTACACAGCTAATGAGTGATGTACCTCACTTATGTCACCATTAGACATGAAGTAATTAGTGCAGGAACATTGACGCCATGTCTTCCATGCCATAGATGGATTTCTTGGAACAGATGCAGAAGTCCAGTCCAGTTCACCGAGTAAAATCTAGTTCACATAAAGTGTGAGGTATTTCCAGAATGTGGACTTATTTAAATGCGTCTCACACTCACAAATGTTTCCTTTGGTAAATGAGCCTTAATCTTTAAGACTCATTAAATTTTAATTAAAAATCTATTTCAAACATTGTAGCGTTTATTCTGGATTGCATTATCAGTGTTGTGGGTAACACATTACAAGGTAAGCGTGTTATATAATCTGATTATTTTTGGAAGTCACAAATACATGAAAGCATATTTGTTTTTGTGTTGTAATACCTGATTATCTGACATTTTTATTTGATTGATTTCCTGACAAATTTAATCAAAAACCTCTCGTTTCTCCGTGGCAAAGGCCTATGCAGTGCATGTGTACCAGTGGCATAACCGTATGCTCGGAATTGAACACTGCAATTTTGGAAGTCCAACAGCCTAAATCAATGGGTGGTGAGAAAAAGAAATGCATTCTTATTTTCTAATTGCAATTATTGAAGTGAATTACTGTTTTTCTTTTTATTTCTACATAGAAATTTAGAGAGTCTGTCATTATTACAATCAGATACTATTAAAAATGGCATAAACATGGTAGCAATGTCTTTTAACTGACCCCTCGTCAGCTGTCAGAATATCACTGTATTAAATAGCTCATATTCAGAAGCTTGTTTGCGGTTTTGGGTTAAAACCGAGCCAATTTGAGGATTAGTGTCTCTTCAATCTGGCTACCACAGCTGGTTTCCACTCAACACTGTGTCTGACCCCCCGTATTATTGGCAGAGTGTTTTTGTGTGCGAGTGTACAGTAGCAAAAACCAACCAGATCTGTGGTCCAAATCCCTCTTAACCAAAATTAATCACTTTTTCCTCCTGCCCAAACCAACTCCTTGTGGGTCACCAACAACTAAGGGATTAGAAAAGCCGCCCATCCCCCCCTGTACGAACTTTAATGTCGATGTGACGTTTCCTAGCTTGAAGATCCCAGAGATCTGTTTGAGACTTGTGAGATTACGCCAGACTTGTGTCCCAGCCAGACCGCCGCGCCAGACGGATGCTTGTTGATGAAGGCGATTTCTGTAATCAGAGATAGGCAGGTTGCTGTGTTTTGATGTTGTGCCTGTGTTTTGAGTGTGTTTATGTGTATGCGGCCGCTCAAGTGCAATACAGTCGTACTAAAACTTGAACTGTGTTTGTACTTGATAATTCATGGGTACAAGAACAAAATACTAAGCACTGGGGATGCACTGCAAATGTCAGTGAAGTTATGTAAAATTACTAGTTATTAACTACTTATTACTAGTTACTAAAAAAGTCAATAAAATATATCATGATGAATGAATGAATGAATGATGCATTTATATAGCGCTTTATGATGTTTAGTTTTGCAATTATATACATTAAATACATTTTTAAAATGTTGAAGCAACCTCCATTTACTTTTACTATAGTGTGACATACCACTGTTCAAAAGTTTGGAGTAAGATTTTTTTTTTGAAAGTAATTAATTTAATTTAGCGTGGACACATTCAATCATCAAACATAATGGTGTGAGACTGATTTATATAGTGTGTGTTATTAGTAGCTTTCAGGTGAGCGTGTGATTGGTTACAGCTGTGTACAATCAGTGCAATGGATGATGGGCAATGTAGTCCAGGGTATAGCAGAGCCAGACAGCAGACCACCACGGCGGAGCAGACGGAACAGGCGCAGCAGAAAACCACCACGGCGGAGCGAACAGAGCAGAAGACCACCACGGTTGAATGAATGATGCATTTATATAGCGCTTTATGATGTTTAGTTTTGCAATTATATACATTAAATACATTTTTAAAATGTTGAAGCAACCTCCATTTACTTTTACTATAGTGTGACATACCACTGTTCAAAAGTTTGGAGTAAGATTTTTTTTTTGAAAGTAATTAATTTAATTTAGCGTGGACACATTCAATCATCAAACATAAATTTTCTGAGACATTTACAATGTTACAAAATATTTCTATGTCAAATAAATGCTTCTTTATATTCATCAAATAATCCTGAAAAAAAAAAATCACTGTTTGCACAAAATATTGAGCGGCACAACTGTTTTCAACATTGATAATAATAAATGTTGTTTTTTTTTAATCAGCAAATCAGCATATTAGAATGATTTCTGAAGGATCACATGTCACTGAAGACTGGAGTAATGATGCTGAATATTCAGCTTTGCATTTGTAACGGGACGAACAAGATGTGAGACGTGCGGATCCATATGCAAGGCTTTATTTCCAAGACGTCGTCATATAACAGGCATGGGTCAAACAATGGCAAACAGGTACAACACAGGCAAGACAAAGAGTAATCCTAGGACAAGCGTGGGTCTTCGATAGGCGAACAGAATCCAGAGGGCTTGACAAAAGGGGTAATCCGTAATACACAGGCAAAGATCTTCACACAGGAAAACAGGCAAGGCAAGACTAGACTAAACTATGAAATATGAACTAGACCGGGAACTGGCTCTGTTAAGTAGCTACCACTAGAAGAGTGATAAATGTTAAACAATACTCAGCGTTGAATGGTGGTGTGAGACTGATTTATATAGTGTGTGTTATTAGTAGCTTTCAGGTGAGCGTGTGATTGGTTACAGCTGTGTGCAATCAGTGCAATGGATGATGGGAAATGTAGTCCAGGGTATAGTGTAACAGTTGGTGTAGTGTGAGAGTCCATGTAATGAGCGGGTGACCTCTGGTGGTGAGTGAACGGAAGTTCATAGACCGGATTCGTGACAGCATTAAAGGAATAAATTACATTTGAAAATGCATTCAAATATAAAAGTTATTTTAAATTGTAATAATATTTCACAATATTACAATTTTTACTGTATTTTTGATCAAATAAATGCAGCCTTGGTGAGCAGAAGAGACTTTTTTCAAAAACAAAAGTCTTACCACCTCTCAAACTTTAGTGAATTTGCGAGTAAAACTGGATATTTAAAGAGACAAAATTAACTTGAATGTGAAAATCGGTCTCTATATGACACATATTTGTCTGAAAAATAAGATTGATTGGGGATGTTAGCCGAACAAGCAAAAACGTTTAGAGAAAATAAATTATTGCATTTTGATGAAAGATTATAAACACAAACTTTTTTCTTCAGAAAATTAATTGTTCACAATAAGACCAGGAATGTGTACCAGGAAAATAAATGGGGTCAATTTGGATATTAAACAGCTCAATGACTTCTGGACATTTCAGATCAGTTGTTTTAAGGTGTGATGATCTGAAAGTTTATCCTTTTGTTGTAAATTGAGTTTAGATTTTTGATGCTAATTCATTTGA
The DNA here is from genome assembly GCF_001515625.1 of Sinocyclocheilus rhinocerous. Lineage (NCBI taxonomy): Eukaryota > Metazoa > Chordata > Actinopteri > Cypriniformes > Cyprinidae > Sinocyclocheilus > Sinocyclocheilus rhinocerous. The sequence goes on along the minus strand of NW_015642050.1, from coordinate 210,303 downwards.
TGGATTTTATTTTTATTTTTTACATGTGTTTTGTTCATCCCTTTATATTAAATCAAACAAAGAAAAGCACACATGAAAACCCACTAAAAGATTAAATAAAAAAATATATCAGCATGTAATGAACTAACCTACATTCAAGTCAATGTAAATCTCTACCACGGAAGTGGGTTAAACTCTCCCTTGAGGGAAAGAGAGATAATGTTTTAACAAAAACCATGTTAGCAAAAAATGTTTTTTTCTTGCAAATCACATAATCTAAAAGAGGTCACTGAATCAAATGTAATCAGACGATAATTCTTATCCTTTTGTTGTAAATTGAGTTTAGATTTTTGATGCTAATTAATTTGATGGATTTTATTTTTATTTTTTACATGTGTTTTGTTCATCCCTTTATATTAAATCAAACAAAGAAAAGCACACATGAAAACCCACTAAAAGATTAAATAAAAAAATATATCAGCATGTAATGAACTAACCTACATTCAAGTCAATGTAAATCTCTACCACGGAAGTGGGTTAAACTCTCCCTTGAGGGAAAGAGAGATAATGTTTTAACAAAAACCATGTTAGTAAAAAATGTTTTTTTCTTGCAAATCACATAATCTAAAAGAGGTCACTGAATCAAATGTAATCGGACGATAATTCTTAAGTTGGCTAATTCTTTCTGCATGTACCAAATGTATAAAATATCACAGTAGTGAAGGCATAGCATAGGTGTGTTTCAGAGAGGCATAGGCAACACAGTGATGCTACCTAGTAAGATACCTTCTTTTGACCGAAAGCAGACAGTATCACATCTATCCTTCACTTATAAGCAGTGTTGGGGAGAAACTAGTTACATGTAACGGAATTACATAATTAAATAGGACAAATAGGGCATTTCATTTCCTATTTGGTTTATGCATATGCTTTATTTTTACGATTAACAGTTTTTTTTCCCAAGGCATTGTTAGATGCCACTGTTTCATAGCTATGCAAGGATTTGATTTTAAAACAGTATCATAACTAGTAAACTGTATCTTATTATTTTAAATCTGTATTTAACCTCAGAGATCTCAAAGTAAAAAGAGGTGCTAAAGTCTGATTTTGTGGTGGCTGTGCTTTAAAATTAAATCTTAATTTTCTAATAATCTTAATTCAAGTGAAGAAGGATTTTGAAAGTCTGACAGTAATCAGTGTTGAATACTACTGGAAGGTTAACCCTGCCTGGTTTAAATGTTTCAAAATGATTAACAGTTTAAAACATTCGTTAGAAATTTAGAAAAGTAATCAAACATTAATCAAAAAGTAATCAAACATAATCAGTTACATTACTTTAATAAAGTAATTGAAATAGTTAAGCTACGTATTACATTTTAAATAGGGTAACTTCTAATCTGTAACCTATTACATTTCCAAAGTAACCTTCCCAACACTGCAATCCCAGAATGCACTACTGTTCAAATTATTAGGGTTGGTAAGGTTTTTGAAAGAAGTCACCAAGGCTGCATTTATATGATCATGAAATATTATTTAAAATTATTTAAAAGCAAAGCTACTGCTCATTGAACAAAGCATCATGCCTCATAGTAGTAGTACATGTAGTTATCCATAACCATAAGTTCTACTCTTCTGCACAATGGTAATGACAGAAACTTCAAAAACTCAAAAACACGTAAAGTAGCACTTAATTTCAATATTTACTCTCCATATCCAGCCATATGCAAAGCATGCTGGGAACTAACAATCACCGCCAAAATAAAACTGCAAAATTTAGCTAATTCTCTTAATAAATAGGGAGCCTTCTTTCCTTAATTTTATTATTATTTTTTTTCTATTTTTTTTTTTTCTTTCAGTTTAATCAGTTCCTCAATTCAAGCCTCAAAACTGCTTAGGTTTCCTTAAAAAAATATGAGGAAAACATAATCTCTTGGTTTTATTAGTGAAAAGTTCTCAATATTTTCTATACAACACTGAACCACAATTTCTTTAAGAAAATATACACACTATTTTTTAATTATCACCTTAATTTTTTTTTATGAAAATTACAAGACCCATGATTAATTTTTACATTATTAGCATATTAGAAATAGACATTTCAAAAGAAAAGCATTTATTTGAAATATAAATTGTTTGTAACATTATAAATGTTTTTATTGTCACTTTTGATCAATTTAATGTGTTCTTGTTGCATATTAGCATGATTTAATAAATAAATAAATAAATAAATAAATGAATGAATGAATGAATGAATGAATGAATGATAATTACTGGCCCCCGTCTTTTGAACTGTAGTGTACAGTATATTTGTGATGCATTTATTCTGCTTGATTGAGTTAGCTTAGCAACATACTAATGTCACACTATAGTCAATTGTTGTGGACTTATTGAAATTTGTCAATTTGTGTGTTGTGTATGTGAGATGTAAAGCATTTAAAATCTTAGAAAGTTGCTGCCTATGTGGTGAAACAGCTAGACAGAGTTGCAGTAAAACTTTTGTCAAGTTTTGTTAAATACAAAAGAAAAAACAGCATTATGCTACCTTGGCACAGTTGTTTCCAGAAGTAATGCATTGTAGAAGTCATGCCAGTTGAATCTGGCACTAATCACACTGCTGCTGTGTGGTATTAGCATGGCGCTCTGTCGTTAATAGCCTCAAGCTGACAGCGGGTCTGCAGGATACAATGAAGGCTACAGGGTTAGGTTGTAATTCCTAGGCTCAGACTGCACACATGGGATCCGATCTTGAGCTAGGGCCTTTGGAGGTGCGTATGGGTCAGTGGGGTCCTTTTTCATTAAATATGGCTCTGTTTAAAGTGAGCTGCTGGGAGAGTTAAATTCTCTCTGATGAATTTGGTTATTAGTGTCTATAAAACCCCTTTCCCCTCATCTTTTATCTGTGTAACCTGTTGCTATACTGTTTGCATTCTGTAATTAAACTTCCTGTCTCCCACTCACTGTGCTTTAAAAAGGGAATAGATGGTGTGTGTGTGCTGATGTGTTTTGGAGTGTATGTCTGTGCAAAGGGAACACTTCAACACATTAATGTGTACACGAAGATGGATTCATGTAAAAATTACTAATTATTTACTAAAAATAGTCCACAAACAAATCCAAATATAAGCTGCATGCGTGCTGTACCTTGGCAGTGAAGAGAAGAGTGACTGCCAAACCGGGGTTGTTATCAAAAATAAATTAATTAATTCATAAAATTATTATTGTTGTTGTTGTTAATACTATTTGTGTGTGAATATATTAGTATTAAAAATGACACATATTATATATATTTTGGTTCTCAGAAGCCTTAGAAAGGTTACCCAGTAGGTCACTATTAATTTAAATTCCCAATGAGCACATTTGTATTACATGAGCGTGATTTTGTTTTATACCATATACCACAATCTCTCACGTACATTTTTTACTTACAGAGCCCCTCTTGCACTTATACTTTTATTGCTGAGGATATTACTTTCCTTGACCATTTTTCCTTCACTGCATCTCTTGTGACAGTGTTTATGTGTGTGTTCATGTGTATTTGTGTGCTTGTGTGTGCACGAATGTGCGTGATCTTCACTTTCTGTGAACTAACTTTGCAGCATCTCTGTCTCCTGGTACTTTTCTCCAGTGTTTTTTTCTTCTTCTTCTCCTTCCTCTGGTTAGCCTTACCCCATCCATCTCTCATTCACTTTTTACCTGCACCTGTTTTCCTATTTTGTTATCTCTTTCATTGCATTTTACTTTACAATCCCTTGCAATATGTGTGTGTGTAGATATCAGTGGTGTATTGTAACGAAGTAATAATACTTTGTTACAGTACTTAAGTATTTTTTGGGAGTATTTGTACTTTACTTGAGTTTTTATATTTCAGCCAACTTTTACTTTTACTCCACTACATTTCCTAATTAAAATGTATACTTTTACTCCGATACATTTCCCCGAAGCATATTCGTTACTTACTACAAAATAGTCAGAAGTCAGAATAACACGGACTGCAGGAAAGCAGGTTTGACGAATCAGTGGTCTGCTGTCTGTGAGTTAGACTCCTAAAAACACCTTTGCTCACGTGCAAACAAGTGCGCGCACAACCGCGGATGATTCATTTTCCACTCAAGTCGAGTCTGGGGCGTGCGATACAGCATCGTCTGCCATAATATGATAAGTGTTGTAATGATGTGCGATCTGACATTATCAAGTATATCACAGACAGTGCACGCACGTGATTTATTAGTCTATTCAAACTCAAAATTCAAGGCATTCTAAATTGTAGACGGAAAAAATGCTTCGGTATGCTTTTTATATTTATATAAATATATATATACAGTATATATATATATTCATACATACACACATACAATAATTGCAAGGGGTTGTGAGGGAAAAGTGAGGGAAAGTGAGCAGTTAATAAAATTAAAATTACTAAACAAATTTAATTAAGTTAATCAGTTTTAAAGAATATTATATTTTTTATTTCATATTTATTATATTATTATATATTTATCACCCACACACACACACACACACACACACACACACACACACACAGGTCTTTCTTTGGATCTATGGGTAAATATGCAAACAACATTTTTCATTTTTTCATTATAGTACTTTGTGACCATGTGTACGTTTCCTTGATTAGTAAGGCTGTTTTTGCTGTTGTGCTATGCATGTGCTTGCATTTGCATATGTATGTGTGTATATATGTGAGTGTGTGGGTTCACATTAACCTGTGCCTGGGGGCCACTCTACATAATGACTGAGCAACAGGCCCCAGCTGTTCACATCTGTCTCTCCAGCTCTCTATGAAACACCTACCCCATGCCTCCTTCCACTTATGAAGCACGCCTCACTGTGTGCGTCTGTTGTACGTGTGCATGTAGATTTGTGTGTTTGTGTGTGTGTTTGTGTGTGTGTCTGTGTTGAAGGCCACGGCCTTGACAGAGGCATATACAGCTATAAGAGCACTCCACCCAGTTCATCTGAATTGATCTGTCTCCTCTTGTGACTGAGCTTCACTTCTTGCTGTTTACACATTCAGATTCAATGTACCTCTCAATGTCCCAGATATAGTGAAAACACTTTCATGTGAGACCTTGTAGCATTAAATGTATGTCTTTTATGAAATATAGTGTTTTTTTTTATTATTATTAATTGAGGGAATAAATGACATTTTTCTGTGTTGTTGTAGAAGATTCTGAACATTTGAACACCGAACAAAGCATTGCAGAATACTGATGACCTTCTCTTGTAAAGAGACTTGGCTTCATTGATCCAAAAAAATAATAATAATAAAAATAACATAAGAACAAAAGAGCACCCTCTCTTATAATATGATATCATATAATATAATATAATATAATATAATATAACACAGAAATACAGCAGTTGTGTGTTGGTAAGTGCAGGGTTGGTTAAAGTTTTTGAAAGAAGTCCCTTAGGCTCACCAAGACCTCATTTATTTTATTATTATTATTAATTGATCAGTAAAAACAGTAATCATTACTCCAGTCTTCAGTGTCACATGATCCTTCAGAAATCATTCTAATATGCTGATTTACTCAATAAACATTTCTTATCATTATCAATGTTTAAAAAATAAAACAGCTGTGCTGTTTAATAGTCTAATATTTTTTTTTGTGGAAACTGAAGTTTAATTTGTAAGAACAACATTTATTTGACTTTTAATTTGATTAAAACATTTACTTGAATTGGACATCTTTTGTTATATTGTAAATGTCTTTATTGTCACTTTTGATCAATTCGATGCATCTTTGCTGAATGTGTGTGTGTGTGTGTGTGTGTGAGTGTGAGAGAGAGAGAGAGAGAGAGAGAGAAAGAGAGAGAAAGAGAGAGAGAGAGAGGGGTTTTTAGTAGCATTTTATTTTCTTTATTTTAATTTTATTGTAATTTTTTATGTTAGTTCTGGGAAAAGGTCTAGCATTTTGGTATTCTTTTTTTTTTTTAGGAAGACGAGATGAGCCGTGTCTATAGATCCTTGTCTTGTGTTTATAAGTATAGACATTTCTAAAGAAGAAAAACCGTTGTCCATTGTGCAGAATCAATTAAATTCCAACTGCTTTTTCTCAATGGCAACACCAGAAAGTCAATCCACATCTTTTCGTTTTTTTGTATTATGTAGCATATGATAATAATAAAAAAAAAAAAGAAAAACAATTGGTTTTCAGCACACAATCAAATATTCAGTTGTGGAAAATGAATTCTGTGTAAAAATCTGTTGCTGTGCACAGTAAGAGAGCCAAGGTGGCCTTTAAGGAGTGTTCAGTATATAAAATAAAGTGAATAGTCTGTGCCATATTTATTATGCATGAGCATAAATGTTACAAAACTGGTGGCTGTGGAGACTGCTGCGTTCACTTTAGTGTCGACAAGGGTACCAATGTCCCTCAACATACAAACAGAGCGAAAAAGAACAAGAAGTGAATTAGAATGGAGAAAGGCAGTGTGTTATTCTAGATGTAGTCCATTAGAAAGGCCATGTACTATGTGTTGCACACTTCTGTAGCTCCGTCAAAGCTCATTAAATGCTCACTAATGGCCGAAATATGATGAGATGAAGGGGCAGAGGCCGAGTGTTAGATGGAGTGCCACGTTACCTCTGCATTTTTGCAGTCAGCAGTTTGCGCGTCACCTCATCTCATTTATATTCACTCATCCTCCCTCGTTTCACTCCTCCATTGCTGTCTGGTTGTTAAGAAAGCGTCAGGATGAGGGGAGCGTGTGTAGGGGAGCCCCATTGGCATTTCCTCAGCAGAGCTGGTGAACGTCTTCAGAGAAGAACCTCCAGATGAGGCGAGACAAAGGCGAGCTGGGAAACTCAACAGGTAAGCTGCGTTCTCTCACATGCAAGTGTTTTATCACGCTAAAAGATACCTTGGCTTTTTAGTTCTGCTTGGCTTTATATACTTTTCCTCTTTTTCTCCCATCTCTCCTTTGGCTTTAAGAAGACAAGTAAGAGTGAGGAGATAGAGGCTTGAAAGAAGGCCGTTGTCTCTCTCTCTCTCTCTCTCTCTCTCTCTCTCTCTCTCCCTTGTCAGTTTTAAGTTGACTTCTGTGTCAAGGGGAAGGAGAGACGGAGAAGTATTTCTGTGTGGAAGCTGAGATACTATGTTGAAATGGTACGACAAAGAGTTAAAACAAAGAGCATTTTAACAGTGCTGCCACCTCAGGAAGCTAAAAGTGGGTGAAATCCATTAGTGCCCTTAAAATTCTTAGCTTTTTCCAGCATAATACCGCAATCTATTGATGACTTCCCATATTAGTATTTTTGTGTTCGTTACACAGTGTTCAGATTTGTCATCAGAATTGGAGATGTCTTTTTAATTCAACAGATGTTGATATTATTAAACAGGTGGTCATTGCATTAAATAAAAGATAAACTCAAATGACATTTTAGAGGTTCCACAAAAACATGTTTTTTTTTTTTGTTTGTTTTTTTACAGTATTACAAAAAAGTTTGACATGGTGGGTGAATTGGTGACATATTTTTTTAATAATTTTTTATAAAAAAATAAAAATGTATCTTAATCTAAAGTTCGAAATTAAATAAAAATGTATTTTCAGGATTGTAGGTCTAACATTGTATTATTGATCAACTAAATGCAGCCTTGGTATGGATAGTATAAAGTATAAAAGAGTTTATTTTTTTTCAAACGCTTTTAAAAATCTTACCGATTTTCTTACTTTTGAACGGTAGTGTATAATGCGTAAAAAAAAAAAAAAAAAAAAAAAAAAAAAATATATATATATATACATACATACATACATACATACATATATATAAAATGTACTTCTACAAAGCTCTGTATGTATAACTGAACTCTGACGACCCAGGAGATGCTAGTTGTGAAGCAGGTACTTGGATTTGCAAAAACATCTGCATGCCCCAGTCAGAGAGCAGAGAGCTGATCTCATTTTCTGCACATTGGGATATTTCATGCTGTTTTTGCATCCAATAGGTCCAGGCTTGAGTGTGGGGTTGTGTTGATGATGTAATGATAAATAAATAAATAAAATAAAAACCTTAACATGTACCTGACAGGGTCAATGCATGTGATGCCTCTCTCCGGTCCAGCCAGAAACCATACCAAGTTTGCATCTACAGGGAATCGAATTTCATATCTTTCAAATTTCACATTTCTGAAGACACAAGGAGACTGACAAGGACATATATGAGATGTAAACAAACTCCAGCACAAGCATCAATTGTCATTGAGCAGAATGGCATCCGTGACAGCATGCAGGAATCATATAGACATGCCGATGCACCCTGTATGTGCACAGATTACAGTTCTGTTCAATCTACCAAGGAAGACGATGATTCTTATTCTGAGAGACATTACAATGTCAATATTACATTCATATATAGGACCAAAAAATGTTTTAGCTTTGATGCTATCTACATTCTAAATATAATCTATATTCTAAATAATACTCAAAATTATATATATCATCAAGGCTGCATTTATTTTATCAGAAATATTTATAATATTATAATTTAAAATAAATGTTTGTGAATGTGAATATATTTTAAAATATAATTTATTCCTGTGATGCAAACCTGAATTTTCATCAGCCATTACTCCAGTCTTCAGTGCCACATGATCCTTCAGAAATCATTTGACATGCTGATTTATTATCAATTTTGGAAACAGTTGTATTGCTTAATGTTTTTTTTTTTTTTGGAACCTGTGATACTTTTATCAGGATTCTGAATACTTTCATTCAATACTTTTAATAAATTGATAAAAAATGATAAAATCTTTACTATCACTTATATATATATATAAAACCTACACTCTGTGTTTTACCTTTGCTTGTCTGTTCAGGTAAATTAATGCTACTGTTGCAGTAGCATAAAATGACAAAACATGGAAACATGAACAAAACAAATTGAGAAAATGTATTAATTAAATTCCCCTTCCTGTGCCATGTTGATGTTTTCCCTGCAATAATTAAGGTACTTGTTTGTCTTTGGGGACAGTGGAGAAGGGAGGTTGGACAGGCCTGAAGAGCATCTCATTAAAAGACCTGGACATGAATCACTGAGTCATTCAGAAGAGCTCCAGACTCCAGACATAACTTCAGACCTTCTTCACATCTCCCTGACAGTGCTCCGACGCACCAAAATAAGGTTTGTGTCAAAAAGAAAAGAAGAGATAAGTTAATGTTCACAACGAGCAGTGACTAGCACAGCAGTGAAGTCTGAACAAAAACTGTGTTTTTTTTTCTTTTGGTTAGTCCACAGCGCACTCGGGGAACGTTCGAATTTGAAGGAGAAAATAGTAGAGAAAAAACTGAGCACTCCGCTAGTGTCTTTTTATAGGGGCATGAGCCCTAGTTAAGTAGTCATAATCAAACTCTTATAGTTTTCTGTGGAATTAAAGTTTTTGTTCTGCGATCACATTGTGTATATGCAACTCGCAGAGGCAGTAGAGAGACTGACAAGTAGCTGGTTAATGAGAGAATGAGTAGATATACTGTATAAACAATGGAGTAATGCCAAATTTACACTGCAAAGGTAAAAAAAAAGTGCCTCTGAAATGGTATTTGGGTGGGTCAGAGCTGGCTAAATTTAATCTGGATTTTATGTAGCCTTTACATGACTGCATAAAGTTACCTTAAGTTGTTCATGGATATCCTTGCTGTGTCTTGTTCTTAGTATGAGTTTGATATTTGGGTTTTCATTAGCTAGCTGTGGTCATAACCACCAAACAATCCAGTTACACATAATGTTTGTACCAAAGCGTACGAGGTTAAAGGTCATTCAATACACTCTGAAGGAATATAGTGGAACAGATGCAGTTATGTTAACCGGAAGCCCATAGTAACATGTGGGTCATTTTACAAAACAGGTGTCCCTCATACATATGAAAATAATCTTGTTGCACTAGCAGGTATGCTACAGGTATGCTACACTTCATTTTCTCTCTGTATATACACTACTGTTCAAATGTTTGGGATCAATAGGATTTTTAAATAGTTTTGAAGGAAGTTTCTCATGCTTACTAAGACTTTTGCATTTATTTGGTCAAGAATATAGTAAAATAAAAAACTGAAAATATTTGTGCTGATTAATATTTTTGTGAATAATATTTAGTTTTGAAAAAAGTATTATGCTTACTCAGGCTGCATTTATTTGAACAAAAATAGCGTGTAATATTGTTACAATTGAAAATAACTTTTCTATTTTAAAATGTAATTTATTTAAGACCCTTCAGGAGTCTCTTTTAATATATTGATTTTGTGCTCACGAAACAGAATCAACAGTTTATTAATTTTATGGAAACCATGATTTCCATTTTTTTCAGGATTTTTGATTTACAGAAAGTTCAAAAGAACAGAATTGATTTGAAATGGAAATATTTTGCAATTTTATAAATGTCTTTACTGGCACTTTTCATCAATTTAATGAATCCTTGCTGAATAATCAAATTAATTCATTAAAAATATATATTTTTACAGCTGTGAATATATTTCAATTTTAGGTAAAAGTGTTTTATTAAACGTGTTTAAAATGTGAGTTAAAGTAATGAAATATTCCATAAAGATGGCATGATAACATTTCACTTAAATGTCACTATAATCATAATCATGAATCCTCTTTTTGTTAAATTAAACTGCAAAACTAAGTTTCTGAAGGCATAAATATATTACGACATAAATTGAAATAATCAATTTAGTTTGAGATGACATAATACAATCTTACAAAAATGTACTTACCTTACCAACCTAGAAAAGGCCCATTAATAGTATTAATTATGCATTAAACATAAAAGTGACCCAATGCAAAAATAACAGAGTTTGTATAGGAATGCTGGGAGCTTGTGCTGATGAAAGGCTAAAGACCTCTCTGGGTGCATGTGATGAAAAAGAAGACAGACAGAGAAAATGAAGGGATATGTTTAAAGAATGTCTAAATACAGTGTGCGTATGCTCCGACCGAAAGCCCTCCATCCATTCACGGAGATTGCAGTCGCGCGTTCACGGTTTGGCGTCTGGGACTGTTTGCGGGCACAGAGTATAATTGAGTGTGAGTTAATTCCTATCAAAGCCCATTGGACTGCAACTAATGGACCGAGGGAGATGCCTCAAGGAGCCAGCGCTTTCAATTTCTTTTGTTTATTTAGATGGGAAAATGTTTAGTTTTTAATTAAGTAAATCACTATTATTTGTTCCAGTGTGGTTGGTAATTGGAAGAGATTGCAGTCTGACTTGAAATGCAAGCGCTATTGGCTTTGAGAGAGAGATAGGGAGTAGTGGAGGAGGCTAAAGCGTGGCGTAATGGCCGTGAACTTGAGAGAGCTCTTTCCATGCAGTATAGAAACACTCCCTGGGCTTCACTTTGAAGTGTTCCTAAGGTTCTCTCTGAAAACTTGAACTTATTCAAAAGAAGTGCTTCAATGGACTGTGAAGGTAAAAAAAGAGAGAAAAAAATCAAGAGCCATTGTAACGTCCTAGACCCTCTTAAGTGCATGTGTGTGTATCTCTTTACATATGTAACTTTCGGTCTATTTTTTACAGATTTGTTTTGTTGGTGTGTGATCGGAGGAGATGGGTTTCTGGTTTTCGTTCATCCTCTCCAGTGCCTGGGTTTTTCTACAGATGGAGCTTCAAGGTACAGTTTGAAACTCAAAGGCCAAATACAACTATTTTATATTCATTATATGGATCCATTTACACTATAATTACACTAAGGTATTTAATCTAAAAAACCCTGAGTCATTATACCAATTACTGTGTCCACAGCTTTGTCATTTGCAACAGTTTTCAACCATCGGTACAATTATCTGCCAAAGGTGCCATATTTAATGAATAAATATAATCCTTCATCAAAGCATGAGAATCTTTGTACAAAGGTGCACATACAAAAAAAAGAGGTTTAGCAAAATCAAGAAAAGCATACTTAAACTTCTTTGCTATTAGTCTAAACAAAACTACACCACTACACAAATTTACCATGGTAATTTTCAGTCAAACTACCATTGATTCCCTTGAAATGCACATGTTAGATTTTTGCAGTAGTTTTTTCATCTACCAATACACAAATTCTTTAGTTAAATAGAAAGAGTTTGAATGAGATTTTTTTTTTTTGTATTATCATTAGCTTATTATTATTTGTATTTATTAAAATGGACATCGGATGCCCATTTTCCACAAGTTGGTATGATTCTTTAGGGTCTTCATCAAATGTCTGCAACATACTTTGGTTAAAATTATTCAGTGGTCGTGTAAAACAACACCTTTTTACCTTGTCAAAAACAGCTTTGTTCACAGCGAGCCATTTCGGTGCATGTCTCTTTAAATGCTAATTAGCTCTGCTAACCCCGCCCCCTCTTCCGTGGAAGAGGAAAGGCGATTTGCAAATATTCATAAAAAATATAAAGTGTGAGACTTACTTCTTCTGGAGGTGCAGCTGGATCATGAACAGTGGGTACTGATCCATCCTTGAGTTTGAACTTTTTAGCAAAACCTGCCTTGAATTGTCCCTCATTCAGAAAGCAATCTGGAGTAAAATGATTTGCGCAGACATAAACTAATTTAGGTGTATTTGGTGGCGCATTACCATCCAAAACAAAACTAATCCACTGCGTCCTCAGTGGCTCTCATGTCGGGAGAAAATGAAGACTCTCATGTTCACTTTTACATCCAACTACAAAACACCTGCATTGCTTACGAGACATTAGCTGCGTCCCAAATGAAAATACACTGTGCACTTATACACTATGTACTTATGCACTATGTACTCAACCATGTAGAGTATGAATTATATAAGGTTATTCTGTCATTCATAATCAGAGTCTGATAGCCGCTCCCCCTTCGCTATGTAATTAATGTTGCGACAGTTGAGTGCATGAAGTGTCTAACATTCCACACTTATTTTTTTCGGTAATTTAAATATTTAACAAACTATAAATTTCTTTTTTTGCTAGTACTTAATTGAAATGTCTATTTAAATGTCTGAAATCTTAAAATAAATTAAATAAAGTGATTGAAAACACTGAACAGTTTTGATATAAGAAAAGCACCGAGCACGTCTTTCTCTGGCTCAGCGCCATATATATATATAGTTTTTATTCATTTTTGTTTTAGTTTTAATTATATTTAATTATTAATTAAAATTAAAAAATTAAAAAATTTAAAAATTTAAAAAAAAAAAAAATTTAAAAAAATTATTAATATTATTAATAATTATTTTAGTATATCAAATTAAAATAAATGAAAATGATATTGCCTTGGAAACTAGCTTAAATAAAATAAAATAGGTTTTTGCACATTTTATTTCTATAAAAGTTTATTTTAATTCAAGTAACACAAAATGTTTTTTTTTATTGTTTTATATTTTAGTTAACCCTGGGTACATTGTGTACTATTTTTTTTTTCTTATTGAATGCTTTAATAATTGACAGGTAAGATTAGAAAATAATTTAACCTCAGAATAATCTTAATATTCAGATATTAATATATATATTTTTTATGGTTTTAGTTTAAGTTAACTATAATAACACTGGTTAAAACTATTTAATAAAATATTTTGATGAGGCTTTCACTATTTGTAATGAACATTAGGTTTGAGCAGACGTGTTCATTTTATCTTTTTTATGTAATATGATATTTTATTTTTTTTATATTATTGTATTTTAAAAAATCTATATATTTTTTTAATTTGATTTTTGATTTGAAACTATTTTTTATTATTTTTAATAATTTATTTAATGGAAATTATTTAATGGAAATAAATACTTGTATTAATAAATAAAAAAATAATATGAAATGTAATAATTAAATAATAATTTTGTACATTTTTTCTATTACATGAAGCATTTATTCTTTATTAAATTACTGTTAATAATTTTCTTACATTTTTCCTGTCTTATAATACACAAGATCCAGCTAAACACACATGCACTGTTCTACATTAATGCAGACATAAAGACTACCACATTGGTTCCTCTATACGGGCAATGAGAATGTTCCACAAAGCAGATTATATCCTTTGGTGCCGTGCAACAACATATGCTACCATCCAGTCCAAATTGAGCCTTGGCATAGAGTAACCAATTTCATCTCTACTAAACATGATTGTTGGAGCCTGCTAATATACAGGCAGCACAGTTATTATGAGATAAAAGCTCACAGCAAAATGGTGACGAGACGAGGGAGGAAGGCCTGGGATTCTGTGTCAAAAGCTTCTCAGACCAAAGAGGATGAAGGCATGTCGGTGCTCCACGCGGCGTCACGTGGCGTTAAGTCAAGCAAATTGTATATATGGAGGCAGAATGGGAAAATGCAACAAGCAATCATTACAGTAAATTGCCTCGACCATTCTTTCTATTCAGATGCAGTTTTGTCAAGCAGTGCAGAACCGGTGAGGGAGCATTTACTGCATACAGCTGTGAGAGTAGAAGATTTCAACATTTGCTTGTGGGCCAAACTGGCTAGATATACATTTTTTGTGACACACAGGAACTATTCGAGGACATTTTATGTAAGCCACCTCTTATATAATAAAAAGTACTTGTGATTTACCAGAGCTTCAGTGGCCATGACCAGCTCAGCACACAATGCTTGGAAATTTGTAAGGGGAATGTCAGTGTTATAAAATAAACCTTGATTACATGGCTACTCTCAAAATAAATAATTATTTGAACATGAAATCATGTTTATTACTTGAAACAAAATCTTTAACTGAAATAAAAAATATATAAAAAAATGTAAACCTATTTTATTTCAGCTAGTTGCCAAGGCAGAATTTCTCATCTTAGTTTAACTAAAAAACTAAAACTAAAATGAAAATTTAATTAATAAAAACTAAAAACAAAAAGCTAATAAAAATGACAAAAATACACAACAAAACTACTAAAACTTTAACTAAAATGAAAATGAAAACCGAAAATGTATAAAAAATAAAATCTGATTCAAAATCTCAACAAAAACTATAATAGTAGCTCAATTATTTTAAAATAATTGTATATAATTTAAAATTGTATATAATTTGTATATAATTGTTGTATAGTTTGTGTATAATTGTTTTATACAAACACAAATTATAAGTAATTGTGCCCTGCCCACTTTGAATCTCATTGGTCCAAAATTCCTCCTCACAACTTTGCTTTGATTGTCGTGTCTCGCAGCAGTTACACGTGTAGTATGTGTAGACGACACATTTCTTGTCACTAAAAACTTTGCGTCATGCTTGGTTTCACAACTGAAACCCACTGAAAGCACCTCTGCGAATTGAAAACCACAGACGCACTGTTTATGAAAGGTGTCAATGTTTCCTTCGTAAATATAATTAGAAATCCAATTATTTGCTTGTAATTGCAATATTTTCATACATTATGCAATGTGCAACAAGCTTTATAGGGAAGGAGATCGCATGAGATTGCAGTATGTGAAAGATGAGACTCTGCTTGTGGAGATGCGGGGCATATAGGACCTACAATAATGTACAGTATTTGAAAAATAATGTGTTTTTTGAACTTTAAAGCATGTCAACATATTCTGTTACACTAAATACACAAAATAATGATCTTTAAAAAAGCATCATATGACCCATTTAATTATGTCTGAATATAACGTCTAGCAAAAGAAGTCTCCAGCAAGCACTTTTGCGAATCACTGATCTGACCAATCAAGGCCGAAAGCATTCAAATTGTTGTGTTGAAGCACCTCATGCGTTTTCGTTTATGCATAACTTTGAAGCTATGACTCAACCACCAATCTAAAGCGACCGTTCCCTGTTGAATCAAAGCAAAAATTAGTTTTTTCTTTGATCCAGACTTTGAAATTCCATCTCCTTTGAGTCCTTGAATGGAACGCACATGGGTTGTGATTAAAATCTCGGAGTCGTGTTTATTTGGACTACAAAAGGAGCAGAATAATTCATTGTTGTACATCGCATTAGCGTTGATACTTTCTGTTCCAGAGCTGTAGTTTAGCGTCACCCGCTATAAACTAAAAGTCAGATTCTATGCTGCAGCTTAATCCATGTCACTATCTTGTTCAAATGAGACGTCAACGCACCGCATCAGGAGTCGGAATCAGACCGGGGTGCGTGTTTGACATGTCTTTCCTCTCCTATCACTGCTTCTCAGGCAGCTGAAGGGAAGGGAGCGCATGAGTACAGCTGGCTGCAGCATTTAAATGTGCCATGCTGATTATCTTGCTGCTGTGTTTACGTATTCATTTATGTAAACATTATGCTAATGTGTTTTTCGGCTTGTCGCTTGTGTCCAATTGTGCCCTTCAAGTTTGACGTGAGGTGACTGATGCAGTCTTGATGTGAAGTTGCAGCTTCTGTTGTTCGGGCTTCTGAGAGCAGTCGAGTGTGCCCAGATGCACTGGATATTTGTCATTGGCTCAAAAGAGGTGCCGGGGTTTGAAAAGTCTTGCTCGTGCCCTCGGGAGCAGCCTTTCAAGAAAATGTGTCCTAAAATAGCTGACGCTTTTGTGTGCGCTACATTTGCTTTTTCACTCTAAAGAGTGTCCGAGTAATCATAGTCTGTAAGAGGTCTTTGAAGGCTGGCTGAAGCCACGATCGGATCAGAGGAGCCTGATAAAAGTCTGATGCCGACTTCATACCAGGTACATCTAGGGCTCACAAAAAAAGAGCAAACGCCTGCTAACTTGTGTGTATCAGATTAAAGGAGTAGCTCACCCAAAAATAAAGGCCACTCTTGCCATACAGCTGTTGTCAAGTTCCAAAAAGGGCAACAAAAACACCCCAAAAAAACTGCTTAAAAGTGAAAAAAGCAACAATGCCATAGAGAACCATTTTAAGTTCCCCAAAGAACCTTCCAGTAAACAGTCTTTAAAATAACCTTTGTTTGTTTGAAGAACATTTTAATATACTGAAGAAACTTTTTCCATCATAAAGAACCTTTTATGCAATGGAAATGTTCTGTGGAGGGTAAAGGTAAAAATAAAGGTTCCGAAATAGGGTTTTTGTTGAGATGCCATAAAATAACAATTTTGGGTTCCCCGAAGAACCATTTTATTATTAATATTTGAAGAACATTTTAATAATCTAAATAACATTTTTCCTCTACAAAGAACCTTTTGTGCAAAAGAAAGGTTACATACACTCTTAAAAAAAACGGTTATTTATTGGCATCTGTGGTTCCATGAAGAACATCTATGGAACCTTTCCATAAAATAACAATTTTGGGTTCCCCGAAGAACCATTTTATTATTAATATTTGAAGAACATTTTAATAATCTAAATAACATTTTTCCTCTACAAAGAACCTTTTGTGCAAAAGAAAGGTTACATACACTCTTAAAAAAAAACGGTTCTTTATTGGCATCTGTGGTTCCATGAAGAACATCTATGGAACCTTTTCATTTCACAGAAGGTTCTTTATAGTGGAAAAAGGTTCTTCAGATTTTTTAAATATTCTTCAATCTAAGAAAAAAAATGTCCTTTTAAGAACTGTTCACTGAAAGGTTATTTGAGGAACCAGTAATGGTTCTTCTACAGTTTTAATGCAAAAACCAGTTTTTGGAACCTTTATGTTTAAGAGTGTAAATGTTAACGGTTGTTGATGGATCCATAGATGCCAATAGAAAAACCTTTGTTTTTAAGAGTGTAAGAACCATTTTGGGTTCCCCAAAGAACTTTTCAGTAAACATTTCTTTAAAAGAACCATTTTTTTCTTAGTTTGAAGAACATTTTAATAATCTGAAGAACATTTTTCCTCCATAAAAAGAACCTTTTGTGCAATGGAAAGGTCTTATGGATGGTAAAGGGCAACAAAAAAGCATGTACACACAAAATAAAGGTTCCAAAAAGCGGGTTTTGCAGCAAATGCCAAGAAAGGACTATTTTGGGTTCCCCAAAGTAATTTTCAGTAAACAATAATTTTTTCTTAGTTTGAAGATCATTTTAATAATCAAAATAAGCTTTTTTTCCACCATAAAGAACCTTTTGTGTATTGGAATGGTTCCATGAGTGGTCAAGGGAACCATAGATGTCTGATTTTAGAACCTTTATTTTTAAGAGTATATTCTGAGTCTTAAGAAACCATATGATAGCTTTTCATTGGGGTCCAATGTTGTTTGGACTCCAATTGCTTTCAATATATTCTTTAATGCCAAAAGAATGTCATATAGATTTTTTTAATGAGGCGAGTAAATGATGACCGAATTTCCATTTCTGGGTGAACTATCCCTATAAGTTGTTATTCACTTGTAGTGGTGAAAAAAAAATCACATTTTTGTTTTGCACTGTTCCTTTAAATCTCAAACCACTATTGAATGCCACGTTCTTTTAATTAGGTAGGATCTCCCACACAGAGGTTCCACAATTGCATTCCCGATGTTACACAACGGGGTCGTCGGAGAGTCATCGTCAGTGTTATGTCCCGTTAAATCATGTTTATGACAGGTACAAGCCGACTCCATTCGAAAGAATGATCAGCAGATGGGTGTCACACAAATCATAATGCCACAACACAAGTGGTGAGGAAATAGGCGTCTTTTTGTAGCCCAGTCATCATTCTTCTGGGTGGATATTAGCCGTAAGTGTATTGACAGCTGAGAAAACAGCAAGGGGATTTGAGATCTCTTCATACCTTCAGAGATTTAATTCTCTGTAATTACTTTATTGACTCATTTGCAGAGCTGAATTGGCTCCAATCTGTCGTCAGTAAAACATACACAGAGATGAGGAACAGCAAAGCAATGCTTAAAGGCAGGGTATGTGATTTTTCAAAAACACTTTAGAAAACTGATTCGGGCCGAATAGCAAAACAAACTTGTAGCCAATCAGCAATAAGGGGCGTGTTACATAGTGTAGCTTTAATTATTTAACTAAATATTTCACTATTAAATAAAATGCATTGACTTGATTCATGTTTTTGACATATATCACCTGAATTAACTGATTCATTAGAATAAATCAGATTTTTCAGGGTATGAGAGAAAGAACCGTTAAACCACATTGTAACCACCGGATCTGAACTCACGTTACTTGCATGAGTCCCACAGCTCAAGAGCACATGTGATAACCACCAGGCCACACAAAGTTTTTAAAAGAAGGAAGCTTGACGGGCATTAAATTACCTTTGCCATTTCAAACATTCAGGGAAAAAAGAAAAAAAAAAAACTCTCTTACCACAGTTGTTGACCTTCGGCACAGTGGCAGAGATTAATTAAAGAAGAGAAATGTCTGAGCTCTATTTGGATCCCACTCGGATAATGAGAGCTGTTAACTCAATCCGAGTTATTCCTGGCCCTGAAATCTTGAGATTTGAATTCCTCTGGTAATACAACCAAGTTTTGTATGCATATTTTTAAATTATTTTAATTGTGGAGACATGGATATGGTGACAACATCATACAGGTAAATATACTGAAAATAGATTTATATTATTAAGTGAATAGTTTGTAATTTAAGCTATACTTTGTAAATTTTGGCCCTCTTGAGGTTGAAGCGCAAAACTGCAAGTAACTCGTGGAGGAACATTGTTTTGTTAATTGTGTGAGTTGTACTTCGGCTGGCTCCACTATTCTACACTGAAGAATCTGGCTTGAGACGCACCGCTGTGTTCATGATTCATGGATTCATAGATTCATGGATCAGTGCGAATGTCACTAACAGCACCAGAACTCTCCTAATAACGAAAAAAAGAAAGATACCTGAAAAATATGACTTATGAGCAGATAAGTAGCTTAAATGCCGTTGTTGTTTTGACTTGTGTTGTTGTTTTAAAGCTGCTTTACAACAGAATTGATCTCAGTTTACATCACTGAATTATTATTTTCCTGTTTATCCCTGTAAAGCTGCTTTGAAACAATCTGTATTGTATAAAGTGCTATATAAAATAAAGGTTATTTGTTGGAACCGATTGTTCTAGTAGATGCACAACAAATGTAATGCTATGCAAACTATGCTGATTCGTGTTTTATTACGGGTGCTTTTCGTTTCCCTTTTTGCTTTTCGAGGTTCAGTTGTTGTGGCTTCAAACTTCCACTGCATAGTATATTAGCCTGATCTAGAGTCATTTTTTGTCTGAATCAACAGATTCACTAGAATGAATCGGATTTTCCACTGATATATATGAGAGAAAGAACCAACTAGATGAGCTGATACACTGAAAAGAATTAGTCCTTTCGTCGGTACACGTATCAAACCAATTCATTAATATGAATCAGACTTTCCAGCATACATATGAGAGAAAGGACCAGTTCACTGGAATAAAAAATGGCATCTACTTTGTCAATGTGACATTTAAAAAACAACTTGTTCCGTTAGCATTAAAAAACAAAACAAAACAAAAAACCCTGAACCATTGTCTGACTAATAAAAAGGGTGCTGTAAAGTCAGTAGCACTTCTACTTTTAGTTAGTTAGTTCCAGCAAATATGTTTGCAGCCTTCAGCAATAGAAGCTTGTGTTGGTAATGAAAGATTTCTCCGTCCTAACCTTGACTCGCATCAGCTCTCCCATTTTCTTCTGTTGTCTTTCTCTTTTTGTAGGTGTGTGTGGGCAGCAGGCGTTCAAGACAGAGCCACGTAATGTGACGGTCAGGGTGGGGGCCACAGCTCTGCTGAAGTGTGAAGTGCTGAGGGCCTCAGGGGCCATGCAGTGGGTTAAAGATGGGCTGTTCCTGGGACCTCAGAGATCGCTGCCTGGCTACCCACGCTACAGCATGACAGGAGACCAGCAGAAAGGTGAGAACTCGGAGGGATGGAAAGAATGACATGCGGTGATTAAAAACAAATGTCTACGAGTTGCTGAGATGTTTGCTGACATGTTGTTAGATGTGCGTGAGCGGGCAACTGTCCCCAAAGAGCACGAGAATGTGAAACTGTTCTCCAAACAGATGCTACAGTGTAATTCATAAACTTGATTGAATTTGAGAAAGTAAAAAATTAACTATATGTTTGTTTGTTTGTTTGTTTGTTCGTTCATTCATTCATTCATTCATTCAATCATCTATTCATTTATTCAGTTAGAAAATGTCACAAAACTTGCCATAAAAGTCATATTTCACCCTAAAATCAAAAGAAAAAAAGTTGTAATTATTGAAAATAAATAAATAAATAATAATAATAATAAATGGGGGGGTAGATTGCTGACATATATTTAAATATTTTATAAATAATTATAAAATATATATTTTTTTATATTTACTATTTTTACTATTTTCATATGGTAATTACCATTTAAATATACAGTATGTTGTCTTGGGTAAATGCCCGGGTGTGTTTGGGACAAATTGAGGAAACAAATCAGATTTTTTTATTAAACATTAGCATTAAACATTAGAAAATGTTTTATTCATAATCTCAATGCACAGCAATTATTATTTATTATTTATTTATTTATTTATTCATCCATCCATCCAGGTATGTATGTATTTAGTTAGTTAGTTAGTTAGTTAGTTAGTGAATCTCACAAAAGTCACATTTGACCCAAAAATCTAAATCAAAATGAATATTTTTATTAGGAAAAAAAAACAAATATTTTTATTGTCTTGGGTAAATGCACTGGAGTGTTTGAGAAATGATAAATTAAGGGGGGGAAAAGTCATCTTTTTTCAGCGTGAACGATTATTAGCATGAATCATTAGAAAATGTTTTGATCACAATCTGCAAATGGCTATAGATGCCTCCATCTCCATTTCTAGTTTAGATGCAGCCTTCCTCATCAAAATGCGCTCAGCTCTCTTAAAAAACAGCTTAGCGAGATACTATCAAAGGGCTTCTAATTTAAGCACCGGAGACAGATTTAAGAAATCAGCTTTTTTTTTTTTTTCTTTTTGAGTGAGAGGACTTCAGTACCCACCCCCAATTCCCTTCCATATAAATAAATAAATATATAAAGTAAAATCAGCTCTGAATTACTCCTATTTTTAATGTCCATTCAGAGTAAATTGAGATTATTGTGTAGTGGGCTGAGGCAGTGAATAACCTATGATGCTTGGCCAGCCTGCTTTGTGCATATAATAAAAGCCAATTAAAAGACAATGCTAAACAAGTCCTGAGCATCTGCTCCTCTTTGTGAAGAAACAAAAGCTGCTATCCAACATAGTGAGAGAGAGGCAGTTTGTGCCAAATGCAAGTGCAAATGCTTATAAAATGCTTACGCTATTGAATACTACCGCTTGTGCCGCCGGGCATTGATAGCATGACGGATAAAGAGTGCCATGTAAGGGACAAATGATATCATAAAAAGACATGCTGAAAGCATCTTTAATGTTAACCCTGCCAACCTTAATCTACTGATACGCAGACACACATCCACATGAGTTCTGCGTGACAAACCGTAGGTGCACACACACACACACTCTAATACCTTGCAAAAGGAAATGAGTGAGAGGACGGGCCAGAGTCCCCATTGGCGTCTCATATTGGTTGTAAGAGGCGTAATTATTGGACTTCTTCAAACACGCGCTCACAAACATCCCGAACCGAGTCAGCGTGTACCGAGTGCAATTTAAAGAGAGTGGAAAATCATTAATGATTTGAAAGTGGTTTCCTTTCCTTCAAAGATCACATAGATCTGAAAATTGCTGCTGCTTGGTGTTAATTATCCTGCCATCCTGCCTGACACCTCCTTTTTTCAGCCGTGGAAGTTGTCATATCAGGATACTATTTTCTGCATGTTAGTTTTCTT
This sequence comes from Sinocyclocheilus rhinocerous, assembly GCF_001515625.1. Taxonomy (NCBI): domain Eukaryota; kingdom Metazoa; phylum Chordata; class Actinopteri; order Cypriniformes; family Cyprinidae; genus Sinocyclocheilus; species Sinocyclocheilus rhinocerous. Next base: position 187,686 of record NW_015642050.1, on the reverse strand, counting down.
CAGAGGGGAGGAGAAAAGGAAAAAAGGGGAAAAGAAAAATGCTCAAGGCTCGAACAGCTTGCATAAACTTCGCCCGAGCAGCCATTAATCCTGGAAGAATGGTAGTTGAACAAACAACCCCTTGGTGGCACGATATTCTGCTAGTAAATAACAAGAACCTTGCACACAAAGGAACGATGTTGAAGGGCTGCATCAAATAGAATGAATCACAAAATCTTTCTCTGTATAACGCTCGTCGCTAATTTGGGCCATTAATTTGAGACTGCACATACATTTTGCTCTACCATTTGACAATTGGAATTTCTTTACTCCGATTAGTTTCTAGTTAATTAAAAGTGGATTTTAGGAAGCATCTGAACATGCCAAATCTCCAAATTTATATTAATGGTGGAACTCTTCAAATATGCTTTTAGAAACCCAAAGCATTACAAATGCTATCAGCGGAGTTTAAGTTGTCCTAACCCTGAATATTCATTCAGTGCTGTCAAGTCTTTTCCGCTCCATTGTCCGTGTGAACAATAAGATCACATTTCTCTCATATTCCTTTCTTTCCTCCTCATAATTTCTGCTCCGCCTGCTTTCTCCTACAGGCCAGTACCATCTTCAAATTCTCAACGTGAGTTTGGAAGACGACGGCCCCTACGAGTGCCAAGTGGGCCGGTCCGTGAGCAGCCACGCCATCGTGTCCCGCACAGCCTGGCTCAATGTGCAGAGTAAGCAATCCCATCTTTTACCACCAAGCAAGGAGAGGGGGGTGCAAATGGGGAGAAGCAGCATGTGGGACAGCTTTAGGCATGACAGATCGCTCAACCAAGGCCGGTAATGGCTGCGCACGCACTGAAAAGGTGACACGCGGTGGCAAACCTAAACCTGTCACCATAGCCACATTCAGGGTACTAATGAGCCATAGAGTTTCTCTGCAGTGTGGTGGAGAATCCCTTGTGCTACACTTCAGATAAAGTCCCATTGGTCACACAGGTGTATGACAGCGGTGATAGCATGCATTAGTGGTGTGGCCAATTAGTTAGCGTGCTTGGCCACAGCGGATAGGCACTTATAGCGGGCAACATCTGAGACTAACCTGCATGATCAACTTGAGCTGAAGAGAGATCCTCCTGCTTGTGGGTGATAACTTTTTTCCTTTAATTTAGTTTCTTTTTTAAACTCTACGGTAAAATATAACATGTCCAGATGGGTTTCTCTTTGTCCTTTGCTGTAGAAACTTTTATAAAGTCAAGTGCTGCTATGGTTTTAGAGAGGGAAATGAAGATTTGGGAAAGTTTCATTTTTTGACCAAGTGCAGGATTTCTTACCATAGTTTTGAGTTTCGAGGTCAGTGCAATATATCGGTTTGTGACTTGGCTGTGATTCTCTTTGTATCACATGAACCTTTGAGGCGGAACTTGTCCAGATGGGTTTCGCTTTGTCCTTTGCTGTAGAAACTTTTATAAAGTCAAGTGCTGCTATGGTTTTAGAGAGGGAAATGAAGATTTGGGAAAGTTTCATTTTTTGACCAAGTGCAGGATTTCTTACCATAGTTTTGAGTTTCGAGGTCAGTGCAATATATCGGTTTGTGACTTGGCTGTGATTCTCTTTGTATCGCATGAACCTTTGAGGCGGAACTGCCCTGAAGAATACCTGAAGGAAATTCATAGAGGGAAAGAGTTTGACTTTGTGTCAAATTGATTTCAGTGAAAGATGCTGGTAGCTATTGGTTCAATTCTGTGCTGGTGTTCTTTCCAATCAGAGTACACATTAAGGATCGTTGGAGCCGTTTCAACATGTCAATTCCTTAAGCACTCGAGCTCCAAGGATGTTATTACTCAACCGTTCTTGACTCGTTTTGATTCAGACATGAGTGGGAGACAGAGTCAGTGAGCTGCTAACTTGAGAACAGCTCAGATTGGATCATTGTGAGCGAATTGATGAATCTAGAATCACTTGGACAAATGAATTGTTCAGTTGAGTTGAACTGATTAAAAAAAGGACTAACCACACACACACACACACACTCTCTCTCTCTCTCTCTCGGGGCATTCTGGGAGTTTGCACGTGCGAGAGTGGTGGTGGGGCGAAGACTGAGTGGTGGCATTTCACCTTTTTTCTTTATGCTTTTTCATCTTGATTCTGCATGTTTTGGTAAGTCTTTTTTAATTGTTGTTGTCAAAGTGAGTTTTTACGCAGAGGGATGGCGTCTCAGGTTGAGGCGTTGTCCTTACGCAATGGACTCAGGTGTGTACCTGTTGATGGGATAATGGTGGAGGATGTGCTTGTTGCGATAGGAGAGGTGGTAGGCCACGAAAATATTTCCTCTGCTTCTCGAATGAACAAGGCTGTTGTGGTCTTTTTGAAAGCGCAGCATCTTGTGAATCAAATAATTGAAAGTGGCCTTATTGTAAATGACGATTTAGTCCAAGTTACTCCACTCTACAGGGTTTCTTTTAAAATTACGATTTCAAATGTAGATTGTTTACCAAAGTTTATAGATATCTGGGGTGTTAATGAGGTATTGTGTACTCTATATGAGAACAATAAAATGGTGTTGACTTTTTAAAAAAATGTATGTGAAAAAGAAGGAAAAAAGTGTTTCTGAATGAAGTGTGAATAATTGTGTATTTTAAGAGAAAATTGTTATAATAAAGATATTTTAAAATTCAAAAAATTATCTCTCTCTCTCTCTTCCGTACCCACTGTATATATATATATAGAGAGAGAGAGATAAAGATATAGATAGATAGGTCCTTTCAGAGTCTCTGTCTTTTGCTTTCCTTCCACCTCTTCTGCCTCCTGCGGTGGGAGCCAGCCCATATGTCTAAGGCAGGGGGTCTTGAAAGCCCCTTTTCTTCACCAGTCATCAAGCATTCACTTCCTCTTCTGTCCCAGAGAGTGTGTGTGTGTGAGTATGTGAGTGTGAGTTGAGTGTGTGTGCTTGTAATGGAGGGCGGTTGCTGTGGTGACTGCCTTTCTTTTGCCTGGGAAGGCAGCAGGTTTTATTGACAGCGATGAAAAAGAGAAAGGACAAGACAGTGAAGATGGTTATGGGTGTAATAGAATCTCAGTTTCACACACTTACACAAACACACACACACACACACACACACTTCTGCATCAACAGCAGCAGGCCTCAGTCACTCATTTATCACAAACAACAGATGGGTTCATATTGTGTTTGTGTGTTTTATAGGGCTGTCAATTCACACATTCATTTAGTGCGATTGAATTATTTAAAAATAACAGTAATACAAAATCACAATGTATTTTATATAATTAATTATAATTATTTAATAATTATACAATAAATTAAAATTAAAATAATTTATCATATTTATTTATTATAAATTATATTGTAATAATTTATTATATTATTTAACATTATAAATGTATAATATTTGTAAAATATATTTCTATTAAATCACACTTTTTTTAAATGATTATTTTTATATTTACAATTTTATAATTATTAATCCTGCCTCCCATACTTAATTTTTTAATTTGCCAATTAACCATCAAGTGTGATATTGCTAATCAGCAGGGATATAGAAGATCCTTATATAATTTTTTTTTTAAATGCAATAAAAATTACTTAAATTCCTTAATATGCAAGTTTTAGACATAAAACAAACAAAATACTGACTATACAAATACACTTTTTGTAATATCTGTTTGTTATTTAATACATTTACCACAATAATACTAGGCTAATGTCTTTTAATGATTTTCATTTAGGGGCTTTTCAGACAAAGAGTGAAAAATTTAAGGGGGTCTGAATACTTTCCGTACCCACTGTATATGATTAATAGGCATGTCATTGAATTAATTTGATTACAGTGTTTAAATGAGTCCTGAAAAATGCAAGACATTGCTCTCCTTTTTACTTATTGTTTAGTGTTGCCATATGTAAGTGAAATATTAAAGGCTAATTTTTGTTTATATGAAATGGACGTTCGCAAATGCGAGTGCTGAAGGCAGCAGTATTTTCCCATCCATTACCTCACCATTGCACCCATTCGGGGCTGGATTTTTGCTGTGTCTGCTTCTAATCTACCTCAGTAAATCCAATCCAAATGGCATAATGTCTTTACAGAGGGGAGTGGTGAGGTGGGGGAAAAAAGAAAGAAAGACAGAGTGAGAGACTAAAAGATGAGGCAGGGTCTTAATTGGATTCTCTCTGTCCATGTGATATGTTTTATAATGGCCTAATTCAAGATGAATCACCCTTGGCTTGCTAGAAGCTAAGCGCGTGGCCACAGCATCAATAGCTATCTTCACAGGCACTGCCGTGAAGCTTTCTCAACACTTCTGTGTGTGTTTTTCTTCTTTGTCGCACACAGACAGAAGATAACCACGGATGTCACTTCAAGTGGCACCTTATAATCCTGAACAATAATGTGGCCGTGTCCTTTTTCTCCTTTGATCCCGACTAGCCACTCCAGCAAAGCATTGTTAGCATTTCACGAATGCACACAGGTTCCGATCTGGTTCAAAAGCTTCTTTTTGCCTGCCTTAATTAACTGTTTGAAACAATTAAAAGTTACTATGGAAACCTGTTTCCATCTCAGAGTTAAAAATACCACTTTATATCTCGCAATTGTGACTTTGTGTCTTTTTATCTCACTGTTGCAGTTTCATTTCTTGTAATAGGATCCTTACATATCAAATGTCACTTTTTTCATTTGAAAACGGTTTTATTTTTTTTATTTTTTTAATCTGAGGTGCAAACCGGTTTTCATAGTTAGCATGTGTTGGTGCACTTGTTTTATGTGATTGTATTTGACATTATGAACATGATTTACTAAAGATTGGAGCAAATAAAACCACATTTCATAGATATAAAATATTTTAATTAACTTAAGTGTTAAGTGGTTTATTAAAAACACATTTTTGTCATTGTAGAATAATTGGTTTACCTTTTTTGCAACATTTCATGCTCTCTTGAAAATGTTTCTGCATTTAATTTGAGGATTTTGTTTACTTAGTTTTTTTTTATGTAGACGAATAGACACTTGTTATGAACATCTGTGTTTTTCTGAGTGATTTGGTATGTGGGGAAAAAGACTGATATGTTAGAATACATTAGAAATTATTTATTTTCTATATATTTGTCAAAAGGGCACATTGTTGACTAGTATGCTTTAACCAGCCAATCAGTTTCTTTAATCAGAAACTCTCCATATGTTCACAATTTGCTTTATTATTCTGACAATTATTGAAAAATCATGCAGCAGTAATAATGATACAGAACAATATTATCAGTGCTATAATTACTGCCGTCTAATGAGAAAAGCTTCTGAATCAACATGTTTTTTTTTTTTGTCTGAGTTTGTTAAGTTATGACAGAAAAGATCCAAGCTTCTCTGATTAGGTAAACAAACCAATTTGATATTGATTGGATGGATGGATAGATTAATAGATAGATGCATAGATGTATGGATAGCTGAATAGATTCAAAATAAATATATATATATATATATATATATAAAAACAGAAAGTAGGCTTTATTTCAGAATGATATGACACGGATATGACACACAATGTCCAGCAGTATCATGACACACCACTCTCTCGGCCAGCTGGAATCTCTTTCCCTGATGAGAGTCACTGCTGAGTCGCCATGATTTGGGTTTTGTTCAGGCATCTCTTTGCCACCCACGTTCAGTATCAGAGTCATGAATTGTGCCACATATACGTGATTGTCACTCACATTAAGTCAGCTGCACGTCCTAGCACTCCTGGCTGGAGGTGTTTACAGTTCTCTGCATAGCCTCAGACTAAATATAAATGCAAACCCATATCCAACACGGCTTTCTCCAAAAATGCTGAAGCTTTCAAGAGTCTCAATGTTCGGCTGATTGCGGCTTCTAGGGCTCCAGAGTCATGTGACGTTCACAAATCAGATGATTGGACTTAAAAACGAAACATTTCTGAATCTTAGTGCCTGAGGAAAGATGGTAGCGGGGCCTGGAGCCCTCCCTGGGCTGAACGGGGGATCAGGAGCCCTCTCTGGGCTTGACCGGGGAACAGGAGCCCTCCCTGGGCTTGACCAGTGAACAGGAGCCCTCCCTGGGCTGGACGGGGGAACAGGATCCCTGGGCTGGCTGGACGGGGGATCAGGAGCCCTCCCTGGGCTGGACGGGGGATCAGGAGCCCTTTATTATTATTATTATTATTATTATATTTAGATATTACTGTAAATAAATAGACAAACAAACATGGCTTAAAAAGCTAAAGTAATTTAACTTTTGTTGTGAATAGACCTTGTAATATAACACAACACCCTTTTTTTTCTGGTGTGTCTTGAGATCAAATATCATTTGTTATGTTATGTTCACCCACGTGAACAGCAGGAATTGTGTTATTTTGCTCTGGGAAAAGCTATAGAAAGAGACTGTGAGCACACTAGTGTCTGTTTGGACTGTGTGGTGTGTAGGGAAGTGGACTCGTGTTTTTAGCTTATGGTCGGTAATTGGTTCGGACACTGTTTTGTTTATCAGTTTTCAGTCTGATTTATGTAAATCAACTCTTGTTCGCCGAGTGTTGAAAGTGCTTATTGTCATATGCGGTGGGCTAAAAATGAAGAATATAAGAGCAGGAAAGACAGAGGGGGAGAAATTGCTGTTATCTCTCTAGCCTCAGCTGCACTTGCTGCACCCTTCAGACAGGAACGAGATGGGAGGAGATGAGAGGAGAAGTGCGAAGCGAAGGAAAAGGTGGAAAGATCAGTAGTATGAAGACGAGAAGATGAGATGAAATGAGAGAGGGAATGAAAGAGAGAGAGCAGAGGAGGAGAAATGTCACCGCTTCAATGGCTCTTAGCTTCAAAGCTCACACCTGAGCCCAGCGTAATCGTGTGTGTGTGTTTGTGCATGAGTGTATTCAAGCCTTTTGAGGCATGTCTGGTCAAAGCTTGTTAACAGACTATGTTTGCTCATGTGGTCTAACAAGGCTCTGATGTGTGGTGGTGGGGGGGCATCACAGAGGTTGTGCAGATACACGTGACCATATGAAAAGATGGTCTTCATTTTGAGGCAGCGTTGGGTTTAGAATAGAAGAATGACCTCAACTTACCTGGCCGTGTAAGAGTTCAACTCTATTCAAATATGTAGTTTCTCTGGCTCAAAGTGGGCCTGACATCAGCTGACCCTGTTTACTTTACTCATTGTGAACGATCGATGTGTGTCATTCCAAGAAAAAGTATGCTTTTTTTCATTATCAATTCTCAAAATGCACTTGATCTGCTGCTGAATCACTGTTGGTTAATGACATCAGTGGTAAAAGAAAGGAGGAGTTTCAGCTAATGCAAATGTTAGCATCTGCAGCGCCATTGACTGAATGACTGATCTCAGACACAAATGTCTTTTTCTAAAAGAAATCTATCTATCCATGTCTATCATCTATGCATATATATTTTCATATGTCTATCTATCTATCTATCTATCTATCTATCTAGCTGTCTGTCTGTCTGTCTGTCTGTCTGTCTATCTGTCTTACCATTTTATCTATTGTTTCATCATTTTATTTTCTATCATTCTATAATTTTATCTCTCGTTCTATCATGTTTTCTGTTGTTTTATCTGTTATTTTAGCGATCTGTCTGTCTGTAAGACCCATAAACATTCAAACTTCAAAGGTTTTTCAAAATATTCAAATAAGACTTTGTCAACCCAGCATTTACATTTGTTTAGGGTTAAAGTTAGGGTTAAAATTACAGTCATATGAATTTAATTGAATTTCACTTAATTTTACTTCTGCAATTTTGCAATTTTGAATCATGTTTGCATCCTTAATTCAGTCTAAATTCAAGGGTTTGGCTGGTCATGTGATCTGAAAATGTCTGTCAATTTGAGTAAACCCATTCATGTAAAATCAAACCACTTTTATATGTGTAGAGTCCTCAACTCATGACCCTGTACATAATTTAACAATATTTTTCTGAAGTATTCTTTTCATTATGTGTGAAACTTTTTAATGAGGGAGCAATTTCTGAGTGCACCTTTAAGTAAACATCACTGTTGTCACGGTTATCTCGATAACCAAACTGCATCAACATTCATTTAGACATGTAATGTGTGACTGATCTAGAAGTCCATGGAGGGAACTGTTTTTGTTTATTTCTCCAGGAAATGTGTCTATTTGTGCACGAGAGAGCTTGAAAAAGAGCGTCTGTGATAAAATGATTGCCTTTTGACTATCTTTTCATTCACTTGGCTTTTGCATGTGCGAATTGGTTTGGAGGAAAACATTTGCATGTTTATATGTTTATTGATGAGTGTGTGAGAGAGAAACTGAGGGGGTTTGTTCATCTGTTTGTGCTAATGAGCCTCTTATCTTCCTTATCTGTCCATCCATCTGCATTTGTCTAATGAATCAAATTTTGCAGCTCAATGTTTCCCGCCTGAGCGCTCGTGTGTGTTCATATCTCTGTTCTTGTGCATGCAAACATGTACTTCTGTGTGTCTGTGTTTTTATTTGCTTTGTGCATGTGAGCGTGCATTTGTCTAGGGAGGAGAGGTCGCAGGAAATATGGTGGGCAACTCAGGTGGGCTTCTCTGAGGTCCCAAGCTTTGCCTGACTAACCATTGGCTGTCATGCTTCGGATCCCAATGCTGCCAGTAACACAGACATAAACTAGGCCCCCCCTCACACCCCTTGTTGTTTCTGAAAACAGGCTGAGAGGCCTAGTCATTTAAATTAGTTGTTACAGCAGGACGTCCATGACATCAGACTTGAGATGAATTAGTTAAATTATATTAGTCTTGACAGTAATAGCTACTCGGTTTTCTTAAAGTCACCATGGAATCAAAATTGACCATTCTTCTTATTGGAGTATTGCAGTGTTTATTGTAAATAATTTGTGCACCATGTGCATCATAATCCTTTTTTTTTATTTTTTATTCACACATGCCCCCCTAATCTTTAATCAGAAACATTTGTAACATTTGTAACATTTGAAACAAACGCATTTCTTCTCTGGTGAGTGTGGGTTACAGTAATCTAGAAAACTATGGGATTACATTTCTGCCACATTTCTGCGCGCGAAAGATCATATTTTGAGCACACATAAGTGCATTTTGCACGCGCGCGATCTGAGTTTTGTGGAGAAAACGTTCGTTTCACAAAGAAAAAAGTATTTCGAGCGCACGAAAATCAATTTTGCATTTAAAATAAGTTTTTGGATATGTGCAGACCTTCTCTTTTGCGCTTGCAATGTTTCACTAGCTTGCTCACCTGATGCCCGCCCTCAGTGCTCTCTAAATACCAACAGCTCGCGTGCTCAACACAACCCAGC